>NC_091164.1:39159502-39253441 GCF_040958095.1 Procambarus clarkii
TATGATTCAAGCCCCAGATATCCCACAAGAGTGGCAGCACAACACCACAATAGTGAAGGTGGTGGTACAGTGAACTAGAGTGGCAGCACAACACCACAGTAGTGATGGTGGTGGTACAGTGAACTAGACTGGCAGCACAACACCACAGTAGTGATGGTAGTGGTACAGTGAACTAAAGTGGCAGCACAACACTATAGTAGTTGTGGTGGTGGAGGTACAGTGAACTAGAGTAGCAGCACAACACCATAGTAGTTGTGGTGGTGGAGGTACAGTGAACTAGAGTGGCAGCACAACACCACAGTTCACCACAGTCACCTCCGTAATGTCACTGTGGTTGACTGCTGCCCTCACCACATCCAGGCCGCTCACCACATCACCGAAGATATCTAGCCACTGGCCACCATCCTGGCGGTCCCTGGTGGTGATGACAAACTGGGCACCCCTGGGACCCCGAGGCCCACCCGAGGCCAACACAGCTCCTGCCCGGCCTGACCTCCGGTACTGCCCCTGGAGGTCAGGCAGCAGTGGGGCTCCTCCCTCACCATCATTACTCTCGTAGTCCCCACCCACCACCCACTCCCTTGCCTCACCCTTGTTCCTCACCCGCAACAGTTTAGTGTTGCGGTAGGTGTGGCCCCGCTGGCCCGTACACAACAACACAAACTGTCTGGCCAGCGGAGTGTCAGGGGTCAGCCGGATGGTGACCCGCCCTCTTCTTGACCCCGCCCACCCGAGGTCAAGGAACGCCAGGGTGCAGGAGGGGTCCAGCACGCCCACAACCTCACTCTCCTGCAGAAAATGAAATAAATCATGCTGATAACTGTATAACAAAATGTTATCATATTAGTTATCATAACTTAGTAAGTCAGTAATGTCAGTAAGACTAGTGGGTGTAATAAAGTAACCTGGAGGGTGTGGGCGTGGGCGGGCATAGGCTGACGCAGGAATGGGTGGAGGTACAGCTGCCCGTCTTGTAGAGTTATCCTTGCGGAGCGGCGGCCATCTTGGTCTTCCTGGACGGCCAACACCCAGCCAGCCTCCACCAGCCTCTTGACGGGTTCCCTCACCATCCTGCGGAGGTCCTCAACCTGTGGACAGTGTCAGCCCCAATATCACCTGTGGTCAGTGTCAGCCCATTATCACCTGTGGTCAGTGTCAGCCTCATTATCACCTGTGGTCAGTGTCAGTCCCATTATCACCTGTGGTCAGTGTCAGTCCCATTATCACCTGTGGTCAGTGTCAGTCCCATTATCACCTGTGGTCAGTGTCAGCCCCATTATCACCTGTGGTCATTGTCAGCCCCATTATCACCTGTGGTCAGTGTCAGCCCCATTATCACCTGTGGTCATTGTCAACCCCCCCCCCCCCTCTACTGGCTGGGGGTTGATGCTGGACATAAGATCCAGTCCCCCTCTACTGGCAGGGGGTTGGTGTTGGACCTGTAGCTCCAGCCCCCCTCTACTGGCAGGGGGTTGGTGCTTGACAAGCAGCTCCAGCCCCCTCTACTGGCAGGGGGTTAGTGTTGGACCTGTAGCTCCAGCCCCCCTCTACTGGCAGGGGGTTGGTGCTTGACAAGCAGCTCCAGCCCCTCTGTACTGGCAGGGGGATTGGTGCTGGACCTTTAACTCCAGCCCCTCTACTGGCAGGGGGTTTGTGCTGGAGTTGTAGCTCCAGCCCCTCTCTACTGGCAGGGGGATTGGTGCTGGACCTGTAGCTCCACCCCCCTCTACTGGCAGGGGGGTTGGTGCTGGACCTGCAGCTCCAGCCCCCCTCTACTGGCAGGGGGGTTGGTGCTGGACCTGCAGCTCCAGCCCCCCTCTACTGGCAAGGGGTTAGTGCTGGACCTGTAGCTCCAGCCCCTCTCCCCTTCTACTGGCAGGGGGGGGGTGGTTGGTGCTGGCATTGTTTAGGAGTTTGTTGGCAGTTTCAAGGCTTCAGTCTCTTGGAACCCAGCAGTAGTCTGTTTTGGTTCGCTGTAGGTTGGTGGAGTGTCAACCGTTCTCTGCGCCTCTGTGAGGGGGGCCAGGATCCTGGGTTCAATAGAGGATCACAGGTTCAATCACTGTGCAGCACAGAAATTGTTCACATGTTTCCTTTCACCTGTTACCTCTGTTCACCTACCAGTAAATGTTTACCAGGGGTTAGGCAACTATTGTGTATTGTATGTTAAGGAAAGTCAGTAGTTGACCTTGGGGAACCTCGATAAACATAGGAACAGGCTTCCTCTCCTCAAAACGCAACTCAATTTCTTGTGATATGACCTATGAGAGAAAATAAAAAACTTACTGTTAATTGCTTCTGGGAGATCTCTCCAGTGATTTCCTGAACTTTATTCATGATGCTGGAGGCTGAGTCTCCCAGGTGTACGGGGTCAGCTGTGGCACCTGTCTCTGTGGTCATCATCTCCAGGGCCTCCCTGATGGTCTCCTGCACCTGTCATTACCAACACAAACATTAATGGTGGAGGCTGAGTCTCCCAGGTGTACGGGGTCAGCTGTGGCACCTCTCTCTGTGGTCATCATCTCCAGGGCCTCCCTGATGGTCTCCTGCACCTGTCATTACCAACACAAACATTAATGGTGGAGGCTGAGTCTCCCAGGTGTACGGGGTCAGCTGTGGCACCTGTCTCTGTGGTCATCATCTCCAGGGCCTCCCTGATGGTCTCCTGCACCTGCCATTACCAACACAAACATTAAAGCTTGTAAAAGTACCTTCATCACCTTCAGTGATTAAGCGCTTAATTGCACACTAGTTTCTTTATCAGCTACCTCACCCTGTCAGAGTAAATGAGACAATTGTATGTGAATGCATGTGTGTGTGTGTATATATGTATGTATATGTGTGTGTGTGTGTATGTATATGTATGGGTATAAAGTATATATGGAAGCTGATCAGAATTACATTTCACCTTTGTGAATGTACATTAATGACACTATGTAAAAGACACATCTAACACTTTATGTAGGGCATACGTAAATCTGTGTATCTATGTATTTACGTATGTAAGTTAGCTTAGCATTTTAAAAGCACCGAATCACCTTCTGTGGTTGAGTGTTCAATAAACCCTTGAACTATATGTTTAACACTTCTCTAACCCTGTCCATGGAGGACAGAAGAAAATGTATATATTCTGGTTAGCATTGTAAATGTGTGGCCACGTCTGTGGTAGAAAATAATAAAAAAAAAATTAATAAAAAAAAAAAAAAATTACCAACACAAACATTAATGGTGGAGGCTGAGTCTCCCAGGTGTACGGGGTCAGCTGTGGCACCTGTCTCTGTGGCCATCATCTCTAGGGCCTCCCTGATGGTCTCCTGCACCTGTCATTACCAACACAAACATTAATGTTGGAACCTGGACTATAATGCAGCATCAGGCTGTGAGTAAAGTAACTGGACTATAATGAAGCATCTGGCTCTGAGTAAAGTAACTGGACTATAATGAAGCATCAGGCTTTGAGTAAAGTGACTGGAAAATAATGAAGCATCAGGCCCTGAGTAAAGTAATTGGACTATAATGAAGCATCAGGCTCTGTGTAAAGTAACTGGACTATAATGATGCATCAGGCTCTGAGTAAAGTACTGTAACTGAACAATATAAGTAATGGTGTTTCTCTACACTGACCACAGTGTAGAGAAACACCAAGATGACAGTTGACTTTATTTATAAAAATGTATCAGGTGTTAGAGCAAAATGTTTCCTATATATAAAGTCAACTCTAACCTTGATGTGCCTCCATGTCAAAAGTGTTTATATAGAGGCAATACTACACACAGTTGCACGAGAGCAATGTGACCAGCAGCGTACCTTCACTGAGGTGTGGACAGTCTTGACATCTGGGAAGAGTTTCTGGCACTTCTGGAGCCAATCTTCTACCTTCATCTTGCACTCATCAGCAATGTCTATGGTTGTGCCAACCTCTTGTGGGGTGTTGACTGTGTCGAGGCTTCCCAACATGGCCTGCAGCTGAGTCTTCCCTTCCTCTCCATGTGTTGTCATATCCACCACATTGGTATCCTCCAGTTCCAAAAGCTTCATTGCTGACTTGTTCTGCTCTACCAGAGCATAGAGTCTGTCCTGGAGCTGGAGGTGGTGAGTCTTCCAGTCCCCCAGCTGCCCCCGGTACTTCCCCAGCTGGGACAGAACCTCTTCACAGCTAGTAATGAGGCTGCTGATGATGTTCTTCTGCTCCTGCACCAGGGAACGTATCGTCTTACTGATGCCTCTGGCAGGACCTTCAGAAGGTTTTGCTGGCACTACTTCCTCAGTTGCTAGCTGGATATTTTTGAGTTTCCTAACTAAAGCCTCCACAGCATAGCTAATTGGGAACTGAGTAGCAGCTGTGGCAGTGTACTGGGCACGGCAGCTGGGGCAGGACAGCTGACCATTCTTGATAGCATTGTCAATACACTGGGAGCAGAATGTGTGGCCACACGGCAGATTGCGAGGCCGTAGCCGATTGTCATCATAATCGTTAAAACACACTGAACATTCCTCTGGCTTGTTATCCTGTGGAAAAGAATATTTGGTTAAACTAGATGTATTTACAACAAAAAAGTAATATGACAGTACTTTATTTACTAATACAAATTGCATAATATCTATATACATTCTTTGCATTAGCTATTCTAGAGCAGAGTTAATATTACTTACAGATTAACATATTCACACAAGGGCCAATATTTTTTATAAATATATCCCGGAGTATGGGATAATTTTTTTTGGTAACATATTGCAGCAGCAGGGCTGCTTGTAAGCCGTACCCGAGAGTACAGACTAACACTACCTGTCCTTACTTTCTTATGAATAATGGAAGGAAATGTATGTATCATGTGATAATTGGGGAAGGGTCAAGTATTCTTAGTCTAAGTTGGACAATAAGTGCTCTGTGGGTTAAATCTTCACACATGGGCTTTATTGAACTCCGGATTATTCTACACTTATTAACTATGGGAACACACACGATTACGTTATTGGATTGTTGAGATTGAGTGATAATCTTCACCAAACATAAACATGATGGATGAATTGACTATTGGTCCCACACAAATCTGGGCTTAGTCGTTATTTTACTGTACACTCTCTCTTGGTAATATACAAATGTAGCATGGATTTTTACAATATAAGGTCTCTACACTTAATCACTTTACTAACAGGGACCAGGGTTGTTGGAGTTTAAACCACGTGTTACAGTACTCCTTAACCTCTGCAAGCCTGGTTTCAACAAAAACTTTTTAGTGCAATTTTCAAGGACATATTTTTGTTGTTTTTATAAATGTCCAGGTAAAATTCCAGGTAAAGTTAATGTCAAAAAGTTTCCAAACTTGTGGGATATTTGGGCTTGATTCTGATTAATTAATAATTAAAATAGTAAATTAAATTACGAAGGACCACCCACTTATAAAGTAAAGAGGGAAACTGAAAATTTCAGATCATTAGATAAAATTCTAGAGAAAACCAGTGACTATGGATATGACTAGAAAGTATGATCATAAGAATAATTAATGGGCTGTATTATTAAAGAAGCAAACCTCAAACACCTACATTGGGGGGTTATTACTGGAGGTCAGTACGTCCAGGAATCAGTGTGGTTCGTTCACTAATTCAATTAATAATAATCTAATCCTATAAATAATGCTGAATATAATATTATTCATATAAAGAAGAACATGAATATGAACATAGCAATGAATTACAGTAAATCACACATTATGTTGAAACATTCTGAATGTATCAAATTGCTAGAATATGGGAAAAAGAAATAAGCCTTAGCTGGTAGTAGGTTCCTTTAGATAACCCTGGAAGTCCTCTTAATCTCCAAGTCTGGTACACTGACGAATGGCACGGTTAACATGGAGAAGACAGCATGAGGAATTCGTCTCTCGAGCTGCAAGATAAATAACTACCAGTAGCAATTGATTTAACTACTCAATTCATATTCAAGATTATTGATATCTACAGATGGAATTCTAATCACCTGTTATTAGGTGTTATCTCGCCGCGTGACGCGCAATCACCCCGCTATTATTAAACCTGTAAATGATGCATCAAATAAAGGGTACTTAGCTGTGGGCACTGTATAAGTATTAAGATTGCCGTAATTTCGCATCCCAGGCTCCGGTGAACCTATCCTGGATTGATGCGTTTCAAGCTGGCTGATCACGTGTCGTCAGGAACCAAGTCAAGGGGTCCCTTATTTAACACCAGCACTAGTTGAATATATTATCTGCAAGGTCGTTCACGCCTCACAGTGGCGGCTTTCATCTGTGGATGGACACACTTGCCCTATTTGCTGGGCAATGGCGTGTTCTTATGAGTACGGTAAGCGCAGCTTTGCTTCCTTTCGGCTTTGCACGTGTCCGCGTACCGACTGAGGATGGCGTCCCCCAACCCACGCCGAGTCGACGTTCATGACACAAATTATTGTCTTGAACATTAATATTTCTTGCATTCGCGCTTGAAACTCTAAAGACTGGACGGGTTTATTATTTAGAGGAACGAAATATTATTATTTAACTATTTAGGAATAGTAAATATATAAGGGAGAAGAATTAATGTCTCCCCATGGCATTCATTGATGACGTTAACTCTATCGTGATGTAGACGCTATGATTCTAACGCTCTATTCGGCTTTTAGTTAGAGAACAATTCGTCTGCAATCAGTTGTCATAAAGAATGCTTTAATTATGGAGAATCGTATGTAATTCTCACACAAATTGAATATAATGTGTTTTACTGTAAAGAAATCTGACGCAATACTGGCGTCAGGTGACGTGATAATTCTAGCCTAATGCACAGATGAATTATTAGTACATGAGAATTCTACGAGTTGTTAATTTTACTTAATACAATATTTAGTATGGTTAGTAATAAGTAATGAGAATACAACAATGCTGTATTCGATGTTGGAAATATCCAACATAACTCCGGGGGGGGGGGGTGTTTCCCAGGGTCGCAGTGTACTGTGTTGTACGGACCTATCCCGAAGTGATATTAAGAATAATACATTAGTATGTTAGTATGTTAGTACACACATAACGAACGTCCCGGATTTATCAAGGACTTACAAGAACTTGAGTCTTGCTATTTACATGTCAAATGAAACATGTTTGTAGCCTACACAATATTTATAGAATCCAACTCTCCCAATTTAAACTAACAGAATCTACGGTGATGCGATATCCTGGGTCATAGTGACGTGTAATGTTTCGTTACGTGATATCACATCGTGGCATCATCACAGTTTTCTCAGTGGGATGTGAAAGAAATTACTCTTGTTCAGAGTTGTAATAGGCTTGCAGTTTCCCTTAGTGGAAACATGCATGAAATAATGAAACATTAAATGATTAAGTTATCGGTAATCAGGAACACTCTAAAGCTCACAATAAACTCAACAACTAGGGTCGTAGTGACATGTAATGGTGCATTACGTAGCTGCTGAATCGTAGGTAAACTCAGAAAAAGTTCTTAAGAACTGATAACACTATTGTATGATTATACAGTAGAGTATTATTAGTCATTTAAGATCAAGGAGACTATGACACTACAGTAAGGCCACTGTCTAGGGTCGCTGTGACTTGTAACTATTGAGTTACTAGACAATGACATCACGCAGCATCACGATCACCTCAAATTCAAATGAGGAAGTTGAATTAATGTGCACTGCCGTGCAGTAGTCATGTTGACTGATGGTATAACTAATTTGCTAACTAGCTAAAATAATAGAAAGTAGAGAACTGAAAAGTTTATTCATTAAAATCAAGGAAAATTCTGAGTCGACAGTGAGAGTAGTAGCCTAGTCATTCTGACTTATGAGCTAATTAAATGGCAGCTCATAGGCTTGACACTGTAAACTTGTTAATACGAAATCACCTTTACATGAAATTGAGTTTATTAGATCAGTCTCTATAAGTATAGTCAACTGTAATTAATGGTGAGTACAGATTAGGCTAGTACTCAGTTGACACTACTAAAGTCCCTAAACCTACCTAAATAAATGGTTTGAATTTCTAACCTACCTAAGTAAGGGACTAAGCTAATTGTGAGCAAAAATGTACTCAAATCAACATGGTGAGCAGTATTGAGCTCATTAACAGGTCGAGCTATATTGAACTCGTGAACATGGTGAGCTACAGTGAGCTCGTCAACAGTGTTGACAGGGTGAGCTACATTGAGCTCGTTAGCAGTGCTAACATGGTGAGTTACAGTGAACTCGTCAACAGTGTTGACAGGGTGAGCTACATTGAGCGCGTTAGCTAGTGCTAACAGGGTGAGTTGCATGGAACTCGTCAACAGTGTTGACAGGGTGAGCTTCAGTGAGCTCGTTAGCTAGTGCTAACAGGGTGAGTTGCAGTGAACTCGTCAACAGTGTTGTCAGGGTGAGCTACAGTGAGCTCGTTAGCTAGTGCTAACAGAGTGAGTTGCAGTGAACTCGTCAACAGTGTTGACAGGGTGAGCTACAGTGAGCTCGTTAGCTAGTGCTAACAGGGTGAGTTGCATGGAACTCGTCAACAATGTTGACAGGGTGAGCTTCAGTGAGCTCGTTAGCTTGTGCTAACAGGGTGAGTTGCAGTGAACTCGTCAACAGTGTTGACAGGGTGAGCTACATTGAGCTCGTTAGCTAGTGCTAACAGGGTGAGCTACATGGAGCTCGTTAGCTAGTGCTAACAGGGTGAGTTGCAGTGAACTCGTCAACAGTGTTGACAGGGTGAGCTACATGGAGCTCGTTAGCTAGTGCTAACAGGGTGAGTTCAGTGAACTCGAATTAACGAGGTGGAGTTTTGTCATTCAGTTATCATGGCGAGCAATATTAAGCTCGTACGCATGGTGAACGAGCACTCATATTATTACGTTAATTCTAAGGTGAGCTATGTTAAGCTCATGAAGCATGTTAATTAACAATGCTAATGTTTAACGGTAATGCACTAATAATATTAGTTCTCTGGAAATTCACTTACATTTTAGTAAGTTTGCAAGTTTGTTCGTGCTGCGCTCCTACACTAAATAAGCAGAAACGAAAGAAAAAAAAAACAACTCAAACAATTAATGCAAGTATTTATCACTAACTCTTAGTGCAGAAAACATGGTATTAAGAAGGTTTTCTTGGCAAACCTTAAGCGCAAGTATAGTGGACCAGTGGTCCTAGTGAATGTTATCACTAAATTCAGAAAATGCCAGTGGCATTGAGTGCTAGATTATCTAGCCTAACATTATTAATTCCTAGGGAGTACTAGATTCTCTAGCCTAACATTACAATTTAACTAGGAAGACTGAGTGTGGTCAATTACTACTTGTCGAGAATAATTCTAGGTCTGCAGTGAGTTCAATGGTTTGGTCGCTGTGACTTGTACTTGTTTGAGTACGGACCATTGATTTTCACTGAGAGCTATGAAACATCTCGGTGAGTATCAATTGCACCACATTCAATCTGAGTTTATTACTCAGCTGCGTTTCTCCCTTTAGCTTGCTGCTGGAGAATTGACTTACTGCTGACTAATTTATTATTGTTGGCAGGTTTAGGCTTGTTCACATTCAGAACTTTACCAGTAAGTAAGTAGCCTCCTGCAGATTGGAGCATATTCATTCCCAATCGTTTAACATGTCCAGTTATGAACTGGTAATAGTAGTCGGCTCCTACTAGTACATCTACATTGTTAAGGCGGTCAGACATTAATTTGTTGTCAGCCAAATTAATTTCACGTTCCTGCAGGAAGTGGGCTGTGTACCCCAGACCCTTAATATTTAAGTCTAAAGGTATTTGATCTACAACTATGGCTTGGACAGCCTTGGCTTGACTACCTAGTCGTACAAGCGGTTGAACTACTGTGTATTCATGGGTTCCTCGATTTATCATGGACCCTGACAAGTTTAATTTTACCTGTCCTATTGGTTGTAAATTAAGTGCCTCTGCTGCCCTTTGAGTAATGAAAGTTCTCTGGGAACCTTGATCAAATAGTCCACGTATGGTGATCTTGGCTCCTCTGTTCTTCACTTGAAGTTGGGCAGTAGGCAAAGCAGCATCCACTTGAGATGCTTGTGTAGTTACGCTGTACACATCTCGCACCTTGCAGCACTGTACTGGTGTAGATTCTCTACGTCCTATTCTAGGATTGACATAATTAGTCCTAACTAATTTGCACAGTGCAGCATGATGTTTGCCCCTTCTACACCTATTGCAGGTGTTCAGTGGGGTGTCACAGCTGTTAACATTATGTGGTTTGAGACACCTAGTACATTTGTGTAACTGTTTGAGTCGTCTGACTCTTGTGTCTCTATTAGGATAATTAGTACATTTGTACAGAGAATGTTTTTGATTGCAAAACAAGCACATTCCCCATCCTACAGATCGTTTAGGGGTTACCGGTTTAGGTAAAACAGTATTTGCAGGTGGTGATGGTTTTGCTGCTTGCATTTGTTTGTTATTTATTCTCTTGTGAGTACTTGGTGTACTCTGGGGAACCATTAACAGGTTCTTGGGAGTGCTCTTTGGACTATTAGGTCTCTTAGGAGCACCTGTGGAGCTCTTAGGCCTCACTGATGAATCAGTGTTTGACTGATTCTGGTTACATGGATTATTAGCACCTTTGTTACCTAGTGACAGTGTCACTTTAGGAGCACCTGTGGGGTTCTTAGGCCTCACTGATGAATCAGTATTTGACTGATTGTTGTTACATTGAGTATTAGCACCTTGGTTACCTAGTGACAGTGTCACTTTAGGAGTTTCAGGCAAGGAAACTGATGTAGGTACAGTTTTGGTGCATTCAGATTTAGCATTAATTGCTTGGTCTGCTGTATGATTGCTCATATTACGCAAACCTGTAAATATATCCTGCATTGACAGGGTATTACCATTCTGGCATACATATAGTTTATTAAGTGTGTCACCAGACAATTTTCTCTGGATGATAATTTTAGTCATCCACTCAGTAGTTGGGTGATCCACCTCTTTACTGAAAGAATTTATCAGTGACTCAAGCTGAAAACTAAAGTCTTGTAAAGAGTCAACTGATTGTTCTGGTGAAGATAAATTTAATAATTGGTGCACAAGGTTTATAATAGTCTTCTCATTGTTAGCACTTACTTTAGAAGGCTGTTGGGAGCAATTGTGACCATTACTTGTGTTGCTTAAGGCTTCTTGTGTAGTCTCAGCTTTGATTACAGCTTCGGCTGCTGCTGCAGCATTAGCTTTATCATTTTCTGGTTCAGATTCACTGATCATTGCAGCTTCACTTGTTTCATCTGCAGCTTCACTTGTTTCTCTGGGTTCTGGTGACAAGCTAGTTAATTCAGTAGCATTATATATTGAACTTATAGAATCCAGGGAACATTGAGAAGAGTGGTCTGAAATTTGATCAGACTCTGTAAACAAATCATCACATGAAGCTGTCTTAGATGAGAGGTTAGAAAATGAAGGTTGATCTTCAGTTGTTGATCTTGTATAGTGATCAGCATTGATTAGAGGATTCTCCTCGTCTTGATTTAGCTCAAGTATTTCATCTGAGCTGAGTGTTAACTTGGATACAGGTATATTAATGATCTGATCCACCCACTCGGGAATATCTTGCTTCGCAAGCACCTCCTTATATCGGTCTAAACTGGTTTGAACAGAATGTTCATAGTTATCGAGATCAGATTCTGTTAGACGTAAGTGGTCTGAGACAGTATGACCAGCTTGGAGTAAATTCCTGTGGGTCTCGATTACAGTCTTGATATAATCATATTTTTGGCTGGCGATCCTTATGGAACTTGCTAGTCTATAGACGTCACCTGGGTCAGTTTCAACACAGAAATGGCATTTCATAAGCAGTTTTCCTAAAGGACCTTGAAGAGCTGTCAAGAATCTTTCGTTCCTTTCTAAAGGATTCATTCTTGCGGTAAATTGAGCCTGATAGGGCTTATGTAGCTAGTGGTATAGCTATGTTGTCTGCTCCTTGATGTAGAGCAGGTATAAGTATTGACAGCCTGATAGGGCTTATGTAGTTAGTGGTATAGTTATGGTCTGCTCCTTGATGTAGAGCAGGTATAAGTGTTGACAGCCTAATATTTCTTGAGGCTGGTTGTAATTTACCTCATTTAGAGGTTAGCTACCTACCTAATAATAAGCAACTAAGATTTGAGTGGTACCTTGGTCTCACTACAGGTGTTCCTCAGCTTAGCTCTTCTAAATCAGCCTCGGATGGGTAGTGGACTTACAGTAACACTCAAAGACATACATAGAAATATGCAATAAAATAATTACACAATAAATGGTTAATCCCACCCTTGATAGGGTCAGCACAAAAGAATAATATATATGTCACTAACTAGCTCAAGCCTAGTCGTGAGAATTTCTACTTGAGAAACTACAACTCTATTTAGTCTGTGCTTGTGCCAGATTCAACACAATCACAGCCTAAATTGCTACCAAATGAAGGTTGGCAAAGATTATATATGGTGCAGTAATGTGCAAATAATTGTGCTGTGTTTTTGTTTTTTTTTGTATTTTATATAATATACACTTGTGTAATTATGTGTATAAATAATTAAATGAACACAAAAGAATTAATTGTGTTTGGCAAGTATTCTACTGCCGTAAATATTATCTAACTCCTGAATGTACTCCTAATGGTGGAATAAAATATTATCAGGGTTAGTAATGATTAACTAGTATGAGATCAGTAATTTATATTAGTATACTGGATCCCTAAATGTTAATGATCCACTGACTTGAGTGAATCAGTAATTATAACATGGATTCAGGCTATAATGGACAGTCTGCTGACAGCCATACATTGAAACATTGGTATAGCCTAAATGGTTAACACTTAATTGGTGTTAGTGATTAATATAAGGTTATGAGCTGTTGCTCTTGGTGACCTAAGGATTCTACTTCAGTATGAAGTGTAGGTCTAAATGTTGTGGGTAATTGGTTATGACCCACTAAAGCTATGTATAAGGTAGCTGTTAGTGTGATTTAGGCTAACTGATGTGTTACACTGTTAGTTGACACAATTAATTAAATAGTTAGTCTAGCTTCTATCACACAAGGATTAGTTATTAATGGTTAATATTTTATTTATAAATTTAATGCCTATCCGGTTCGATAAGGACCATAATGTGGGATATTTGGGCTTGATTCTGATTAATTAATAATTAAAATAGTAAATTAAATTACGAAGGACCACCTGCTTTTAAAGTAAAGAGGGAAACTGAAAATTTCAGATCATTAGATAAAATTCTAGAGAAAACCAGTGACTATGGATATGACTAGAAAGTATGATCATAAGAATAATTAATGGGCTGTATTATTAAAGAAGCAAACCTCAAACACCTACATTGGGGGGTTATTACTGGAGGTCAGTACGTCCAGGAATCAGTGTGGTTCGTTCACTAATTCAATTAATAATAATCTAATCCTATAAATAATGCTGAATATAATATTATTCATATAAAGAAGAACATGAATATGAACATAGCAATGAATTACAGTAAATCACACATTATATTGAAACATTCTGAATGTATCAAATTGCTAGAATATGGGAAAAAGAAATAAGCCTTAGCTGGTAGTAGGTTCCTTTAGATAACCCTGGAAGTCCTCTTAATCTCCAAGTCTGGTACACTGACGAATGGCACGGTTAACATGGAGAAGACAGCATGAGGAATTCGTCTCTCGAGCTGCAAGATAAATAACTACCAGTAGCAATTGATTTAACTACTCAATTCATATTCAAGATTATTGATATCTACAGATGGAATTCTAATCACCTGTTATTAGGTGTTATCTCGCCGCGTGACGCGCAATCACCCTGCTATTATTAAACCTGTAAATGATGCATCAAATAAAGGGTACTTAGCTGTGGGCACTGTATAAGTATTAAGATTGCCGTAATTTCGCATCCCAGGCTCCGGTGAACCTATCCTGGATTGATGCGTTTCAAGCTGGCTGATCACGTGTCGTCAGGAACCAAGTCAAGGGGTCCCTTATTTAACACCAGCACTAGTTGAATATATTATCTGCAAGGTCGTTCACGCCTCACAGTGGCGGCTTTCATCTGTGGATGGACACACTTGCCCTATTTGCTGGGCAACGGCGTGTTCTTATGAGTACGGTAAGCGCAGCTTTGCTTCCTTTCGGCTTTGCACGTGTCCGCGTACCGACTGAGGATGGCGTCCCCCAACCCACGCCGAGTCGACGTTCATGACACAAATTATTGTCTTGAACATTAATATTTCTCGCATTCGCGCTTGAAACTCTAAAGACTGGACGGGTTTATTATTTAGAGGAACGAAATATTATTATTTAACTATTTAGGAATAGTAAATATATAAGGGAGAAGAATTAATGTCTCCCCATGGCATTCATTGATGACGTTAACTCTATCGTGATGTAGACGCTATGATTCTAACGCTCTATTCGGCTTTTAGTTAGAGAACAATTCGTCTGCAATCAGTTGTCATACAGAATGCTTTAATTATGGAGAATCGTATGTAATTCTCACACAAATTGAATATAATGTGTTTTACTGTAAAGAAATCTGACGCAATACTGGCGTCAGGTGACGTGAGAATTCTAGCCTAATGCACAGATGAATTATTAGTACATGAGAATTCTACGAGTTGTTAATTTTACTTAATACAATATTTAGTATGGTTAGTAATAAGTAATGAGAATACAACAGTGCTGTATTCGATGTTGGAAATATCCAACAAAACTCAACTATTTCCATTTCAAAACACAAAGTAATGAAAACATTAAAATATAGCCTAATTAAAAAAAATAACACAATTCTCAGAGTGCCTAAAGGCGCTCTGCGCAGTGCAGTGGTTAAAGTGGGTGAATGAGCCCAAAATAACACAAGACACACAGGGTTCTACAAACACACATTCCTAAAATTCCTATCCCTAAACTAACAAAAGAAAAAAATCACTAGTACAGTTAATGCACTTATCATTACTGTAGAAGACCACCCGAGCATCGCACTGACGTCTACTGGACACTGGAGTAGTTGCTACCTGAGTGGACAACTTACTGCTGCGCTCCACTCTGTGTGCACTCCCTTGGTTCAATAATGTTTCACACAAAACTCATCTCCCAAATTGGTCATTTGTATGTCTTATTGAGTTTCAGACGGTTTTCAACATTTAACACTGCTGTTTCTATATATATTTTCAACCAGTGAATGTTTTAAATAAGTGTTTCCTATACTATTCCATTGCTTTGGGGAGGATATATAATTATTAATAATAATAATTTTCCTTTCTAAGTCACTGTGCTCCGCATGTGCAGAACTGACAATTGTACTGTCAGAAATCATAAATTCAAAAGTTAAACGTAATGAGTTAAACTTCACACAGGTCCCTACATTACAGAGCTAATATTTCTGACAGAAAACATCTAGGTGCAAGATTAATATTTCTGACAGATTAACATATCCCTCACTGAGAGATAAGGTGCATGAATATTTCTCGAGGAAATAAATCCCCAAGATAATGTTAGCGTGCTTCAGCCCTATATCTTGAATCACCACAAAACCATGTTAGAACCATTTATCTTCTAGCTGAAAATCCACAGTTGTCTCTCCTAGCATACACAAAGTATTGTCACCAACCTCTGTAAATCTACTGTTGTTAGGTATCAGCCTGACATCTGATCCTAGCACACTCTGAGTAAGGATAGACACAGAGGCATCGGTGTTCACCAAGACAGTATGTATTGTGCCCTTTAACTGTAATTGCACTTTTATGGGCTGGCCCAAACCCAGTCTGGCAAAAAAAACAGGCGCTGACTCAGTGTGCGTCCCAGATGGTCTGTTGCTTGCCAGCTGTCAGGCCAGAGTTGCCACAAAGAGATAATTACCTAATTATTTCAATGTCTCTGATTGATTTTTCATAGTTTTTTTGCTGTAATATTATTCAATAGTGTGTAGTGTGATATATTTATATAATAAAATGAGTGAATCATCACTGTACTCAAAAATATGGTGTGCATATTGTTGATTCAATTATATTCATCAAACAGTGAACAAATACTTTGTCGGTTATCACACTATATACACAGGTTATATACAAGTATCTGCATGTTTTGTTCACCAAAACGAACCACTAAGTTGCTATTATGAGTCAAAAAGTAACGAGGAGTGACCGCCGTGTACCAGCCAGCCACTCACGCCCTCCCTCAACACCTCACTTACCCACATTCTCCACCCACCATACTGTTTTTGCTTTCATTCACTATATACAGACGTTATAAATAAGTATCTACATTCATGTTCACCATAACGAACCACTAAGTTGGCATGTTGAGTGGCAGTGGCAGCCTGCAACTGGCTGCTACTTGCTCCCTCCCTCAAGTCACCTGACTCCTTACCTTGAGGTTACCTTGAGGTGCTTCCGGGGCTTAGCGTCCCCGCGGCCCGGTCGTCGACCAGGCCTCCTGGTTGCCGGACTGATCAACCAGGCTGTTGGACGCGGCTGCTCGCAGCCTGACGTACGAGTCACAGCCTGGTTGATCAGGTATCCTTTGGAGGTGCTTATCCAGTTCTCTCTTGAACACTGTGAGGGGTCGGCCAGTTATGCCCCTTATGTGTAGTGAAGCGTGTTGAACAGTCTCGGACCTCTGATGTTGATAGAGTTCTCTCTCAGAGTACCAGTTGCACCTCTGTTTTTCAACGGGGGAATTCTGCACATCCTGCCATGTCTTCTGGTCTCATGTGATGTTATTTCTGGGTGCAGGTTTGGGACCAGCCCCTCTAATATTTTCCACGTGTAAATTATTATGTACCTCTCCCGCCTGCGCTCAAGGGAGTACAGTTTTAGGCTCTTTAGTCGGTCCCAATAGTTTAGATGTTTTACTGAGTGGATTCTAGCAGTAAAGGATCTCTGCACGCTCTCCAGGTCAGTAATTTCTCCAGCTTTGAAAGGTGCTGTCATTGTGCAGCAGTACTCCACTCTAGAGAGCACAAGCGTTTTGAAAAGTATCATCATCGGTATAGCATCTCTAGTGTGAAAAGTTCTTGTTATCCAACCTGTCATTTTTCTTGCAGTTGTGACAGCTACGTTATTGTGTTCTTTAAAGGTAAGGTCTTCCGACATGAGTACACCCAGATCCTTTACTTTGCCTTTTCGTTCTATGTTATGATTTGCCTGAGTTTTGTACGTGGTTTCCGTTTTTATATTTTCATTTTTTCCATAGCGCATCCACATTCTCCTCCGAAATACTGTTTTTGCTTTTATTCACTATATACAGACGCTATATATAAGTATCTACATTCGTGTTCACCATAACGAACCACTAAGTTGGTATGCTGAGTGGCAGTGTCAGCCTGCCTCTGGCCTCCACTCCCTCCCTCCTTCACCTCACCTGACTTGCCTCAATTCTCCACCCACCATACTGTTTTTGCTTTTATATACAGACGTTATATATAAGTATTTACATGTTTTGTTCACTATAACTGTACATCTAACCTTGTATGGTGAGTAAAGGCACAAAGACGTACGACCTCACACAGTCAGTTAGCTGCCGCACCTCAAGGCCAGACGCACTAATATTTCTCCTCCAACAATACTGTTTGTGGTGTTATTACGCTATATACACACATTATATATAAATATCTACCTGTTTTATTCACCATACTTGTACAAGTAAACTGGTATGGTGCCCAAAGACCATCGTGGCCACCAGTAAACAACATGATATATTGTGCAGACGACGCCACCGCCCTCACCAAAATGGCGGCTCCTAACCTACTCCTCTTGCTGTTTATACCCCTCTATACACACATTATATATAAGTATCTACATTTGTATTCACCATAGCGAACCACTAAGCTGGTATGGTGAGTGCAGTCAATAAAAGGTGGCCACACACAGTCAGAAGACAATGCCACCACCCTCCCTCCCACAGCATTACTCCTCCCTCCATGCAGCACAGCGCTAAATATCACCACAATCCTGCTATTATCAGAACCCTGGTCAGTTTTATCACAGTCAGGGGTCTTCTGTAATAATATCATCGCTACATAATAGCATGAACAAGTATATTATGGCATTTTTAGGCGATGCTGTGAGTTCATGCTGCGTGTGTTAGGCTTGATAGCTCACTCAATACTGAGGCCCCTAACACCCGGGAATTTGGCCCATGATTTTTAAAAAAAATGGCATCTGTTTACAAGAGCCTTGATGAAGGTGTGGTGAACCCCATGTATCCACGGGCCGTTTCAATCTTGCATAGTACTCCAAAGCATCATATGATGTGATGCGCAATTTAAGGGATATATATATTTTCAACCAGTGAATGTCTTAAACACGTGTTTCCTATACTATTCCATTGCTTTGGGGAGGATATATAATTATTAATAGTAATAATTTTCCTTTGTAAGTCACTGTGCTCCACATGTGCAGAACTGACTATTGTACTGGCAGAAATCATAAATTCATGATTGTCCTGCCCTTCAAGAAGACCTGAACAAAATAAGTGTATGAGCACCACTTGGCAAATGGAATTTAATGTGAACAAATGCCATGTTATGGAATGTGGAATAGGAGAACATAGACCCCACACAACCTATAAATTATATAATTACCTAAGTGTAGTTACAGGATGAGAGCTATGCTCATGATGTCCCGTCTTCCAAACACTCTGTCATATAACGCTTTGAAATTACTGACGCTTTTGGCCCCACCACCTTCTCACCTATCTTGAGGTTATCTTGAGATGATTTCGGGGCTTTAGTGTCCCTGCGGCCTGGTCCTCGACCAGGCCTCCACCCCCAGGAAGCAGCCCGTGACAGCTGACTAACACCCAGGTACCTAAAATTTTACTGCTAGGTAACAGGGGCATAGGGTGAAAGAAACTCTGCCCAATGTTTCTCGCCGGCGCCTGGGATTGAACCCAGGACCACAGGATCACAAGTCCAGCGTGCTGTCCTCTCGGCCGACCGGCACCTAACTTGTTCCAACCGTCTACCCCACTTGTTTGTGAAAGTGAATTTTTTATTCACTTCTAAAAAATTTTATTTTCTTCGGCACCTTTGTTTAGTTTAAGTCTATGACCTCTTGTTCTTGAAGTTCCAGATCTCAGGAATTTTTGCCTATTCAGTTTTATCAATTCCTGTTACTATTTTGTACGTAGTGATCATATTGCCTCTTTTTCTTCTATCTTTTAGTTTTGAAATATTTAACCTTTTAACTGCGCAACACGCCTGCAGGCCCACACTTGGGGCTTGCTTGGAGGCTACGTGCCTCCGGGTATTTATATTTTTCACGTCTGATTTAAAAGTGGCGCGCGGTGACGCGGGTATGGAATGGATGACTGGGAGCCCCAGTGATCGTCCGTCATCTTGAAAAAAATTCCCAGCATGCCCCGCGGCTGTGGGGAGCCCCAGTTCCCAAGCAGCAACCATGTCTGGCGCATCGTCAACGAGCTCCCACTCCACGGTGACCCGAGGTCATGGAAAACGACTCTTTGAGATGATTCTCGATATTTTGTACGACGACGGTGCTATGGATGATGACCTGGACTATGATCCAGAGAAAGATCTGACACAGAGGTCTGATACGAGTGAGGAAGAGACAGAAGTGGATGATGTGGCGAGCGTGTACGGTACACGCTCCTCGCTCGATTTGTCTCACCACCCTGGGTCAACACCGTTATCACCCAGACGCCAGTTTATTCAGTGACAGTACATGTGACGAATCTTTCTCGGGCTTCAGTGACATTGGCTCCGCTACGAGTAGTGTGGACGGCCCGAGTACTAGCAGAGGGGTGGTACCAGGCGGGGCTTTGCTGTCTTAGTAACATGTCGAGGCAGGTGACAGCATGTCTCACAGCATGACGACAGTGGGCCCTCAACATCAGGAGTTCGTGGTAGGCCTACAGTACGAAAATCTGCCTCAGCTCCAAGCATATCCTCACGCAGCTCCAGCAGCAGCATCAGACGACATAGCTGTGGTTTTGGTGCTCATGGTGGTGTTGACCGTGTTGTTGGCGCCAACACCAAACTCCCTGGTGTACTTGTGTAGGAGGATTGCGCCACAATTGTCCCTCAAATACCAACGTTTGATGATATCGATGTTGACATTACAGCTTTATTCCCATATACCGGTGATGATATGGCAGACATGGAATATTTCCAGGCATATTTTGATAATGTCTTCATGACGCATCTTGTGACCGAGACAAACACGTACGCCCACACCCTCATAGACGGCGGCATATTTCCTGCCTCACGCGACGGAAAGATACGACAATCGATGAGATGTACGTGTTTCTGGCACTATGCATGATGATGAAACACTCCAAGAAAGCTGTGGTCCAGGACTATTGGAACAAAGACAGCCTTGTTCCATCACCCATCTTCAACCGGTATATGTCGCGGGATAGGTTCCTCTTGATTCTCAGGTGCCCGCATTTCGAGAACAATGCAAATGAGGTCAGACACGACAGACTGTGGAAGGTACGCAAGGTGTTCAGCGGCCTGCGAGGGAAGTTCAGGGATTATTTTGTACCTGGACAGAATGTCATTTTCGACGAGTTGCTTGTACTGTTCAAGGGCAGACTGGCATTCAAGCAGTACATCCCTTCCAAGCGGCACCGTTTTTTACTTAAGTTTTTCATTCTGTGTGACTGTGAGACTGGTATCGTCCTGGACATGATCTTGTATTCTGGTACAGACGTCGACATACCAGCTATAGATGAACACGGGTTCTCTGGTAGTGTCGTAAAAACCCTGATGGAAGCGTTGCTGAACAGGGGGCATATACTGTTCACAGACAACTATTACACCAGCCCCCCTGTTGACCAGATACCTCCTTGCCCACAACACCGGCATATATGGCACTGTGAAGGTCCTCAGGAAGGAAATGCCAGTGTTCGGTATAGCTACAGCCGTGGGCGAGTGCCAGCTGCACAAGTGTGACAATACACTGTCAGTGCGGTGATAGGACAGATGCGAGGTGAATATGCTGATGACGATTCACACCGGTGCCATGTTGGACAGTGGGAAGGTCCATTTTCAGAGGCGCAACCCCATGTATAAGCTGAACTGTGTCATAAACAATAACGTGAACATTCGCCTCGTCGATCAATGTGACATGATGCTTGGTGGTGTGGAGTGCGTGCGCAGGTCTGTGAAGTGGACGAAAAAGTTCTTCTTCCACCTAATGGATGTTGCAGTGCTCAACTGCTGCAATATGTACCTAGTGAAATCCAGCAGGAAACCGTCTATACGTACCTTCAGAGCCAGCGTTGTGTCACAACTGCTGGTAAAGTATGACAGGGAGGGATGAGTAGTACCGTGCAGGGTGCAAACAACAATGCCACACGCAGCTCCAGACAGACTGCGGGGTAATGAAAACTTCGGGGTACACATGCTGGAGTATATGCCAGGCACAGCATCACGTGAGAAGGGTAAACATGCATGCATAGTATGCAGGAACACTACACGCAGATCACAAAAGTGAAGATGCATCAGCACTTGGTGCGTGGAGTGCAAGGTGCCACTCTGCCCCGTTGGCTGATTCGCAGCATATCACACACTCGTGGAGTACTGAGTGTGTGTGTATAGTGTGTGATACTGTACAGTATGTATATATAATGAAAATATAATATATCAACGTGATAAATTGGAAATAAGTGCAGGATAAGTGTACTTGTTTGTGATGCACGTAACACAGTGTCTACGGATGGTACGGATGTTTTACTGCCATAATATAGTGTACGTGTTCACCATACATTGGATCAGCACGTAAAATCTAATAAATTGTATTTGGAACTGTGTGCAAAAAATGAACAAAAAATATATTCGCGGCAGCATGCGCATCCTGCCCCGGGCGCCCCACCGGCCCCGGGAGCTTACGGCACGGGCGCACGAGGAATGATGACGTCATGCGCCACCTTACGGATCCCATAGCAGCCAAAGTGGGTACAATTTCGACAATCCATTGCTATACCCATATACAGGGAGGGGTTTTTGACACTTAGAAAAAACTAAATTTTTCCTGAGAATTTATTTCTTGTGCATTAGGGGGGTCATATTTGGAGGCCGCACAGTTAAGGGGTTAATGCCTCTTACCACTCCTCATAGGTCTTGTCCTTCTGTTCTGGGAGTCATTTAGTTGCATATCTTTGCACCTTTTCCAGTTTGTTGATGTGCTTCTTAAGATATGGGCACCATACAACCACTGCATATTCCATTCCAGCTTTGGTTTAACAAAAGTTGTGAACAATTTCTTGAGTATCTTGCCATCCATGTATTTAGAAGCTATTTTTAAGTTAGAAAGTAGAGCATAGGCTCCTCACACAATGTTCTTTACGTGGTCCTCAGGTGACAGTTTTCTATCTAGAACCACTCCTAGCTCTCTTTCTTTATCCAAATTCTTTATCGATTTCTCACATTTCATAGAGATGTCTAGATATGAAGTGGAAAAAAATGCTAAAGGAGCTAAGTAAGAACAAAGCATTTGGCTCAGATGGAGTTTCACCATGGGTCCTGAGAGAATGTGCACCTGAGCTCAGCATTCCACTACAACAGATTTTTCAGGCATCCCCGTGAACAGGAATCCTAGCAGATGTGTGAAAAAAGGCTAACACAGAAGAAATGTTTGCACTACAAGGTTGATATTCACTATGCTACCTATTTCAGACTCCCAGTTGATATTAGAGGCAGCAGCAGCACTCTACAACAGTGGCAGCAGGGAGGATCCCATCATATATAGACCCCTATCATTGACAAGTGTAATAGTCAAAA
Organism: Procambarus clarkii; assembly: GCF_040958095.1. Taxonomy (NCBI): domain Eukaryota; kingdom Metazoa; phylum Arthropoda; class Malacostraca; order Decapoda; family Cambaridae; genus Procambarus; species Procambarus clarkii. The sequence goes on from NC_091164.1 coordinate 39,182,230, forward strand.
TATTAGAAAAAATAATTGAAACTAAATGGGTAGAACCCTCGGAGAAAAACTATATAATAACAGACAGACAGTATGGTTTTGGATCTGGAAAATCCTGTGTAACAAATTTACTCAGTTTCTAGGATCTAGCCACAGAGATTTATAAGAAAGATATGGTTGGGTATTTTTATTTTGGCTCTCCTAATTATTTTGGACAACATTGATGAGTATCTCCTTGAAACTGCTTTGAAGATGACCCATAACCTATACTGGTACTTCTTCTCATGGTCATGTTTTTTATTAACAGATTTAGGTATACCCTTAGTAAGCCATGGATTGTTTAACCTTTTAATTGTGACTTGTTTAGTTAGCATTGGACAGTGGGTATTATAGTTGCTACCACAAACAATATGGTGGAAGTGCTGATAATCAAATAGGGATCCTATATGTAGTTATTGTCCTTGGATATAAGTCACCGGAGGCAAATCATCAGCAGTTTAAAGAGCAACTAATGAAAATAGAACACTGCTTAGAAAATCTCACAAATCCAGCCCCAAACATCATCCTGCTTGAGGACTTCAACCTACGGCACCTGAAATGGAAGACCCTAGCTAATAAAGTTTTATCAGAGAGAATTCCTGGAAGTAGCCTAAATGAACAGTCACATGCAAATGACCTGCTACAAATGTGCGACAGGTTTGCCTTAAATCAGCAAATAGTTGAACCAACTAGGAAGGAGAACACTCTGGACATCATTTTCACTAATAATGATGAATTGGTCAGGAACATAATGATTACAAATACCTGTTGCTCAGATCACAACTTAATTGATGTTTTGACCAGCATGGGGAATAAACCTTCAAAACCAGTCTCGATTCCCAGTGGAGATTTCAGCAAATTCAACTTCAATAATAAACAGATAAACTGGGAGCAAATGAACCAAGACTTAACAGAAATAAGCTGGGAAGAACACCTAAAAAATGCAAACCTGAACCAGTGCCTGAAAAAAATAAGCTCAGTAGCACTAGAAATAAGCTCAAACCGCATATCCCTAAGAAAAAAACAGGAAGAGATGCAGATTGGAACGGAAACGTCGTTCCCTCTATAGGCGAAGAAAACAAATCATGGAACAACTTGAGAGTCGCACCCTCTCTCATGAACGGCGAAGAAGGTTAGGTAGAGAAATAGAAACAATTGAACTAAAGCTACAAGAATCATACAAAACCCAGGAGAGGCAAAGAGAGCAAAAGGCCATCAGTGGAATAGAGGGAAAAACATAATATTTTTTCTCCTATGCAAAATCAAGATAAAAAACCACATCTAGCATCGGGCCCTTGCGAAAGAGATATGGAACTTTCACAGATGACAACAAAGAAATGAACGAAATACTGAGGAAGCAGTATGCGAGCCACTAAACACAGTAAAGATTGATAACTGTTATGATCTCAGCCTGCAGGAGAAACAAGACTCCCCTTGAGAGTCATTCTACCAGATTTGACCTAAGAGGTTAAAGAGATATAGACGTGGATATTTATATAGTAGACATTCGATTGAATTTGACAAACGGGTTGCATGTATGGCAGTGAATAAGGATATAAATAAATGACTGTTCATGAGATGTGGAGAATTTGCTGGGGTGTGAGGCTCGCTTATAAGGACATTGACCTCACTTGAGCACCAGAAATTGTGAGGGGAAGTTGAACCCCACTGCATTCCGGTTAGAGAAGAACCCCATGGTTGATATACCTTCAAGAGGAAGGAAGTGTGCAGACGTTTCAGCTGTGGAATTAATCTTGAAACGTGTGGTCACGAGTCCTGGATGGCAGGAAGAGTTGTGAAGCCGTCCAGAAACATTTTCATGGGCAGCCGTGTGTGCGCCCTGGTCAGGCGTCATCAAATGATTGCCCTCGCAAGGGACATTTTTGTAGTAGGCACAGTTTTAATCAGTTATCAGTGATTGTTTGTAGTTGGTCGTGTGCCCATCGGCTGTAGCCAGTATTTATTGATATGTTAGGAAAATTTTATTGAGGCTGAAAGTTCAAAATGGAGAGTAAAGATGGAGGAACGTCCTGGAGGGCGGAGGAACGTCCTGGAGGGCGGAGCGACGTCCGTCCCCTCCAAGCACTCATGGGTGACAGAGATTAGCTCCTGGCGGAGTAGCTGCCTCGTGGCGGCAGGCGGTGAAACCGCTCAGCGGGCGAGGCGGAGGATGGATTCGCCCGAACGGAGAAGTCCATACTTACGGTGTTTGAGAAGCAGGGAGATGTCGGGGGGAAACATTTATTGTGTGTAGTTATTTAAAGTTATATGTTTGTAGAGGAACATTTTTATTGGTGTATCAATGGATTGCAGGTTTGTTCTGAGGAAGGAGTTGATGGGAGTACTCTGAGGCCAGAGAAGAAGTTAATGAGTGGAACTCCAAGACTGTAGGAGTAGATGTTGTACTCTGTGGAAGAGCAAGCCCCATAATGAGGATTTGGACCTCAAATTGTGTGAAGAGGAGCAGTGAAGTCTCACATGCTTCTGTGGAATCAGTGGTGGAGTACCACTGGGGTCCAAGGAAAACTTCATGGTGCAGCAGCCTGGAAGAGCTGTAGAGGATCCTGGTAGATGAACCTGGAAGAACCTGATGATGTCAGGGTAGTGAACTTCAGATGTGGGAAGGAAGTTCTTATTGACTACTTGTAGGGAGTTGGAAGAGCGCTTGAGTGCCATTAGCATGCTAGGAGTTGGTAGAGTGCTTGAGTGCCATTAGCATGCTAGGAGTTGGTAGAGTGCTTGAGTGCCATTAGCATGCTAGGAGTTGGTAGAGTGCTTGAGTGCCATTAGCATGCTAGGAGTTGGTAGAGTGCTTGAGTGCCATTAGCATGCAAGACGCAGTGAAAGGTGGGTGATTGATTATCATTTTTATGCCAAGGAATACTTATACTGAAGTTTATAGAGTTACAACTGTAGGCTGGAGTACCTGCAGAGATAAATATGTTCTAGGGCTGATAGTGCCATACGTATATATATGTTCTAGGGCTGATAGTGCCATACGTATATAAATGTTCTAGGGCTGATAGTGCCATATGTATATATATGTTCTAGGGCTGATAGTGCCATATTTGTTTTACAAGGTTTAACTCACTAAGTGAGGTTGGTAGCATAAGTGGCAAGCCAGGAGTTGGGCTACCACTTGGTATAAGTAACTGATAAAGTCCTGATGGTAGTGGTTTGTAACCAGGTTATAACATCAAAAGGTGTTGAAGTTTATATACTTATATACTGTATGTGAGTGTTATATATATGTTCTGCGTTGTTATTAAATGTTCATAATCATCAGGTGTTTGCCCTTGTCCTAGTGAGGCTTCCCAGGAAGCAAGAGAGAGAGAGAAAACACCACAGCTTTGGACAGGGTAGTACAGAATAATAATTCAGGAAAGGGGATTGGGGAGATCATACCATTCGACGGGATAGTGGGGAGTCATGGCGGCTCAAGTGGGTGTGCACACATGACAACGAGGCTGGTGTTGGAGCCACATCCCCTAGAGATGTGACGCTGAGCCCCTCTCCAAAAGTAAGAAGCGTGCAGGGTGATCTCCTGATTTAAGTGTAAGCACTCTACAGAGGTTTTGGGTTTGGTGGGTTGTCCGGGGGAGACAATCTATCGACTCACAACATAATAATATTATTACGAATACCACAACATCAAAATAACCCAATTGAATTTTTCATGAATATGATACCAACATCAAATCACATATCAGATCCTCACTGGATTTTGAAGAAGCCATAGACAGTATGCCTATGCACTCTGCACCAGGCCTGGATTCTTGGAACCCTATATTCACCAACAACTGTAAAAAAACACTATCACAGGTGCTCCACATTCTTTGGAGACAAAGACTAGATACTGACGTTATTCCTGACAAACTAAAAACAGCAGAGATAGCACTACTCCATAAAGGAGGAAATAAGGCAGAGGTAAAAAATTACAGACCGATAGCACTAACATCACACATCATAAAAATCTTTAAGAGAGTGCTAAGATGTATGATCACAAAACACATGGAATCCCAGCATCTCCATAACCCCGGACAACATGGTTTCACAACAGGGCGCTCTTGCCTATCACAGTTGCTGGACCACTATGACATGGCATTAGATGCCATGAAGACAGACAAATCGCTGATGTAATTTATACAGATTTCGCAAAAGCCTTCAACAAATGTGACCATGGCGTTATTGCACATAAAATGCATTCATAAGAAATTACCGGAAAAATACGCAGATGGATCTACAATTTCGTGACTAACAGAACCCAATGTGTAATAGTCAACAAAATAAAATCCTGTCCATCGACCGTGAAGAGCTCAGTCCCTTAGGGTACTGTGCTTGCTCCAGTACTTTTTCTCATCTTCATATCGGACATCAAGAAGGACACAATCTATAGTACCATATCATCCTTTGCAGATGACACTAGGATTTTTATGAGAGTAGACAACATAAGAGGACACAGCAAACCTCTAGATGTAAATCAGGTCTTTCTAGGGGCTACAGAAAATAATATGGTGTTTAACGAAAATAAGTTCCAGCTTATGCGCCACGGAAAAAATTAAAATCTAAAAATGGAAACAATGTACAAAACAAAGTCAAATCATAACATAGAACAAAAAAGCAATGTAAAGGATTTGGATTTACTCATGTCGGAAGACCTTACCTTTAAAGAACACAATAAAGAAGCCGTCACAACTGCAATAAATATGATAAGTTGGATAAAAAGAACCATTCACACTAGAGATGCTATACCAATGATGATACTCTTCAACACGCTAGTGCTCTCTGTAGAGGAATACTTCTGCACAATGACAGCCCCTTTCAAAGCTTGTGAAATTGCTGACTTGGAGAGCATGCAGAGATCCTCTCCTGCTAGAATCCACTCAGTAAAACATCTAAACTATTGGGATCGACTAAAGTGCCAAAATCTGTATTCTCTTGAGCGTAGGCGGGAAAGATACATAATAATTTACACGTGGAAAATAATAAAGGGGCTGGTTCCAAACATGCATACAGAAATAATATATGAGACTGGAAGGTATGGCAGGATGTCCAGAATACCCCTGTTGAAGAGCAGAGGTGCAATAGGTACTCTAAGAGAGAAATCTATTAATATCAGAGGCCCGGGACTGTTCAACAGACTTCCACTACACATAAGGGGCATAACTGGCCGACCCCTCACAATGTTCAGGAGAGAACTCGATAAGCACCGCCAAAGGATACCTGATCATCCAGGCTGTGACTCATAAGTCAGGCTGTGAGCAGCCGCGTCCAACAGCCTGGTTGACCAGTCCAGCAATGAGGAGGCCTGGTCGACGACCGGGCCGCGGGGACGCTAAGCCCCGAAAACACCTCAAGGTAACCTCAAGGCAAGGCTCAAAGTTTTGTGAAGACATGTTTGCACTGCAAGGTTGATATTCACTATGTCACCTATTTCAGACTCCCAGTTGATATTAGAGGCAGCAGCAATACAGCTGCTTTTAGAAGTAAGTAAGTAATTATCAAAAGAAGGCACCAAACCGGGAAGGCTATGTAGCACCATCAAAGACGCAAAATAATCAGAGGGCGCTAAATATCACCAAGGATGCCAATACGAGAACAAAAACGCATAAGGCGAACGATATCAAAAGTATCCGAGTCACCAAGAATTCTATCGAGGGACAGGTGACCGCGAGGGGCGGTCGGAAAGCAAGACATACGCTCGTCCTGGAAGTCAGGACATTCAAGAAGGACATGCACGACCGTAAGAGGGACAATGCAACTAGGACAATAAGGAGCAGGGCGGCGCTCCATCAAGTGACCATGGGTTAAGCGAGTATGGCCAATACGCAACCTCGCCAGAGCTGTTTCCCACCGCCGGTTACGGTGGAAGGAGGACTGCCACGAGGAAACACAACATTTAAGAGTACGTAGCTTGTTACCAGTAACAGACAACCAAGAAGCCTGCCAACGGGTAAGGACTGAGGAATGGATAACCGGGTAAAAGTCGGAATATGGAATGCCCTTACGAGAGATGGGACAAGAGCGGACAGCTTCCTTGGCGGCAGCATCCGCACGCTCATTTAAAGACACACCAATATGGCTGGGAACCCAACAAAACTCAACCGACTTAAATTTACTATGAACGAGAAACAGCCAATGCTGGATCTCGACAACCACTGGATGAACTGGATTAAAGGACCCGAGAGCCATGAGGGCACTACGAGAGTCAACAACAACTACAAAGGAAGACTGACAACGAGAAAGTAGGAGACGAAGAGCATAGAGAATAGCATAAAGTTCCGCTATAAAGATGCTAGTCTCCGGAGGCAAGCGACACATATAAGTGCGATCAGGAAAAACAACAGAGTAGCCAACACCGTCCGCTATCTTAGACCCATCGGTGAAGACAGAAACGGAGCGGGAGTGAGAAGAAAAGTGCTCGAGGAAAAGGCGTTTTAGAACCGTAGGAGGGGTAAAAGCTTTAGTGATACGGGTCAAGGAAGTACAAAACCGCGGAAGAGGGACCCTCCACGGGGGCAAAGAAGGAACAACACGAGGAGAAACATCAGAAATACGAACGGAAAGAGAATCCTGCAGGCGAGATAACCGGACAGAAAGAGGGAGGTGGTGAAGAGGAACAGGAACCGCAGGAGGGGTAAAAGTTAAAGCACGACAGAGGCGAGAGGAAGGATGTTGCAAGGACCGTGCAAGATAGCGAAGACAGTAGCGATCACAGCGGTCCTGGAGAGACAGGAAGCGAGTGTCAACATACAAGCTAAGGGCGGGAGTCGAACGAAAGGCACCAGAACTGAGGCGCAACCCAGTATGGTGCAAAGCATCAAGACGGCGAAGAGTAGAAGGAGAAGCAGACGAGTAAGCAGGGCAACCATAATCGAGCTTAGACAGGACGAGAGAAGAATGTAAAGCAAGGAGAGTGCGCCTATCTGCCCCCCAAGAAGTATGGGACAAGACCCGAAGGAGGGTAAGGGCCTTAGAGCACTCAACACGGAGGTAAGAGATATAGGGGAGACCAAGACAAACGAGTGTCAAGGAATAACCCCAAAAGCTTCGCGGAATCTTTGTATTCAAGGGGATGACCATAAAGTGACAAAGAGGGACGAAGAACAACCCGTTTCCGCGTAAATGTCATGGCACAAGTCTTAGAAGTAGAGAACTTGAAGCCATGATCAGTGGCCCAAGACGACACGGCATCAATTGCAAGTTGAAGCCGGCGTTGAAGGAAAGGCGAATCATCACCCTGACAACAAAGGGTAAGATCATCGACATAGAGAGCGGAGAAGACACCAGAAGGAAGAGAGGAAAGAAGACCATTGAGGGCAACCAGAAAAAGAGTAGTGCTCAGAACACTACCCTGGGGCACACCTTCGTATTGCTGAAAAGAGGGAGAGAGAGCGGTACCAAGGCGCACCCGAAAGGAACGACGAGAGAGGAAGCTGCGGAGAAAGAGAGGGAGATGACCACGAAGGCCAAAAGAATGAAGTTGAGATAGGATATGATAACGCCAAGTAGTGTCGTAAGCCTTTTCCTAGGTCAAAAAGGACGGCAACAACGGAGGTCTTCGCAGCAAAAGCAGTACGAATATAGGACCTCCAAGTTCACCAGGACATCTGTCGTGCTGCGGCACTTGCGGAAACCAAATTGAGAAGGGGAGAGGAGGTGATGGTGTTCCAGGAACCACATCAGACGAACGTTAACCATACGTTCAAAGAGTTTGCAGACACAACTTGTGAGAGCAATAGGGCGAAAGTCCTTAGGGGAAGTACCCAGAGACCCCGGTTTGCGAACAGGGAGGACAACGGCATCGAGCCAGTTCCTCAGGGACTGACGACGACTCCCAGATCCGATTATACAGACTCAGTAAATACTGAGACGTGCTCGGAGGGAGATGGCGAAGCATCTCATAATGAATACCATCGGAGCCCTGCCGCCGTAGAACCGCAGAGGGCCAGAGCAGAACGAAGTTCAGAGAGAGAGAAGGGATCATTATAGGGAAGCTGAAGATGAGTGCAGAAATCTAAAGGACGAGACTCAAGGACAGGTTTACGAAGAAGGAAAGATTGGGGAAGATGAAGACCAGAGCTAACAGAAGAAAAGTGGGAACCCAGTTCGGAAGCGACCTGCAACGGGTCCGCCACAAGATTATCATGGAGGTGAAGGACCGGTGAAACATCGGGAACGAACTTACCCGCTATCTTGCGGATACGCTTCCAGATCTGGGCCAGAGGGGTTTCGGACGTAATTGTTGAGACATAAGATGCCCAACATTCACGTTTAGCCGTACGGATGGCCCTACGGGCCACCGCACTCGCTTTCCGAAAGAAAAGAAAAGAATCGGTCGTCTGCCTACGGCGGTGCCTCTTCCAGGCTGCACGCTTACAGCGGACAGCCCGAGCACAGTCCGCATTCCACCAGGGAACGCACTTCCGTGGACCCCGAGAGGAAGAGCGAGGAATAGAGCGGAGGGCAGCGTTGAAGACAGTGTCATGAAAAAGGAGGAGAGCGCGAGAGAGAGGCAGAAGGGAGAGGTCAGAGAGAGCAGCACTGAGGGTAAATAGGGTCCAGTCTGCCTTAGCAAACTGCCACCTAGGGAAAGAGACGGAAGGGCGAAAAGAGAAAAAGGAAACAAGGATAGGGAAATGATCACTTCCATGGAGGTCATCAAGAACCTGCCACGTGAAATCTAAGTAAAGAGAAGAAGAGCAGAGAGAAAGATCAAGACAAGAAAGGGTGCGAGACCGAGAGTCCAAATGAGTGGGCTCACCAGAATTCAGAAGAGACAGGGAAGAAGATAGGAGAAACGGCTCAAGGAGGCGACCCTGGGTATTCGTCAGAACGTCACCCCAAAGAGAATGACGACAATTGAAGTCACCCAGCAGGAGCACAGGCTCCGGCAAGGAGTCTAGGAGGTGTTTCAAATCAGGAAGAGAGAGCGGGACACTCGGGGGGAGATAAATGGAACAAACTGTGTACCATTTCCCCACAAAGATACGAGCAGCAGAACAATGGAGAGGCGAAGGAAAAAGTAAAGGAACAAAGGGAACATCTGCACGAATCAAGAGAGCAGAAGAATTAGAAGCCCCAGCAATGGCTGGGGGGGGGGGAGAGAAGGAGAGAAAGGAATAGCCACGAAAACGACCAGGACGAGCACCAAGCATTGGCTCCTGGAGACAGACACAAAGGGGCGAAAACCGCGAAATCAGAAGTTGGAGTTCGAGGAAATTGGCGTAATAACCTCGAACGTTCCATTGAAGAATGGACAACGACGAGAAGAGAAAGGACAAAAACAGAGAACAAGGAAGAAACAAAGGCGAAAGAGCAACAGGGCACGTTAAAGAATATCAGGGTCGGGATCAGGGTCAGCAAAGTCAGGGTTAGGGGGCATGGGTAAACTAAGCAAAGACGGAGGGAAGGAAACGGGAGAACAGATCAGAGGTGGGCGGGCGGGGTCCGGAGGAGGAGGAGGAAGAGGAGGAGACAACGGAGAGGAGCAGTCAAGGACAGCAGTAGGAAGAGGGGGAGTAGAAAGAGGGGAGCGCACCCCAGCAAGAGCAGCAACCGAAAGGGAAGCAGGGGCCAAAGAAACCTCCATAGCAGGAACAGGGGGCGCAACCACTGAAACGGGAGGGGAAGGAGCAACAGAGCCAGAAGTAGGAGCTAAGGAAGAAAGCGAAGCCTTCTTACCCGCCGGGGAAGAGGAAGGAGAGGAGCCAGGCTTACGCTTCTGACTTAAAGAGACAGGTGTCCCAGCAACCACGTACCGGGCAACGGATTCCAGTGTCTCAACAGGAGAAGCCGAACGAGAGCACACACGACGGCCGTTAGGAGAGCGATGGACATCCGCCTGCACCGACAGGCGGCAGGGAGAGCCGATAGATGGAGGAAGAGGATGGGAAGGAGGATCGGAGGGGGACGAGGAAGAAGACACAGGAGACATGACAGACCGGGTTGAAAGAAGGGGAACCCCAGACAGAGGACCAGGAGGGAGACCCCTCGGGAAAGAACTCAAAGGAACAGAGGAGGGGGCAGTGGGCGTATCAGGGTCCAAGGCCCGGAAACGGTTGAGAGTCTGAGGAAGGGGGGAAGGACGAGGAGAGGAAGAGCGCAACACGCGAGCATAAGAGATGTTAGTATAAGGCGGGAGCCGGCGAACCTGGCGCCTCGCCTCAGGAAAAGACAAACGCTCCCGGTGCTTCAGGTTAAGGACGGCCGCCTCAAGCTTGTAATGGACACAGGCACGGGAGAACGTAGGATGGGCCTCACCGCAGTTGAGGCAGCGAGCTTGGGGAGAAGTGCACTCCGACTTAGAGTGACCTTCACTCCCACACAAAGGACATAGAGAGACAGTCCCAGAGCAGCGGAGGGCACCATGCCCAAACCTCCAGCACTTATTACAAAGTCGAGGAGAAGGAATATACTCCTGGACAGAGCACCTAGCACCAGCAAGAATGACAGAGGATGGAAGGGTCCTACCATCAAAGGTGATCTTCACAACGCGAAGGGGTTGACGGCGACGACCACGAGGGGGACGAGTAAACGAGTCAACCTGGAGGACAGAATGGCCTTGGGCATCAAGGATATGCCGAATATCATCGTGGCAATCCTGCAGATTCCGAACACCGGTTGCAACATGGGGTGGGAGGAGAATAGTGCCAACACTGGAATTCATCTGAACGTTCTTGGAGACCCGAACAGGGATCTCGCCAAGGCAAGATAAGGCAGCCAAGCGGGAAGCCGCATCCTGAGAAGGAGCAGCAACGACACGTGTACCGAGACGAGTGGGGTTGAAAGTAACACACGCATCCACGGAATCTACAAGATGCCGATGGAGGGAGAAATCGTCAGGAGGCGCAGAATCAAGAGGGAGGAGATCAAAGTATTTGGCCCATGAAGCAGGACCAAACAAGGCCTGATACGCATCAGCACGGGAAGGAATCGAGCGAGTGCGGTTGGGGCGCGAACGGCGTTGAGAACCCCTAGAGAGAGAGGGGTCAAAAGGCGCAGTAGTCACAACGAAAGACTTAGCCACACCAGGGGACGAAGTGGTCACCACCGGGGGCTGGAGGCTCGACCCAACCTCAGAGGAGGGAGGGGAGCTGGGGGAAGAAGTCAGGATGGTCAAAGGAGGAGCAAGGTCGGGGCCCAACGCAGCGGGAGCTACAGAGACTGGTCTTCCAATACAGGCCGACTCGGGGGCTTGGTCGCCCACCCCACGAGCCTGAGAGGGTACAACGGAAACATTCAACGACATAGAGACGAAAAGTGACAAATTCATCCACGAATGTGCCCCCATACCCACCATGGAGCCACAATTAGAGGCAGGACACCCAACAGGAAGCTATCGCCGATCATGCCGGGGCCCCCTAGGGGTGCGTCGTGAGTATACGCCCCACAAACGCCACCTTAAGAACCGTCAGTCCGTCGAGATCGGGTTCAGCGACGAAAGGGGGATTGACAATAAAAGGTTCCCCTCGCTCGAGACGTCGGGTACTACAGTTCTACGGGTGCAAGAGTATGCCTCCTCAAGCACCCGGGCGTCAAAATAGAAGAAGTCCAAAGAAATAATCCAAAACAAGCAAAAGGTCGGCAGGAAACTGACAAGCAGATAGGAGAAGAGGGGGGAGAAAAACGAAACATAAGGAAAAGGAAAAGCGATCCGGCACAATTGGAGAAGACAGCAGCAGGAGTGCAAGGCCAGAAAAGGACAGAGGACTGCCCAATGGAGCATCACACTCCGGCAGCCGTCCACCAAGCCCCCTCACGACGCCAACGGGCCGGAAGGGGAGGGGGCTGCTTTTAGAAGTTTCATTGCGCAGCCTAAAGCTTATCTTCATTGTATCTAGATGTGGTTTATTAATGTTGGTTAGAAGAAATAAAGGGTAATGGTCTGTGGTCCTATCAGTGATTATTCCAGAGGTAAGTGGAGAGGTTATGTTAGTCCAGATGTGGTCAGGAGTAAAGGCAGTCGTTTCAGTAATTCTAAAAGGTTTAGTAATTAAGGGTATGAACAAGCAGGAATTCATACAGTTGAGGAAACTAGCAACTTGAAGGTTATCAGGCTCACAGAGGTCAATATTAACTCTCTTGCGGGCCCAGCAGGTGACCTAGCGCACACACCGCAAGGAAGGGTGAGCATTGGCCGTGAGCGTACAAACCACACTCAAATGTTTATACTGTACTCTTTTCAGCTTTCTAACCTCAATTTTCATGCTACGGCATTCATTTTGCTATCAGTTGTTCATAATATAAAGGGGCACATTTGAAACCAGTCCCATAATATTTGGACAATAAATGGAATTTTTAAAAATGCATTAATTGATGACGGCATTACCTTCATCAGGGACTGTGCATGTTTCGGTTTTATGATGTTGATACCCTCATCACGCCGCAAAACCCGATATTATTAGTTGGTTTTTGTTAACCCCTGGGCTGCTCTTGCGATTTTAGCCTGCAACACGTCTTATAAAAGTGTTCATTTGTGTTCCCTGATCATGGGAAAAATAGAAAATAAATTGTGACATATTTTGGCCGCAATAGGGCAAGGAAGTCTGGTAAAAGTGAGGCGTTGACAGAGTAATCGTCGGAGGCGGTCAGCTCCACCCGAGCTGTCAGGTGGGAGTTGCCACAAAGGTATTATTACTTAATTATTTCAATGTCTCTGATTTTTTCTGTTTTTTTTCGAGTAATATTATTGAATAGTATGTAGTGTGATATATTTATATAATAAAATGTGTGACCCATCGCTATACTCAAAAGTATTATGAGCATATTATTCCTGCCCTGGTGATGCTCTATTACTCTCTCATCTATCCTTATCTCAACTATGGTATTTGTGCTTGGGGTTTTACTATCCAAAATCATTTACGTTCTCTAATTACCCAACACAAAGCTGCTATCAGAACAATATCTAACTCTGGCCCCAGACAGCACTCGGTACCCTTACTCAAATCTCTGAATATGTTAGATATTAAGTCACTGCACATCCTCTCTTGTGTACTCTATATATTTAAAACTCTGAATTGTAATATCAATCCTGACCTTCAACGATTCCTAGAAGGTTGTAGCAGAACTCGTGTGCACCAAACCAGAAACAAATACCTATTTGATATTCCAAGAGTTAGACTTAATCAAACTAGGAATGCCCTACAAATCAAGGGACCCAGAATGTGGAATGACCTTCCCAGTTATGTCAAAGATTGTACCTCTCTCAAGCAGTTTAAGATGAAAACTAAGTACTACTTAATTAACTCCATGTAACCTACCTACCTTCTAAATGTCAACCCATGTCATACTATTTAAAAAAAAAAAAAAATGCTGTTTGTTAACCAACTTGTATATTGGCTATTTTGTACCATGTTTCCCCCCTTTTTTTTATCTTTTATTATTTTTTTTTCATTCAACATAATTTATACTTTAAGCTCAGTTACTACTAAGTTTTAGTCCAAGTGTTTTTTTTCCCCATCTCTCCTTGCCAAAAACGCTATGCGTACTAGTGGCTTTAGGTATTGTAGGTACTACCTCTATCTTTAAATCTAACAGAATGTTTGTACTGTAACGCTGCAACTATGTATGTACTGTTCCTAAATAAATTATTATTATTATTATTATTATTATTATTATTATATTATTCAATTATTATGTTCATCTATATAAATAAAAATGTAAATGTTTGTTTGTTCAAAATCGCTAATCTCCAAAAGTTCTTCACAGATTGCTTTGAAATTTTGACAATGTTCATATATGTTCAGCTGGGTACAGCTGTGCTCGTACTAGGTATGGTTGTGCTCATGCTGGATATAGCTGTGCTCGTACTAGGTATGGCTGTGCTCATGCTTGGTACAGCTATGCTCGTACTGGGTACAGCTGTGCTCGTGCTGGGTACAGCTATGCTCGTGCTGGGTACGGCTGTGCTCATACTAGGTATGGCTGTGCTCATGCTGGGTACAGCTGTGCTCGTACTAGGTATGGCTGTGCTTGTGCTGAGTACAGCTATGCTCGTGCTGGGTACAGGGGTACAGCTGTGCTCGTAATAGGTATGGCTGTGCTCGTGCTGGTTGATTTTCTGCCTCTAGTTCTTGCAAAATATTGATTCATTTTCAGCACTAATAAGGCACTATTAGCAAGCCACTGAGACATCTTGTTGTATAACAATACAGCTGTAGTAAAAAAATGGTAAATTCCACAATTATTCTTCCACCGGCGGACAAATACATCCCTCACAGACCAAGCTAATGGCACTGGGTGCCTAACTGAATGAACGCAGACTAGGTCTATACACCCTACAGTTAGGCTGGTGTTCAAGCCAGACCCAGTAACATAAATTTCTCTCAAATATTGTATTTACATCAAATTATATGTTTTTGGGTTATATATTAATTTAGTGACATTATTACAATAATAAGCGCTATAAAAAAATACTTATTTCAGAACTGATTTTCTAATTTTATTATTTAGAAGCCATGAGTCACTGAAATGTGGCGACGAAATCGAACAAAATACGCATGGTGGTGTGCACACGGATTAGACCCGTCCACTCGCGCTAGAGTTGTTGTGCCAATAACATGAATAATTTCTCAGATTGCAGATATCTATTACAGCACAGATATCACTGTAATAGCAGATATCAGATACAGTACATTTTTTTGTTTTATTTAGTTTAGTTTAATTAGGATAATAAAGAGCTATTAAAGCACCAGTTTTAGAAGTAAGTAAGTAATTATCAAAAGAAGGCACCAAACTGGACCAGTTTTAGAAATGATTTATTAATGTGAAACTTTCAAAGTCATGGGGCACTGAACTATGACGACACAGATGAAAGCGAGTGAAACTTCACTGTAAAGTGAGGGTTACAGTACAGTATTCCCTTATCTGTCCACCCTCACTCATATTGTTTCATGACAGAAAATGTATATATGAAGATTTCAACATATTAGCTAGCTATTCACGCTTCAGCCTTTAAAGTATGTACTGTAATCTACAAAGATACGTGCGCCACAAATCAGTGAATGAAAATCATGGAAACACAGACGTTCACTTGTGTGGACCACTCTGGTTGGTGTTTGGTTAATATGCTTCACTTGTTGTGTGGACCATTCTGGCTGGTGTTTGGTTCATATGGATCCCTTGTTGTGTGGTCCACTTGTGTGATCCAACTTGTAATATGAAGGAATTATTAATTATAACCTGTGATAGAATGGGAAAGTTTTTCACCACTCTGTGAACTCTGTCCCAACATCGTAAGCTTGTGGACCACTTGTCCACATGTGTGATCAACTTGTCATATGAAGGAATTATTAATTGTTATCTGAGATAGAATAGGAAAGTTTTCCACCAATCAGTGAACTCTGACCTAACATTTTAAGCAAATCCGCACATCCCGCCGCTTCGGCGAACCAGAGTAAACCGAACCGGGTGAATAAATCCAGCCTGTGAAGTGTGCGACTAAGCCAGAGATACGGCAAATTCAGGTACATTGAATTGAGGTTGTACTGTACTTGTCTTCTTTGTGCATCGGACAGGTGTTTGCATCTTTATTCCTGATTGCCAGTAAATAGGAGGTGTTATCATTATTATCAGTATCAGTTGCCGCCCATCAAGAACGCATTTACTTTTTGAAAATTCGTCAAAAACCTATTTCTTGATATATTCGGATGAAATTTTCACGACGCTGATGCCAAATAACGGGAGATTTGTTTAAAAACTTTCACTATATTTCATATATGGAGAAATCTCCACTGTCACCGGGCCCCTTAAGTTTGTTGTCTAGTATTACATTTCTAAGATTAGAGCTGAATTCAGCAACATCAGTGTTAGGCATTCTGTAACTGCTCCCATAGTCAAGTCAGCCTCGGTACCCTTGACTCTGAAACAGGCAAATATATACTCGCCACAGGTGTCTCTAGTTTGAATTACTTTTAAGGAAGTCAGTTTTTGGTGGTAGTACTGTATTACCACCTCTTTGGATTGGCCAACAGTTATGAATTGCCAAGTAGTTTGTCATGTTAAAGAGTTTGTTGTATCCTCTTTCAACCACGTTTCATTAACCCTTAAACCGCTAAGGGCTATTGGCCTGCAACACCACCAGGCACCACAAAAAAAATCCAAATTGTTTTTCGTTTTATAAAGGTGTTCATTTATGTTCCCTGATCACTGCAAAAAACCAGCGTTGAATGTAATGAAACGCCATTTTCTGGGTGAGTCCCGGAGGCTCCCCGGAGCTATCCATGGCTGATATGGATACCCTAACTATTTTGCATCAGTCGATGTGGGTGGAGTTCTAGGCCTACCAGGGACCACGAGCCAGAACCTAGCCCTCTCAGAGAGGCACGGGGAGCAATGGCCCATAGAAATGCACATGTGATATGGAGCATTCTATATCAGCCATCGACCGGGACAGGCACCCAGAAAGGTAAGCGCCACAAAACAAACCCCTATTCTGGTTAAACAACAAAAATCGACAAACGAGTGGACAGAACTCCCCCAGGAAAACGAACTAACAAGCATGACGTCACGCGAGCCGCGCCGCATGTCTGCGCAGCTCCCCCCTCCCCGGGAGGGGGAAGGGGGAGCCCCAGACTCCCGCGCCGGCGATCCCCGCCCCAGTTCTGAGGCTGGATATCAAAACCGTGAAAAAACCCCGCCGACCGGAGGGCGGGAGGGTGCCGGGGAGCCTCCGGGACTCACCCAGAAAATGGCGTTTCATCCGAGACCAAAAGTCATGCAGAAACCCCAAGAAAAGGGGGACATGACGGAGATGGCCCGTCCCGGAAAAAAGGGGCGAAGATCGTAGAAAAGCACCCACTGACAGGACGGAAACAACGGGCACAATGGACAAGGAAACCGAGCCCAGGGAGGGGCCGACGCCCACAAAGCACGTGTGGAGAGGGGGAACGGAAACCCCACACCACAAACTGCAAGTCCCTCCCCGAGGGGTAGAACACCCCGGCGGGGACCAACGGGGCCTGAGGCCCCTCACGTGAGCCCCACCCCTGCCCCGGGAACCCACCCTGCAGGCCCCGGGGCCGAGCTGTCCCCTCAAAGCCCCAGTGTCAAGAAAAACCCTGGGGCAGCCGTGAAAAACACGAAGGAAGGGAGCCCACTAGGCTCTGGAACTTGAATCGAAACCGGAGGATAGGCGAGGGGCGAGACGAAGACCCCAAGCTCATCCCCAGCCAGCACAATGAGGCGAGGACAAGACAGAGAATCCAAGGAACATGGAAAAACCAAGCCCGGCACAGCAAGACCGGCAAGGAAGGAGAGCCCCAGAGGGAGCACGGAAGGGCCGAACATAACGCCACAACCAACCCCGACACGCAGCTGCAGCACCAAAACCGCAGCAAAACGTCTCCACACTCCCCAAGGAAGCGACAGAGAAGATAGATAAATCGTACACGAGTGGCACACAAGGGGACACAGGCGGAAACCGAGCACCCAACTGAGCCACAGGGACGGTAGAAGAAACGTGTGCAGTGTAACAGGCAATCAAAGGAACACATTAGGCAGCCCAACATGGGCTGACCTCATACACAGCCCCAAGAGCAGAGATAAAAATGCTCAAGAAGCACAGAATCCGCCCGACAGGCAAATGACAGGGGAGAGGCGGAAACAAAGCGAGAACCCAACCTGCAAGCACAAGGAGGCGAACACAAAACCTCCGACACAGGAAAACGTACCACCAAACAGGCACCCCCACCGTTGTACTGCGGAACAAGGTGGAGGCGGGGCCCCGAACTCAAGCAAGGTTAGACAAGCATATATGTTCTTTTATGTCTTGTTCGCTATTTAATCTCATTTATTACCTAGGTTGCCTAGCCTAACCATACTCCCTTACTCCATTGTACCCCTGTAAGCCCCTTTTGAGTTAGCTTTGTTCTGTATTGTGTACATCTTTTTCCCTATTTTATAGCTTATTTCTACCTTGTTATTTGCCTTTCTTCCCTTGTTTTTCCTGCAATCAGCTTTTTTTATGCAGACAAGTATAGACCCTGAACTTAACCTCTAATCCACTATCTATGACAACTTCAATCACTATCTTGATTGAAGCTATTGACAACAAATTCTCTTTTATTATACTTACTGAAACATGGTTGAAAGAGGATACTACTCAGCTCTTTAACATGCCTAACTACTCAGCAATTCACAACTGTCGTCAACTTCAGAGAGGTGGTGGCACTGCTCTTTACTACCACCAAGAACTAACATGCTTAAAAGAAATTAGAACCAGAGACTGCTATGGGGAGTATATCTTCGCCAGCTTCAGAGTCAAGGGTGCCGAGTCTGTCCTGACTGTGGGTGCAGTTTATAGAATTCCTAACACTGATGTGTCCGAATTCAACTCAAACCTTAGAAATCTAATACTTGATAACAGACTGAACAAAAACCACCTAATTATCGCAGGGGACTTTAATATTGACCTCTGCGAGCCTGAACACCCCACTGCTGTTAGCTTCCTCAACTGTATGAATTCCTGCTTCCTCATACCCTTAATCACTAGACCTACTAGAATCACTGATAGCACTGCCACGACGCTCGATCACATCTGGACAAACATATCCTCTCCGCTTACTTCAGGTATAATCACCGATAGCACTACAGATCATTACCCCACATTTCTCTTAACTAACATTAGCAAACCACCTCTTGAGTCAAGAGTGATACGTTTTAGACTACACAATGAAACTGCTATAGACAATTTTATAACTGCTGCTGATAATGTCAACTGGGAGTCCGAGTTAGGTAACATAGTGGACATCAACCTAGCAGTGCAATCTTTTCTTCAAAAAACTCTTAGCCTTTATAATACCCACTGTTCTATGCTTACAAAACAAGTCACAACCAAAAGGCTTAACAATCCCTGGCTTACAAAGGGAATACTTAAATCTATTAATAAAAAACATGACCTTGAGAAGAAGTATAGGTTAGGAATTGTCTCCAAAGAATTCTCAAAGAATTACTCATTATTGCTGTCTAAGATAATTAGACGAGCCAAAACTAAATACTACGAAGATAAATTTACCCAAATAAAGAGCAACATTAAACAAACTTGGAGAACAATTTCTCAAATATTGGGATCAAAGAAGTCTTTAAATAACAAACCGACTCTCCTGTCTAATAACGATGGTCAGCTTTCAGCCTCTGATTCTGCTATTGAGTTCAATAGGTTCTTCTCTTCCATTGGTTCATCCCTTGCAAATGATATTCCATCTTCCAGTACAGACATTAATGACTATCTTTCAGGTAACTATCCACAGTCTCTGTACCTAAAGCCTATTAATTCCACTGACGTCAATGAGATAATCCTTTCCCTTAAAACCAAGTCTGGTGCCCTTGAGGAGATACCAACTTTAATTTACAAAAAAGCCTCCAGATCTTTAGCCCCTGCTATTGCTTTGCTCTTCAACAAGTCACTTGAACTCCAAACCTTCCCAGATATTCTAAAAAAAGCGAGAGTAACGCCTGTCCACAAATGTGGTAATCTCACAGATGTTAACAACTACAGACCTATATCTATCCTGCCAAACTTGTCAAAAATTTTTGAAAAACTAATCAATAAGCAGCTTTACTCATATCTAGCCAAACTCAATATACTTAGCCCTTGCCAATATGGCTTCAGACCCAAAAAAAGCACTAACGATGCACTTATTAGTATGCTTAACTCGATTCATACAGCTCTTGATAAAAATGAGTTCCCTGTTGGGTTGTTTGTGGACCTGCGTAAAGCTTTTGACACTGTCAACCACCAAAACCTTCTTCTTAAATTACATCATTATGGAGTCAGAGGACACTCCCTACAATACCTCAAATCCTACCTTACTGACAGGCTCCAATATGTTTCTGTGAATAATACAATTTCTCCCACCCTACCCATCAACATTGGTGTTCCCCAGGGCAGCATACTTGGCCCTCTCCTCTTTCTCATCTACATTAATGACCTTCCAAATGCCTCCCAACACCTCAAACCAATTCTATTTGCTGACGACACAACCTTCATTTACTCCAGTCCTGATCCCCTTGCTCTAAATGCCACAGTAAATACTGAGCTAAATAAAGTCCATCTGTGGCTAACTGCCAACAAACTCACCCTTAACATTGACAAAACCTTTTATATTCTGTTTGGCAATAAATCCTCTAATCAAATAAATCTCAAAATAAACAATACCCAAATTTGTAACAAATTAGATGGCAAATTCCTTGGCATTCTCATGGACCACAAGCTTAATTTCCAGGGACACATTCTAAACATATCAAAAAAAGTTTCAAAAACTGTGGGCATTCTTTCTAAGATCAGATATTATGTACCACGCCCTGCCCTGGTGACTCTCTATTACTCCCTTATCTATCCATATCTCAACTATGGTATTTGTGCTTGGGGCTCTACTACCCAAAATCACTTACGTCCTCTAATTACTCAACACAAAGCTGCTATTAGGACAATATCCAATTCTGGCCCCAGACATCACTCGGTACCCCTACTTAAATCTCTGAATATGTTAGACATTAAGTCACTGCACATTCTCTCATGTGTATTATACATATATAAAACGCTAAACTATAATGCCAATCCTGATCTCAAAAGCTTCATAGAAGGTTGTATCAGAACCCATGAGCATCACACCAGAAATAAATACAGTTTTGATATTCCTAGAGTACGACTTAATCAAACTAGAAATGCTCTACAAATCAAGGGGCCCAGAATGTGGAATGACCTTCCCAACCATGTTAAAGACTGTACCTCTCTCAACCAGTTTAAGTTAAAAGCGAAGCTATACCTAATAAATTCCCTGTAATCTACCTTACCCTTCTATTGTCAACCAATGTCTGTTTTTTTCTTTAAAGACCGCTGTTTGTCGACATAATTGTATTTGTGCTGCTTTTTCATCTATGTTTTCATTTCTTGTTTTCATTCTACTCATTATGCTCAATTAGTATTAAGCTTCTCATTTAAGTTTATCATGCCCGAAACGCTTTGCGTAATAGTGGCTTTAGGCATTGTATGTACTAGCTCTACCTATAAGTCAAACAATCCTTGTAAATATTTATTGTATGTATGTACCTTACCTAAATAAAATTGTATTGTATTGTATTGTATATATATATATATATATATATATATATATATATATATATATATATATATATATATATATATATATATATATATATATATATATATATATTTATATATATATATATATATATATATATATATATATATATATATATATATATCAGAACCCATATATATATATATATATATATATATATATATATGGGTTATATATATATATATATATATATATATAAATATATATATATATATATATATATATATATATATATATATATCAGAACCCATATATATATATATATGGGTTATATATATATATATATATATATATATATATATATATATATATATATATATATATATATATATATATATATATATATATATATATATATATGTCGTACCTAATAGCCAGAACGCACTTCTCAGCCTACTATTCAAGGCCCGATTTGCCTAATAAGCCAAGTTTTCATGAATTAATGTTTTTTCGTCTACCTAACCTACCTAACCTAACCTAACCTAGCTTTTTTTGGCTACCTAACCTAACCTTACCTATAAATATAGGTTAGGTTAGGTTAGGTAGGGTTGGTTAGGTTCGGTCATATATCTACGTTAATTTTAACTCCAATAAAAAAAAATTGACCTCATACATAGAGAAAAGGGTTGCTTTATCATTTCATAAGAAAAATATTATAGTAAATATATTAATTCAGGAAAACTTGGCTTATTAGGCAAATCGGGCCTTGAATAGTAGGCTGAGAAGTGAGTTCTGGCTACTAGGTACGACATATATATATATATATATATATGTCGTACCTAATAGCCAGAACGCACTTCTCAGCCTACTATTCAAGGCCCGATTTGCCTAATAAGCCAAGTTTTCATGAATTAATGTTTTTTCGTCTACCTAACCTACCTAACCTAACCTAACCTAGCTTTTTTTGGCTACCTAACCTAACCTTACCTATAAATATAGGTTAGGTTAGGTTAGGTAGGGTTGGTTAGGTTCGGTCATATATCTACGTTAATTTTAACTCCAATAAAAAAAAATTGACCTCATACATAGAGAAAAGGGTTGCTTTATCATTTCATAAGAAAAAAATTATAGTAAATATATTAATTCAGGAAAACTTGGCTTATTAGGCAAATCGGGCCTTGAATAGTAGGCTGAGAAGTGAGTTCTGGCTACTAGGTACGACATATATATATATATATATATATATATATATATATATATATATATATATATATATATATATATATATATATGTCGTACCTAGTAGCCAGAACTCACTTCTCAGCCTACTATGCAAGGCCCGATTTGCCTAATAAGCCAAGTTTTCATGAATTAATGTTTTTTCGTCTATCTAACCTACCTAACCTAACCTAACCTAGCTTTTTTTGGCTACCTAACCTAACCTTACCTATATATATAGGTTAGGTTAGGTTAGGTAGGGTTGGTTAGGTTCGGTCATATATCTACGTTAATTTTAACTCCAATAAAAAAAAATTGACCTCATACATAGTGAAAAGGGTAGCTTTATCATTTCATAAGAAAAAAATTATAGTAAATATATTAATTCAGGAAAACTTGGCTTATTAGGCAAATCGGGCCTTGAATAGTAGGCTGAGAAGTGAGTTCTGGCTACTAGGTACGACATATATATATATATATATGTCGTACCTAGTAGCCAGAACGCACTTCTCAGCCTACTATGCATGGCCCGATTTGCCTAATAAGCCAAGTTTTCATGAATTA
Organism: Procambarus clarkii; assembly: GCF_040958095.1. NCBI lineage: Eukaryota > Metazoa > Arthropoda > Malacostraca > Decapoda > Cambaridae > Procambarus > Procambarus clarkii. The sequence continues at coordinate 39,205,074 of NC_091164.1, forward strand.
ATGTTTTTTCGATTACCTAACCTACCTAACCTAACCTAACCTAACTTTTTCTGCTACCTAACCAAACCTAGCATATAAAGATAGGTTAGGTTAGGTTAGGTAGGGTTGGTTAGGTTCGGTCATATATCTACGTTAACTTTAACTCCAATAAAAAAAAATTGACCTCATACATAATGAAATGGGTAGCTTTATCATTTTATAAGAAAAAAATTAGAGAAAATATATTAATTCAGGAAAACTTGGCTTATTAGGAAAATCGGGCCTTGCATAGTAGGCTGAGAAGTGCGTTCTGGCTACTAGGTACGACATATATATATATATATATATATATATATATATATATATATATATATATATATATATATATATATATATATATATATATATATATATATATATATATATATATATATATATATATATATATATATATATATATATATATATATATATATATATATATATGTCGTACCTAGTAGCCAGAACGCACTTCTGAGCCTACTATGCAAGGCCCGATTTGCCTAATAAGCCAAGTTTTCATGAATTAATATTTTTTCGACTACCTAACCTACCTAACCTAACCTAACTTTTTCGGCTACCTAATTGAACCTAACCTAAAAAGGTAGGTTAGGTTAGGTTAAGTTGGGTTGGTTAGGTTTGGTCATATATATCTACGTTAATTTTAACTCCAATAAAAAAAATTTACCTCATATATAATGAAATAGGTAGCTTTATCATTTCATAAGAAAAAAAATAGAGAAAATATATTAATTCAGTAAAACTTGGCTTATTAGGCAAATCGGGCCTTGCATAGTAGGCTGAGAAGTCAGTTATGGCTACTAGGTACGACATATATATATATATATATATATATATATATATATATATATATATATATATATATATATATATATATATATATATATATATATATATATATATATAAATATATATATATATATATATATATATATATATATATATATATATATATATATGTCGTACCTAGTAGCCAGAACGCACTTCTCAGCCTACTATGCAAGGCCCGATTTGCCTAATAAGCCAAGTTTTCATGAAATAATTGTTTTTTGACTACCTAACCTAACGTAACCTAACTTTCTAGGCTACCTAGCCTATAAAGATAGGTTATGTTAGGTTAGGTAGGGTTGGTTAGGTTCGGTCATATATCAACGTTAATTATAACTCCATTAAAAAAAAATTGACCTCATACATAATGAAATGGGTAGCTTTATCATTTCATAAGAAAAAAAATAGAGAAAATATATTAATTCAGGAAAACTTGGCTTATTAGGCAAATCGGGCCTTGCATAGTAGGCCAAGAAGTGCATTCTGGCTACTAGGTACGACATATATATATATATATATATATATATATATATATATATATATATATATATATATATATATATATATATATATATATATATATATATATATGTATATATATATATATATATATATATATATATATATATATATATATATATATATATATATATATATATATATATATATATATATAGTGGTGGGGTACCACCACTGGTTTAATTAAAGGGACCCACATCCTCGAAGAAGAAAATAAATAGTGTTCATAGAAGACCTTATGGATTCTCACTGAATACTTTAATCTTTTCCTCTCCTACCACCCCTATTATTTTTTTTTATTTGATTTTATTGCAATGCTACAGTTTACAGAAAACACACACTTATATAACAATTTAACAATATACCAATCAGTGTTCGAAGACCTCGTCCAGCTCCTCGGGGGTCGGGTGTGTACCCAAGATGCAGCACACATTTCCTCTCTGAACAGCGACATTGAGGCGCTGGAACATAAAACTGGCCGCTCCTGGGTCTCTAGTCTTCCCAGTGAGTTCCTCGCCCAGCTCCTTCAGGAACTTAAGTGCACATTTACCCCAGGCGCCCAGAGTCTCTGAGCCTATTGGCACGAACCTGTAACAACGTTCTAGGTCCCTGTACTTGTTAGTTTTCTGGGTCTCCCTGAAGGTGGCCACCCCGCCTCCCTCAGCTGCGCTGTAAGGTAGATAGGTATCAGCCAATGTAGAAGCGCACATGTAGTCCCACAAGACCTGTTTACCTTCCCTCCATGGCTGCAGGGTGACTCCATCTGGGCGTTTTTGGCTGTTGTCAGGCCTGCACAACTGAGGTTCCCTTTGTGCTGGGCACCCAGCTGAAGCCAAACTTCTCTTGATGATGTCATTGACTGCTTCATGTCTGGCAATCTTTCCCTGTGTCTTACGACAGATGAGACCATGGCTGCCGTATTGGTCTGCCCGTGCATGGCCGCAAATACACCGGTGCTCAGTGGAGATAGGGGCGGCAAGGCGCAGAGCAACACCAATACTTAGGGTCCGATGGTTCATTGGTGCCCAAGGCGGAATTAGGGACTGCCAACAGGAAGTCCCCGGCATGGGGCGCTTGCACAGCTAGAAGACGCGCTTTGTCCTTCCTGGAAGCTGCCTCCAGCAATGATGCAATGCCCGAAACGCTTTGCGTAATAGTGGCTTTAGGCATTGTATGTACTAGCCCTATCTATAAATCCATCACACTTTGTAAAATCTCTTGTATGTATGTACCTTACCTAAATAAACATTTGATTTGATTTGATTTGAGGTGGCGATGTTCTCCACTATGGGGCTATCCCATTTGGACTGTTTGCAGTCATTTGGAAAAGTCGGTCGAGGATGAGAGTTGAAAAGAGTGTCCCACTTACCGGCTCCTTCCGCGAATTTGGAATCATGAATCCCAATGGAGTCTCTTAGGTGTTCCGGTAGTATTTCCTTAACTAATTCACCTGTTGCACTGGTCGAGGATAAGAATGCCGGCAATGCTAACTGTGTCGCCTTGCGATATATATATATATATATATATATATATATATATATATATATATATATATATATATATATAAATATATATATATATATATATATATATATATATATATATATATATATATATATATATATATATATATATATACCCTCAACATTGACAAAACTTTCTATACCTTGTTTGGCAATAAATCGTCAAATCAAATAAATCTCAGGATAAATAATACCCAAATTTACAACAAAATTGATGGCAAATTCCTTGGCGTTCTCATTGACCAAAAACTGAATTTCCAGGGACATATTCTAAATATATAAAAAAAAGTTTCAAAAACTGTTGGCATTCCTTCTAAGATCAGATATTATATGTACCTCGATCTGTCTTGGTGACGCTCTATTACTCCCTTAAATACTAGGGCCAATTATGTTATGGCCCTACTGGGGCGTAACCGGGTCTTTTTCTGGTGTTATTAGAATTTGGGAATCCGGCCCCAAGTTAGTAGAGGCTTTCAAGGGATGTGTTCCGTAACGCAAGTTAAAATAAAGGGGGAGGGATACAAATGTTCTGATTTATATATATATTCTCACCACCACCATATAAATAAATAACAATCGCACGGGGTTTAAAACTACACGAAAATATACAGAGTTGTCTTCCTCTCAAGACACAGGACGCTCCACAGTGCGCACTCTGAGTAGCCCTGGTTCCTTCCTCCATGGCCCACGATGAATCCTCTTGGCTTCTCTCGGCGAATCTACCCTGGCCACAGGCCAGCCAAATCACAGTCCCACTGGGTGCTCCGTCGTGGAGGCCTTCAACCACAATCCAGCCTGTAGCTGGCAGGTTCCGATCAGCTCCGCTGTGTAGGCCACTCCACGACCGATACTAGGGTTGCGAGCCCTAGGCAGGAGCCTCGTGTGATTCTGCTGATCACTCTCCTCTCTCAGTACCACAGTGGCTAGTCTCTTCCACCAGCCAGCCCCGGATAAGGCGATTCCTGATACTGCCACGTCACAGGCAGGCTAATACTCTCAACAGTGTTCGTCCGGGGGTGACTCACAGCTTCTTCAGAGCAAACTCGTGGAGAGACTTAGGCTGCCTTGGGTAGACTCATCCATCGTCCAATACAGCAGTCCCAGGTCGACTCTGTAATCAGACACGTCATTAATACTGGGACTAGGGGAATCTCACTTACAGGCTTAGACACAAACGTTCACCTCTCTGCTCCATACATGGCGTTGCTGTCTAAGCGCCACCTCACCAGAGGTCAGCAGCGGCTATGTTATGAGCTGATTAAGACGGGAATCCAGCACCTGTGGCCGGTATATCCCGTCCTCACTAGATGGCGTCGTCCATTTGGAGGGGGTTTCGGGAGCGGACTCACAGATGACGTTGTCGTCATTGCTCCGTGCTACGACGCTGGACTCGGGTCCGTAACACCTCCCCACCAAAAAGAATTTGGTTTGGGTTTCTATAAAAGCGAAGACAAACCAAATTAATACGTGGGTACAACTCCAAATGTACTTTATACTCCAAATACTTTAATCTCAATTAGTATAAAGTTTTAGTCTAGTGTTTTTCCTGCCTGAAACGCTTTGCATAATAGTGACTTTAGGCATTGTATGTACTAGCTCTATCTATACATTCATAAATTTTTTTAGCACTCCTTGTATGTATGTATTTTACCTAAATTAACATTTGAATTTTGATTTTTGTTTAATTTTGAGTGCGCTGTTCTTCCCGGTTCTTGTGTGTTCCGGTGGGTGCAGTTGTGTGTGCGTGTGTGAGGTGTCGGTATCATTTCCCGGTTGTTGTATGTGACGGTTTTCTTAGGGTTTCCGTGTAGTCTTCCTGGCTTGCCCTGTCCTGTGCTCCCTGTGTTGGTGTCCTGTCCATTGTGACTTGCTCTGTTACTGATTTATGCTCTGTTATAACTTTATTTCTCTATATTTTTGTATTTATGTGCCTATTGTTTTATATGGCGCGAGGAGTTCATGGGTTTCTTTTCTGTTTCTTTTTTATTTTGTGCTTATTAATACCCCATTTCTCATGTTTGTGTATTTCTGGTTCCTGTGCAATCCGGTTGTGAGTGTGTATGTGCGTGTTACGGTTGTGAGTGTGTTTGTATGTGCCGGGTTTGTTCTTGTGTGTATGCGTGTGTGGATGGGTTTTCTCCTCCCCGGTTCCTGCGTGTGCCGGTTTTTGTTTCCACTGCGTGTGCATGTGAGAGTAGGTTTGGCTAGTTTTACCCGGTCTGTGTGTGTTCCGGTGTATTATGTACTTTACCTGTGTCCGGTATTGGCTTGTATTGATATGTGTTTTATGCGTTCTTTTCTGTATTTATTGCTTTATTCCCATTTGTGTTTCAGGTCTGTATACTGTACACTGTTCTGTATACTGTATGGGGTTCTGTAAACTGTACACTGTACTATATGCTGTTCTGTATACTGTACACTGTTTTGTATACTGTACACTGTTTTGTATACTGTACACTTTTGTATACTGTATGGGGTTCTGTATACTGTACACTGTTCTATACACTGTACGGGGTTCTGTATACTGTACGCTGTTCAGTATACAGTACGCTGTTCTGTACACTGTATGCTGTTCTGTATACTGAACACTGTTCTGTATACTGTACACTGTTCTGTATACTGTACGGGGTTCTGTATACTGTACGGGGTTCTGTATACTGTACGCTCTTCTGTATACTGTACACTGTCCTGTATACTCTACGGGGTTCTGTATACTGTACACTGTACTCACCTAATTGTAGTTGCAGGGGTTGAGCTCTGGCTCTTTGATCCCGCCTCTTAACTGTCAATCAACTGGTGAACAGATTCCTGAGCCTATTGGGCTCTATCATATCTAAACTTAAAGCTGTGAATGGAGTCAGCCTAAACCACATCACTTCTTAATGCATTCCATTTGTCTATTACTCTGACACTGGAAAAGTTCTTTTTAACGTCTCTATGGCTCATTCGGGCACTCAATTTCCACCTGTGTCCCCTAGTGCGTGTGCCCCTTGTGTTAAATAGTCTGTCCTTATCTACCCAATCAATTTCTCTGAGAATCTTGTATATGGTGATCATGTCCCCTCTAACTCTTCTGTCTCCCAGTGACGTGATGTTTAATTCCCGTAGTCTCTCCTCGTAGCTTATACCTCTCAGCTCGGGTACTAGTCTCGTGGCAAACCTTTGAACCTTTTCCAGTTTAGTCTTATGCTTGACTAGATATGGACTCCATGCTGGAGCAGCATACTCCAGGATTGGTCTGACATATGTGGTATATAATGTTCTGAAAGATTCCTTACACAAGTTTCTAAAGGCCGTTCTTATGTTAGCCAACCTGGCATATGCTGCTGATGTTATCCTCTGGATATGAGCTTCAGGGGACAGGTCCGGCGTGATATCAACCCCCAGGTTGATATCATGATATCAGAGAGCAGAGCTCTCTTTCTGACTCTTGAAGTATTTCATCTCCCAAATGATATCTTGTATCTGGTCTACTACTCCCTACACCTATCTTCATTACATTACATTTGCTTGGGTTAAACTCTAACAACAATTTGTTAGACCATTCCTGCAGCTTGTCCAGGTCTTCTTGAAGCCTAAAGCTGTCCTCCTCTGTTTTAATCCTTCTCATAATTTTGGCGTCGTCAGCAAACATTGAGAGAAATGAGTCTATACCCTCTGGGAGATCATTTATGTATATCAGAAACAGGATAAGTCTGAGTACAGAGCCCTGTGGGACTCCACTGGTGTCTTCACGCCAATCTCGGGTCTCACCCCTCACTGTAACTCTCTGCTTCCTTTTGCTTAGGTATTCCCTTATCCACTGGAGCGCCCTACCAATTACTCCTGCCTGTTTCTCCAACTTATGCATCAGCCTTTTATGGGGTATTGTGTCAAAGGCTTTCCGACAGTCCAAAAAAATGCAGTCCGCCCATCCTTCTCTTTCTTGCTTAATCTTTGTCACCTGATCTTAGAATTCTATTAAGTCTGTAAGGCAAGATTTACCCTCCCTGAACCCAAGTTGATGAGTTGAAACGAAGTCCCTTCTCTCCAGATGTCTTACTAGGTTTTTTCTCACAATCTTCTCCATCACCTTGCATGGTATACAAGTTAAGGACACTGGCCTGTAGTTCAGTGCCTCTTGTCTGTCATCCTTTTTGTATATTGGGACTACATTAGCAGTCTTCCATATTTCTGGTAGGTCTCCCGTTTCCAATGACCAACTGTACACTATGGAGAGTGACAAACAAAGTGCTCCTGCACACTCTTTCAATACCCATGGTGAGATTCCATCCGACCCAACAGCCTTTCTCACGTCCAGCTCCAATAGGTGCCTCTTGACCTCGTCTCTTGTAATTTCGAACCCTTCCAAGGTCGCCTGGTTTGCTGCCACCTCTCTTAGGGCCGTGACCTCGCCTTGTTCTATTGTAAAGACCTCCTGGAACCTTTTATTGAGTTCCTCACACACCTCTTTGTCATTCTCTGTGTACTTGTCCTCACCCGTTTTAAGTTTCATCATCTGTTCCTTCACTGCCGTTTTCCTCCTGATGTGACTGTGTAGTAGCTTTGGTTCGGTTTTGGCTTTATTAACTATATCATTTTCATACCTTGTCTCAGCTACTCTTCTCACTCTAACATACTCGTTTCTAGTTCTCTGGCATCTCTATCTACTTTCTGGTGTTCTGTTATTACGGAAGTTCCTCCACGCCCTTTTGTTCAGCTCCTTTGCTTTCATACATTCCCGATTAAACCACGGATTCTTCTTTTGCTTCTCCGTTTTTTCCTGTCGGGCCGGGATAAACCTGTTTACTTCCTTCTGACACTTTTGGGTGACATAGGCCATCATGTTTTGTACGGACTTAGTTCTGAGTTCTGTGTCCCATGGTATATCCCTTAGGAATTTATTCATCTCCTCATAGTTTCCCTTTCGGTATGCCAGCCCTTTGTTTCCCAGTTCTTTTTTGGGGGTGATAATTCCTAGTTCAACCAGGTACCCAGAGCTCAATACACTATAATCACTAATTCCCAAGGGGGCTTCCAACTTAACTTCCCTTATATCCGACTCATTTAGGGTAAATATCAGATCAAGCAAAGCTGGTTCATCCTCTCCTCTCATTCTTGTCGGTCCCTTGACGTGTTGACTCAGAAAGTTTCTTGTTGTCACGTCCAGCAGCTTAGCTCTCCATGTGTCTGGGCCTCCATGTGGGTCTCTGTTCCCCCAATCTATCTTGCCGTGGTTGAAGTCTCTCATGATTAGTTGTCTGGATCCGTTCCTGCTAGCCACAGAAGCTGCTCACTCAATTGTTGTTTCTGTTATTTCTATCATATTCCTGCCTGGGTCTCTTGTCGTTTGGTGGGGGGTTATATATGACTACTACTATAATTTTTTGTCCTCCAGTTGCTATGGTGCCTGATATGTGGTCACTGAAACCTTCACAGCCCTGATTAACCATCTCTTCAAAACTCCAACCTTTTCTTATCAGCAAAGCTACACCACCTCCTCCTCCCCCTTCTCTCTCTTTCCTCACTACATAGTAGTTCTGTGAAAACACTGCATTTGTTATGGTTTTCGTTAGCTTTGTTTCTGTGAGTGCTATTATGTCAGGGTTTTCTTCTAGTGCCAATTCTTCGAGTTCACTTGTTTTATTTGTAATCCCATCTATGTTAGTGTACATTGCCTTGAAGCTCACTTTCTTCTGTTCATTTTCTTGCCCCCTTCTTGGCGAGCACTCTGCTGGTGTGGGAAGCTGTTCCCTGGGTGTGAAGATCTGTGAGGTGGTTTGCAGGGTCTCAGAGGATTGAAGGGTGGGAGTGGGGGGGTTCAAGGGAAGGTGGAACAGGTAGGGTATGGAGTAAGGAGGTAGGGGGGGACATGGAGGATACGGGGTGAGGGGGGAGGAGAGATATGGAGGGTATGGGGTGAAGGGGGAGAGGGGACAGGGGGGGAAGGGAGAAGGGGGACATGGTGGGAATGGGGAAGAGGTGACAGGGTCGGAATGCGATGGGGGGGGAGGGTTGGGTGAACATTTGAGTGGGGGCAGTTAGGGTGAGGGGAAGGGAATTTTTCTATGCAGAGGAGGATGGTGGTTTTGCCCTCCCCTCTGGTGTTGCTGGGATGCTGGTTGTAGGATCCCTTCTTGTCTCTGGGACTGTTGTGTTGGGGGCTGTGATTACCTGGTTTACTCCTCTCTCCCTGCACTTCCTCATTGTCTCTGCTGCCCTGGCTCTCTCCTCCTTCATCCTGTCCCTCTGGAGGAATACTTTTTTGTATACAGTATACTGTTCTGTATACTGTATAATGTATGGGGTTCTGTATACTATACACTATTCTGTATACTGTTCACTGTTCTGTATACTGCACAGGGGTTCTGTATACTGTACGCTGTTCTGTATACTGTACGCTGTTCTGTATACTGTACGCTGTTCTGTATACTGTACAGGGGTTCTGTATACTGTATGCTGTTCTGTATACTGTACGGGGTTCTATATACTGTACTCATCTAATTGTCCTTGCGGGGGTTGAGCTTTGTCTCTTTGGTCCCGCCTCTCAACTGTCAATCAACTGGGCTCTATACAAATCCAAAGCCTACTGGGCTCTATCATATCTACATTTGAAACTGTGTATGGAGTCAGCTTCCACCACATCACTGCTTAGTGCATTCCATTTATTAACTACTCTGACACTGGAAAAAATTCTTTCTAACGTCTCTGTGGCTCATCTGGGTACTAAGTTTCCACTTGTGTCTCCTTGTTCGTGTCCCACACGTGCTGAAGAGTTTGTCTTTGTCCACCCTGTCAATTCCCCTGAGAATTTTGTAGGTGGTTATCATGTCTCCCCTTACTCTTCTGTTTTCCAGGGACGTGAGGTTATGCTCCTTAAGCCTTTCCTCGTAGCTCATACTTCTCAGTTCCGGGACGAGCCTGGTGGCATACCGCTGAACCTTCTCTAACTTTGTCTTGTGTTCAACTAGGTATGGACTCCAGGCTGGAGCTGTATATTCCAAGATTGGTCTGACATAAGTGGTATACAGGGTCCTGAACGATTCCTTACACAAGTTTCTAAAGGCAATTCTTATGTTGGCCAGTCTAGCATATGCGCTGATGATATCCTTTTGATGTGGGCCTCTGGGGACAGGTTCGGTGTGATATCAACCCCCAGATCTTTCTCTCTATTTGACTCTTGTAGGATTTCACCTCCCAGATGGTGGTTATCTTTTCAAAACAGCTTTTCAAAACGCTTGTGCTCCCTAGAGTAGAGTACTGCTGCACAATGACAGCCCCTTTCAAAGCTGGAGAAATTGCTGACCTGGAGAGCGTGCAGAGATCCTTTACTGCTAGAATTCACTCAGTAAAACATCTAAATTACTGGGACCTACTAAAGAGCCTAAATCTGTACTCCCTTGAGCGCAGGCGGGAGAGATACATAATAATTTACACGTGGAAAATAATTGAGGGGCTGGTCCCAAACCTGCACACAGAAATAACATCACATGAGACCAGGAGGCATGGCAGGATGTGCAGAATACCCCCGTTGAAAAGCAGAGGTGCAACAGGTACTCTGAGAGAGAACTCTATCAACATCAGAGGCCCGAGACTGTTCAATACGCTTCCACTACACATAAGGGGCATAACTGGCCGACCCCTCACAGTGTTCAAGAGAGAACTGGATAAGCACCTCCAAAGGATACCTGATCAACCAGGCTGTGACTCATACGTCAGGGTGCGAGCAGCCGCGTCTAACAGCCTGATTGATCAGTCCAGCAACCAGGAGGCCTGGTCGACGACCGGGCCGCGGGGACACTAAGCCCCGGAAGCACCTCAAGGTAACCTCAAGGTAAGGTATGGTACCTTGTGTTCAGCCTCCTGCTCCCTTTGCCTAATTTCATTACCTTACACTTTCCTGAGTTGAACTTTAGCAGCCATTTTCTAAACCATTCCTCCAGTTTGTCCAGGTCATCCTGTAGTCTCTGTCTATCTTCATCCGTCTTGATTCTTCTCATAATATTTGCATCAACTGCAAACATTGAGAGGAACGAGTCTATACCCTCCGGAAGATCGTTTACATATATTAGAAACAGGATGGGTCCGAGTACTGAGCCGTGTGGGACCCCGCTGGTGACATCTCGCCACTCTGATGTCTCCCCCTCACCGTTACTCGCTGTTTCCTGTTGCTTAAGTACTCCCTTATGTACTGTACGGGGTTCTGTATACTGTACACTTCTGTATACTGTACGGGGTTCTGTTTACTGTACACTGTTCTGTATACTGTATGGGGTTCTGTATACTTTAAGGGGTTCTGTATACTATACGGGGTTCTGTATACTGTACGGGGTTCTGTATACAGTACACTGTTTATTTTTATTTTATTTTATTTTAATTTTATTTATATATATACAAGAAGGTACATTGGGTTTGTGAGAATACATTGGATAGTACAGTATTTACATTCTTGTAAAGCCACTAGTACGCACAGCGTTTCGGGCAGGTCCTTAATCTAGCAGATAATTTTAAGTAGGTAATTTCAATCAGAATTGATAAATGATAAAGATACATTACAAGAGAAAAATGATATGAGAGAGATAAGTAGGTATATTAAAGCACATTGTTATATTAAAGCTCTGATTGATTACATTGACAGCTTGATTAGTAATTTAAAACAAGATTAATAGACACCATACAGCAGATTGATAGCACATATAAGACAGCAATGATCACAATGGTAAAGATGTTCAGATTGGGTACATAAAGATTGGGAGACTGGGTAGCAAAAGATACAGATAAACAAGATTTATAAACACCATACAGCAGATTGGCAGCACATATAAGAAGACAGCAATGATCACAATGGTAAAGATGTTCAAATAGTGAACATAAAGGTTCGGAGATTGGGTAGCAATAGATACAGTGCAATTTTAAGGCAAAAGTGAAAAACTATGAAGATGAAATTAGGTACTTTTTAGTATTGATTTTGAATGATGTAAAAGTTGGACAGCTTTTCAATTCAGTAGGGAGTGAGTTCCATAAACTGGGTCTCTTTATTTGCATAGTGTTTACACAGATTAAGTTTAACTCTGGGGATATCAAAGAGATATTTATTTCTGGTGTGGTGATAATGGGTCCTATTACATCTGTCCAGGAAGAGTTTCAGACAAGGATTTGCGTTTAAGAACAGGGTTTTGTAAATGTAGTTGACACAAGAGAATTTATGGAGTGAGATTATGTTTAGCATGTTTAGGGAGTTAAACAAGGGGGCTGTGTGTTGTCTGAAAGCAGAATTTGATATTATTCTGATAGCAGATTTTTGCTGGGTGATGATGGACTTGAGGTGGTTTGCAGTGGTTGAACCCCATGCACAGATACCATAGTTGAGATAGGGATAGATTAGTGCATAATATAGAGAGATGAGAGCAGAGTTAGGTACATAATATATGATTTTGGAGAGTATACCAACTGTTTTAGAGACTTTCTTAGTTATGTGTTGTATGTGGGTACTGAAGTTGAGTCCCTTGTCTAGGAATATGCCAAGAAACTTTCCATCATTTTTATTACTAATGTTAACATTGTCTATCTGAAGCTGAATTGCATTTGTAGATTTGCTTCCAAATAGGATGTAGTAGGTCTTTTCTATGTTAAGTGTTAGTTTGTTGGTTGACATCCATAAGTGGACTTTTTTTAGTTCATTATTAACAACATCATTTAGTGTATGTGGGTTGGGGTTGGAGTAGATGAGGGTAGTATCATCAGCAAACAAAATATGTTTCAGAATGTTAGAGACATTAGGCAGATCATTGATGTATATAAGAAATAGAAGAGGTCCCAAGATACTGCCCTGTGGCACTCCAACGGTTATTGGTAGGATGGGAGAGATTATATTATTGATGGCTACACATTGGTGTCTATCACTAAGATAGGATTGGATATAGTATACAGTATACAGAACCCCGTACAGTATACAGAACAGCATACAGTATACAGAACCCCTTACAGTATACAGAACAGCGTAGAGTATACAGAACAGTGTACAGCATACAGAACCCTGTACAGTGTACAGAGCAGTGTACAGCATACATAACCCCGTACAGTATAGAGAACAGTGTACAGTATATAGAACAGCATACAGTATACAGAACAGTGTACAGTATACAGAACAGCATACAGTATACAGAACAGTGTACGGTATACAGAACAGTATACAGAACAGTGTACAGTATACAGAACAGTGTACAGTATACAGAACAGTGTACAATATGCAGAACAGTGTACAGTATACAGAACAGTGTACAGTACAGTGTACAGTATACAGAACAGTGTACAGTATGCAGAACAGTGTACAGTATACAGAACAGTGTACAGTATACAGAACAGTTTACAGTATTCAGAACAGTGTACAGTATACAGAACCCCGTACAATATACAGAACAGAATAAAGTATACAGAACTCCGTACAGTATAAAGAACAGTATACAGAACAGTTTACAGTATACAGAACAGTGTACAGTATACAGAACAGCGTACAGTACAAAGAACAGTATACAGTATACAGAACAGTTTACAGTATTCAGAACAGTGTAAAGTATACAGAACAGCGTACAGTATAAAGAACAGTATACAGTATACAGAACAGTTTACAGTATTCAGTACAGTGTACAGTATACAGAACCCCGTACAGTAAATACAATACAATACAAATACCAATACCAACATCTGGACCAACATAACCTCTCCGCTTACTTCAGGGATTACCGTTGTTAGCACTACAGACCATTACCCCACATTTCTCCTAACCAACAGGAATAAACCACCTCTAGATACATGGAAGATAAGCTTTAGGCTGCACAATGAAACTTCTATACGCAATTTTATAGCTGCTGCTGCTAATATCAACTGGGAGACCGAATTAGGTAACATAGGGGACATCAACCTAGCAGTGCAATAATTTCTTCAAAAAACTCTCAGCCTTTATAACACCCACTGTCCTATGCTAACGAAACAAGTCACAACTAAAAGGCTAAACAATCCTTGGCTTACAAAGGGGATACTTAAATCTATTAATAAAAAACATGACTTTGAGAAGAAGTATAGGTTAGGACTCGTCTCCAAAGAATTTTCAAAGAATTACTCATCATTGCTATCTAAAATAATTAGAAGAGCCAAAATTAAATACTACGAAGGTAAATTTACCCACACAAAGGACAACATTAAGACAACATGGAGCACAATTTCACAAATATTGGGATCAAAAAGGATTTTTTATAACAAACCAATACTCCTGTCAAATAACGATGGTCTGCTTTCAGCCTCTGATAGTGCTTTTGAATTCGGAAGGTTCTTCTCATCCATTGGGTCATCCCTTGCTAATGATATTCAATCTTCCAGGACTAATGTTCAGGACTATCTTACAGGTAATTATCCATAGTCTCTGTACCTAATGCCTGCTAATTCCACTGATGTTAATGAGATAATCCTTTCCCAAAAAACCAAGTCTAGTGCCCTTGAGGAGATACCAACTCTAATTTACTAAAAAGCCTCCAGATCTTTAGCCCCTGCTATTGCATTACTCTACAACAAGTCACTTGAACTCCAAACCTTTCCAGATATTCTAAACAAAAAAAAAAGAGAGTAACCCCAGTCTATAAATGTGGTGATCTCACTGATGTCAACAACTTCAGATCTATATCAATTCTGCCAAACTTGTCAAAAATATTTGAAAAACTAATCTACAAGCAGCTTTACTCTTATCTAGCCAAACACAATATACAGTACTTAGCTCTTGCCAATATGGCTTCAGACCCCCAAAAAAGCACTAACGGTGCACTTATTAGTATCATTAACTTGATACATGCAGCTCTTGATAAAAATGAGTAGTTCCCTGTTGGGTTATTTGTGAACCTGCATAATTGTTTTGACACTGTCAACCACCAAAACCTTCTTCTTAAATTACATCATTATGGACTCTGCAGGTGGAAAGTCCCATTGTGTGAAGAGAACTAGAATGGTGGAGATGTGATTATAAACTAGTGAAGATATTGACTCTTATACGTTTCACCTTTTTTAAAACACTTTGATGCACACGCGTCGTACCTACACGACGGGCTTGCTTAACGGGTTCCGCAACCGCGTCGTAAATAGCCGCGCGACGTAAAAAAAAAAAAAACATAAAATCCAATTCTTATTCGATCGACTTGGGGTTAGTATGAAAATGTTTGCCATTAAATTTTCGTTTTCTCTAATAGGCACATGGCCTATTTGGGAAAACGGCAGTTTTGTAACTTAGTGAAGAGACTATTGAGTTGTTGACACAACGAGGGTAATCGCCCACTTCACACACTCTTGGTGTGGGCCGCGATTATGATTCTACATTTATATGCATATGTCTGTGTAGGAAATTTTATTGCGAGTTCAGTGATATAAAATTTAACGCTGTAGGACTAATGTGGAGCTGATAACAAACAAAAGAGTATGAACATTTTGTTGCTGTTTGGGCGTCATGGCGGGTGATCTACGTTTTATTTATTTCGTGGTGGGATAGCTAATGCTTTGGTGACATGTTATACATATGATCTTGTAGAGAATTTTATTGCCAACACATTGATACCAAAATGAAATACGTATCTCGAGAATTGGTGTCAGGAGAGTGAAAAGATTGCACACTTTTTGGTATTTACGCTCAAGAGCTCAAAACGCCGCGCGCACAATGCACTATTTCTGATCTAGGAGGAATAAGACACCATAACAGTATGGGGACCTATTTATTTAATTAATAGTAGATACAAATAAATAATTTTTGCAGACCATGTTAATGAAGCAGGTAACTTGTATAATTTACAACAGCATAATTACATGTATAACTTGACTACACTACAACAACTTAATAACATTAATACATATGCTTATAGGCGGTAACTAAATAAAACATGGTCTGCAGAACGCCGAATCCTTATTAACTATGTGTACAAGTAAGGCAAACGTTTAACATAATTTTCAAGTAGAATCAGGGCTTATAGAGTAGCATATAGTGGCCTAACACATGACAGAAATAATGCGCCAATCCCAGACATAATGTGAAATCGTAAATTACCAGTAGCTGTAGAATACACCTAGAGCAGGGGTCTCCAAACTATGGCCCGCGGGCCACATAATTTCATCCGGCCCTCCAAACAAATCCCTGTGTGGTGGCCTTGAAAAAATAATTATCGTACGAATGGCATCGCAGAATTATTCAAAGCTGGGGCTGCTGACTGGTGGCGCTCAACCCGAGTCAGTTTTCCTCTCTCTCGATAGTGTGACGCACAGATACTAATACTGGTAGGTATGTTTTGTGCATTACAACCAATCAGTTGTGTATAACTGTATATTGTGGGGATGGAGGGCGAGTGGGGCTTCGCTGCTTCCGTTTCAGGGAGCACAAACACTGTACAATATTCTTTTCTCTGTACTTTGACAATGCCTTTATCTTAGTTATACAAAATAGCAATAATACTATTGAAGCCAAAAATATTGCATGTTTAAAATAGTTAAAATGGTAACCATTAAGTTTATCAACGAAAGCTGTTGCCATAATATTTACCACTTTATAATAATATGCTATGCTTTCTAACACCACATACAAGCTGTTTTTTTTTCCTGTAGAATTTATTTCATTTATTTTACCCTTATGTTTTCAGATATGGAAAAGATAAAGAAAAGAAAAATGGACAGTGAGTGCCGTCGGTTCAATGACGAATGGAAGATAAAGTACTTTTTTGTGATAGCAAATGATAAAGCTTTATGCATAATATGTAGAGACAGTGTTGCTGTTCTGAAGGAATACAATATTCGTCGGCACTATGAATCTAAACATGGCTCAAGTTATTCTCACATCACAGGAGCAGAACGCACTAAAAAGTTTGAATCATTTCAGCACAGTCTGCATTCTCAACAAGCTGTTTTCAGTAAGAAAAATTCTGAAAATGAAAATTCAACTAGAGCCAGTTACAAAGTTGCCTATGTGTTGGCTAAAAAAGGAAAACCTTTCACTGATGGTAGTATCATAAAAGAGTGCATAGTGGAAGCAGCAGGAGAGGTATGTCCAGAAAAAGTAAACCTCTTCAAAATGATAAGTCTTGGGTCAAATACTGTTGCTCGTAGAATTGAAGATTTAGGCGGCGACATAATTCGGCAAATAAAGGAAAAAACAAAAAGATTTTGTTGGTATTCTCTTGCGTTGGATGAATCAACTGATGTGTGTGATACTTCTCAGCTCTTAGTATTCATTCGTGGTGTTGATAGTGAATTTAATGTGAGCCAAGAATTAGCATCAGTTCACAGCATGCACACCACAACAACTGGAGAGGACATTTTCAATGAAGTAAGTAAAACTATGACAGAATATAACCTGGAATGGAAACAAGTGCAGTGTGTGACAATTGATGGAGGAAAGAATATGTCTGGGACAAAGAATGGTTTGGTTGGGCAAATTACAACAGCTTGTGAGGTTGGAGGATTCTCAAAACCCATTTTTCTGCATTGCCTTATCCATCAACAAGCATTGACCTAAAATATGTTGATATGTCTTGTGTCATGAAACCTGTTGTTTCTGTGGTTAATTTCATTAGATCTCATGCACTCAACCATCGCCAGTTCCGTGATTTCTTGAAAGAAATTGATGCGGAGTTTGTTAACTTGCCTTATTATACAGCAGTTAGATGGCTTAGTTGTGGAAAGGTTTTGCTGCATTTCTTTGTGCTCAGATTAGAAATTGATTTATTTCTCACAGAGAAAAATAAACCTCAGCCATTATTATCAGAATGTGAATGGATTTGGAAATTGGCATTTTTTGCAGATATGACAGGTCATATGAATAACTTGAATCTGAAATTGCAAGGCAAAACAAATTTGATCAGTGACTACTTTGTTCATGTCAAGGCATTCAGAGCAAAACTTGCGCTACTTGAAGGCCAGGTGAAGGTTAAGAATTTTGCTCATTTTCCATGTTGTGAAAAATTTCATGCAGAAAGTAAAGTTGAATTTCCTTTTTCATTTGCAAATGAAATAATTTCAGATTTGAAAAAACAGTTTCAGAAGCGATTTGCTGACCTTGATGCCAAAGCAAATGAAATCAGGCTCTTTCATAATCCATTTGACTGCAATGCTGAAAATCTTCCAACTCAATTTCAAATGGAAATTATTGATCTCCAGGCAGATGACAGACTGAAAGATAAGTATAGAGAAGGAAATCTGATTGAGTTTTATAAATTCCTGCACCCAGATCAGTTTCCAAATTTGATAAAGTTTGCTTGTAGTTTTGTGTCCATTTTTGGTTCAACATACTTGTGTGAACAAACTTTTTCCAAAATGAAGTATGTAAAATCTAACTATCGAGCAAATTTGTCTGATGATCACTTGAAATCAATTCTTACAATTGGCTCATCTAATCTGGAACCTGATTTTAATGAAATTTTGAAGTCAAAACGACAGTATCATTCGTCACACTAATTTGGTTGCATAAAACTAAAGGCAGGAATCTATTTAGTTTACCCTGATTTTTTCCAAAAAGATATGTTTTAATTTTTCCATGTTTATACTTTAATATTTGAGGAAATTAAATTACTGGCACTGATTTGTTTTTTGTTTTTTTTTCATTTTTTATTCCTCCGGCCCGCATAAATATGGGAAATATATAATGTGGCCCTTACATTGAAAAGTTTGGAGACCCCTGACCTAGAGGGCAAATTTAACATTACTCTTACAAGTCAGAGTAAGTAGCTGCGGACAGCGTAATACTTAGGGGCCGGCGCTGCACCCCCCCCCCCAATACTCCGTCTATAAAGGACAAAGTACATAGGACTGTGCGTAGGTTTTGTACTGCTGTACTTAGGAAGGGGAGGAGGGTTGGTTTTTTCTTTTAACTTGCGAAGCGGAGCGTGTCTTGAGCAAGAGGGAACGAGTGACCTCTCCTCTCTTCTTTATATAGGCCCCCCACGGCGCTCCGCGCGCTGCGCCGCGGAACGCGCTGTGCAACTGTCTTTCTCCTCCATCAGAAATTCCTCCGCATTCCTACATAATGCAGCGGTCTTTTTTTTTCACGAGGCCCGGGCGCATTAAAGTGTTTAAGCCGGGTCTTTCCTTCTAACCCCGTCCACTCTCACAGCAGTACACAGGTGCACATAGTTACACAGCAGTACACAGGTGCACATAGTTACACAGCAGTACACAGGTGCACATAGTTACACAGCAGTACACAGGTGCACATAGTTACACAGCAGTACACAGGTGCACATAGTTACACAGCAGTACACAGGTGCACATAGTTACACAGCAGTACACAGGTGCACATAGTTACACAGCAGTACACAGGTGCACACAGTTACAAAAGCAGTGTGTAAACAAGAGGCTGGGTTGATATATTTGGAGGAGAGTGTGAAGCCCAGACTGTTACTGGGTCTCAGCCAGCAAGGGAGGCGCCACGCTGCCAGATGCATCAGTGTAAACATTGCCCCAACATCCCATTGGAGTGTTTAAGGCACTCAACAACGGGTCGTTAGCAGTGTCTCCTATGACCAACTGCTCATACCTTTCCATGCATGTAATATTCTTTTGTCTTGGTGTCGAGAATGGCTGATCTTATTTACCTCAGGGAATGTTATTGATGAACAATCGTCAAGGGACTTACCAATATTAGACATATATGTGCAAGTTAGTGTACCCATTTATTGTTGTCCATTATGTGGAGTGTTTGACCATATGTTGATTTATTGGTAACTATTTTTGGCCAGGAAATGAAGGTTATGTGGTGAAGATATTGAGCTCATGGGGACATTAGTTGTATGTTCAGTTTTGGCCAGGAAGTGAATGTCATATGATGAAGATATTGAACACATTAGCACATTAGATATATGTACAGTTTTGACCAAAGGTTCACCTCAGTTACAGAGGAGACAGTCACGTGTGATATAAGACAATTAACAACATGTTTGTAACATGGTGTAACGGGAGTGTTGAGGAGAGTTCAAGAAGAGTACACTGAGGGGTTGTGGGTCCAGTCTCAATTAATATCAATATTTGCCATCGTCATTTATTTGTATTAAATGTTCTTTATTTTGACTTAGGAGTTTATTTCCTACCTCTGCAGGTGTGGAACTGAACCAAGAGTAATTAAAGCCCATCACTATTTCTCGAATATATATAAATACAAATCAGGATGGGAATAATTAAATTAGTGAGAAAATCCTTAGGAGCCGTGATGAGGATTCGAACCTATGTGGTGGGTATTCCCACGCACACACCCCAGACAATCAGGCCACGACATGGAAAAGGACTGCAATCTGGAGTTCTGCTGAACACACGAGGGTTTCCTGAGGCTTCTACTGAAGCAGGACCAGGATTTTCACACAATCCCCCCCAATCAATACCACTCTGACAAAGTGCATGGGGGTAATCACATGTTAGTGTCATTACTCTGTGTATTAAAAATAGAGGCATCAGAGGTAGAAGATTCCCTCCTTCAGCGGCCCTACCATTCAAGCTGTCATTGCAATCAATCTTATATTGTTTCTGCTGTATTGTGCCTACCAATTTGTTGTCAACTACCATTTTAAGCTGTCATTGCAATCAATCATAGCTACGTATGTGCTTTAATATACTGTACCTATAATTTTCTCTCATCTTCTTTTTTTTTCATTCCATGTAATCTGTTATCATTTTTTTTGTCTATAAATTTTGCAAGTATTTACCTCCTTAAAATTTTCTTAGATTAAGGACCTGCCCGAAACGCTGCGCGTGCTAGTGGCTTTACAAGACTGTAATTACCATATTTGTATCCTCACATTCCTTATTTACATTCTTATATATGCATAAATAAATAAATAAATAAATAAATTCCTAGACGACAGCGAGAGTGCATGGGGGGGGGGGGGGGGGGGATTGTGTGAAAATCTCCCTAGAGTGCATATCTTGAGGTTATCTTGAGATGATTTTGAGGCTTTTTAGTGTCCCCGCGGCCCGGTCCTCGACCAGGCCTCCACCCCCAGGAAGCAGCCCGTGACAGCTGACTAACACCCAGGTACCTATTTTACTGCTAGGTAACAGGGGCATAGGGTGAAAGAAACTCTGCCCATTGTTTCTCGCCAGCGCCTGGGATCGAACCCAGGACCACAGGATCACAGGTCCCGCGTGCTGTCCGCTCGGCCGACCGGCATAGGGGGAATTGTGTGAAAATCCCCCAGTGCATGGGGGGGGGGGGGGATTACGTAAAAATCTCCCTAGTGTGCATGGGGGATTGTGTGAAAATCCACCAAAGTGCATGGGGGGATTGTGTGAAAATCCTGGTCAGGCTTCAGCCTCAGGAAATCCTCGTGTGTTCAGCAGAACTCCAGATTGCAAATCTTTTCCATGTCGTGGCCTGATTGATTGTTGTGTGTGCAATTGGACAACCAAACACAGATTGTTAGTGTGATTACTCGCTGAGATCAAATTAGTATTGATGAAGATTGCTAAACATGCCCACGTACTGATTTTTTAGGCTTACGCTAATTTCTTTGTAGTCCTCTGTGCATGAACCTTCGTTTATAATAATAGGTCCAATACTGGAGGTGATTTTTATTACGATTTCACATACTTGAAGAAATATTCTGGAGTGTTCTTTATCTCTTGAGTGGCTTTCTGTTCTAATTTACAAGGCTTTACAAGAATGTAAAAACATCATTGCTATGTATTCTTATATACCCAGTGAACCTACTTTTATATAAATAAATAAATGGCATTTCTTCACTCTGGTATGGTTGGTGCACGTATGGTTGATGTGAGGCCTCACCAGGTGACTCTCTGGGTGTTACTGGCATCAGTGAAGTGCCAGAAGCTGAGCTTTCTTTCCTTCACAGTTGAGGGGAGGAACCAGTGGAGCTGGGGGTGCCCAAAGCCTCACAGGGACAACGACTATCCAAAGTGGACCTCTGGGCTCATATTGCTGCTCAGCAACGACAGCAGTGATTCTTGTTGACACTCCCAAGTTGGGTGAGAAAGAACTAAGAAATAATCCCCACCTGTTATGATATGAGGTTATTGACTCCCAATAATATATAAATATATATATATATATATATATATATATATATATATATATATATATATATATATATATATATATATATATATATATATATATATATGTCGTACCTAGTAGCCAGAACTCACTTCTGAGCCTACTAGGCAAGGCCCGATTTGCCTAATAAGCCAAGTTTTTCATGAATTAATTGCTTTTCGACTACCTAACCTACCTAACCTAACCTAACCTAACTTTTTCGGCTACCTAACCAAACCTAACCTATAAAGATAGGTTAGGTTAGGTTAGGTAGGGTTGGTTAGGTTCGGTCATATATCTACGTTAATTTTAACTCCAATAAAAAAAAATTGACCTCTTACATAATGATATGGGTAGCTTTATCATTTCATAAGAAAAAAATTTGAGAAAATATATTAATTCATGAAAACTTGGCTTATTAGGCAAATCGGGCCTTGCATTGTAGGCTGAAAAGTGAGTTCTGGCTACTAGGTACGACATATATATATATATATATATATATATATATATATATATATATATATATATATATATATATATATATATATATATATATATATATATATATATATATATATATATATATATATATGTCGTACCTAGTAGCCAGAACTCACTTCTCAGCCTACTATTCAAGGCCCGATTTGCCTAATAAGCCAAGTTTTCCTGAATTAATATATTTACTATAATTTTTTTCTTATGAAATGATAAAGCAACCCTTTTCTCTATGTATGAGGTCAATTTTTTTTTATTGGAGTTAAAATTAACGTAGATATATGACCAACCCTACCTAACCTATATTTATAGGTAAGGTTAGGTAGCCAAAAAAAAGCTAGGTTAGGTTAACGAAAAAACATTAATTCATGAAAACTTGGTCTATTAGGCAAATCGGGCCTTGAATAGTAGGCTGAGAAGTGCGTTCTGGCTATAAGGTACGACATATATATATATATATATATATATATATATATATATATATATATATATATATATATATTATGTTAAGGGGGAGTAACCTACAGCATCAATGGAAAACTTAGCCTGGCCAAATATCAATAAGTATCTAGGGGAGTGAAAGGCTAACAAAAATATTCCAGTTTACTGGGCATTAACATAAATGAACATAACATAAAAAAAAAATACAATCTATAAACTCACACTCAATGATTTATCCAGCTTCTCAAAGCTGGGCATGATCATCAACAGGTCTCAAAACTGCATACAATCAGCACTAGTTGACGCCAGGCTCTATCGTGGCACAGTGGGACACTAGCGCCTATTATGCTGCTAATACCAATACAGGGTGGTGGTGGTGTCACAACCATTAACAAATGAGGTATGAGGAATCAATATCATATACAGCACAATGGCATCACTTAAGATCCTCAGGTACCCACCTCACTTAGATATATAACAGCACCTATCACCTGGTATAAAGGATGCACAATGGTAGAATTGATCCATGGTATACATTACTGCAACATGACAAATATCCTAGCAGTCAAATGACACAAATAAGGTCACAAAACCCGGACCGTAGCGGCAACACATGCGCTCGACTGAGAAAATCAAAGAGTGACCGCCCAGAGCCATGCTGGCCGGGAGCGACACTGTATCCACCTCTATGAGTCAGCTGACTCCTCTCTTTCAAATATCTCAAGCTCATATACAGACATATCTCGATCAAGAACTTCTAATTCATATATCAACAAAATAAATACTATAATACACAACCTTACATAATAATACATATCAATAATTCAGTACATTAAAGATTATATCATGATATAAAAATGTGTGAACAAAGAATTCATATTGGCAAGACATGGTAACACTGGCGGGAGATGGGAGGAGGGGTTAAGGGAGGATTTCAAGATGTCTGCCTGCCAGCCATTATACATAAGTATACATAAATACAATATAAAGTATAAATATATACAACATGTGTATCAAAACCATGTCTATGTGGTATACATCTCACAGTGCCAAAATCTAATTTAATGTTAGAGGACAATGTAATGAACAATAATGAAAGGGAAATTACACAGTATACATGACTGTAATACATCCGAGACCTAAATTTATACATTCTCCATCATAGTTCACATAATATTTCCTATACAGCATTATGGAGCATTCCATAATATAAGCATATACGGATGTTTTTCAAGCTACATGACATTAGGCTACTGCTATTCACTAGACTTCTAATATATGTTCACAAATACATGACAAGGACTTATGGTACAGATATATAATATACATAGATATATATGGAATACATTGGCAATACACATTTAATACTAGTGTGTTGACGAAAAAAGAATAACTACATAAATTAATATTCGTGATACTAGGCTAATCAGTCAAGACATCACTATACAGTTTGAGCACATCATACACCAGCTACAGTATGATCATACTGGTGTATGTGTGGTCATAACACCACCTCACACCCATATGGTGATAACACAACACACCATGGACCAGTATGGTAATATCACAACACACCATGGACCAGTATGGTAATATCACAACACACCATGGACCAGTATGGTAATATCACAACATACCATGGACCAGTATGGTAATATCACAACACACCATGGACCAGTATGGTAATATCACAACACACCATGGTCCAGTATGGTAATATCACAACACACCATGGACCAGTATGGTAATATCACAACACACCATGGACCAGTATGGTAATATCACAACACACCATGGTCCAGTATGGTAATATCACAACACACCATGGACCAGTATGGTAATATCACAACACACCATGGACCAGTATGGTAATATCACAACACACCATGGTCCAGTATGGTAATATCACAACACACCATGGTCCATTATGGTAATATCACAACACACCCGAGTGATAGTGAAGTGATGGTAGTATAGTAGTGGTAGTGAGGTGATGGTGATATGACAGTGATGGTGATATAGTAGTGATGGTGCGGTAGTGGTACTGTAGCAATGATAGTGATATAACAGTGAATGTAAGGAGGAAATCTATCAGTGTGAGGTGATAATGCGGTGAAAGAGAAATGATGTTGGTGTTACAGTGACAGTGTTATGTGATAGTGAGCTGTTGGTGATATAACAGTGACAACAGCTGTCATATGGTGACACCAACAATTTGTTACTCAACATAGTCAGTATATGACCCCAAGTGCGGGGCCTGAGATGATGGTGATATATAGAGGTGATAGTGAAGCTATAGTGATACAGCAATGATAGGTTACAGTACTGGGAAGATATAGCATTGATGGTGATACAGCCGTGATTGTCAGGTATATGATACCAAAGTATAAATACCAAAGTGTTAAATACCAAAGATAGTGAAGTTATGATGATATAGTGATAAATGTCTGTCCTTAAGTTACATTGTCATCAAAACACGCAGTCCATGGTGATGCAGAAGTGATGGTGATGGTACAGTGAACTAGAGTGACAGCACAACACCACAGTAGTGATGGTGGTGGTACAGTGAACTAGAGTGACAGCACAACACCACAGTAGTGATGGTGGTGGTACAGTGAACTAGAGTGACAGCACAACACCACAGTAGTGATGGTGGTGGTACAGTGAACTAGAGTGACAGCACAACACCACAGTAGTGATGGTGATGGTACAGTGAACTAGAGTGGCAGCACAACACCACAGTAGTGATGGTGGTGGTACAGTGAACTAGAGTGGCCACACAACACCACAGTAGTGATGGTGGTAGTACAGTGAACTAGAGTGGCCGCACAACACCACAGTAGTGATGGTGGTGGTACAGTGAACTAGAGTGGCAGCACAACACCACAGTAGTGATGGTGGTAGTACAGTGAACTAGAGTGACAGCACAACACCACAGTAGTGAGGGTGATGGTACAGTGAACTAGAGTGGCAGCACAACACCACAGTAGTGATGGTGGTACAGTGAACTAGAGGCAGCACAACAGCACAGTGGTGGTGGTACAGTGAACTAGAGTGGCAGCACAACACCACAGTCCACCACAGTCACCTCCGTAATGTCACTGTGGTTGACTGCTGCCCTCACCACATCCAGGCCGCTCACCACATCACCAAAGACATAAAACCACTGATCACTACCCTGGCGGTCCCTGGTGGTGATGGTGAACTGGGCACTCGTGGGACCCCCCGGCTCATCAAAGCACAACACAGCTCCTGCCTGGCCTGACCTCCGGTACTGCCCCTGGAGGTCAGGCAGCAGTGAGGCTCCTCCCTTACCATCATTACTCTCGTAGTCTCCGCCCATCACACATTCCCACGGCTGACCCTTGCGCCACACCTGCAACAGTTTAGTGTTGCGGTAGGTGTGGCCCCGCTGGCCCGTACACAACAACACAAACTGTCTGGCCAGCGGAGTGTCAGGGGTCAGCCGGATGGTGACCCGCCCTCTTGTTAACCCCGCCCACCTGAGGTCAAGGAACGCCAGGGTGCAGGAGGGGTCCAGCACGCCCACAACCTCACTCTCCTGCAGAAAATGAAATAAATCATGCGGATAACTGTGTAACAAAATGTCATCATATAAATTATAAAAACTCAATAAGTCAGTAATGTCAATAAGTGAGGTGGGTGTAATAAAGTAACCTGGAGGGTGTGGGCGTATGCGGGCGTGGGCTGACGCAGGAGTGGGTGGAGGTACAGCTGTCCGTCTTGTAGAGTTATCCTGGCGGAGCGGCGGCCATCTTGGTCTTCCTGGACGGCCAACACCCGGCCAGCCTCCACCAGCCTCTTGACGGGCTCCCTCATCTTGCGGAGGTCTTCAACCTGTGGACAGTGTCAGCCCCATTATCACCTGTGGTCAGTGCCAGCCCCATTATCACCTGTGGGCAATGTCAGCACCATTATCACCTGTGGGCAGTGTCAGCCCCATTATCACCTGTGGACAGTGCCAGCCCCATTATCACCTGTGGACAGTGACAACTCCATTATCACATGTGGACAGTGTCAGCCCCATTATCACCTGTGGACAGTGTCACCCCATTATCACCTGTAGTCAGTGTCAGCCTAATTATCACCTGTGGACAGTGTCAGCCCCATTATCACCTGTGGACAGTGTCAGCCCCATTATCACCTGTGGTCAGTGTCAGCCCCCATTATCACCTGTGGACAGTGTCAGCCCCATTATCACCTGTGGTTAGTGTCAGCCCCATTATCACCTGTGGACAGTGTCAGCCCCATTATCACCTGTGGACAGTGTCAGCCCCATTATCACCTGTGGACAGTGTCAGCCCCATTATCACCTGTGGTCAGTGTCAGCCCCATTATCACCTGTGGTCAGTGTCAGCCCCATTATCACCTGTGGTCAGTGTTAACCCCATTATCACCTGTGGTCAGTGTCAGCCCCCCTCAACTGGCAGGGGGTTTGTGCTGGACCTGTAGCTCCAGCCCCCCTCTACTGGCAGGGGGTTGGTGCTGGACCTGTAGCTCCAGCCCCCCTCTACTGGCAGGGGGTTTGTGCTGGACCTGTAGCTCCAGCCCCCCTATACTGGCAGGGGGTTGGTGCTGGACCTGTAGCTCCAGCCCCCCTCTACTGACAGGGGGTTGGTGCTGGACCTGTAGCTCCGGCCCCCCTCTACTGGCAGCGGGTTGGTGCTGCACCTGTAGCTCCAGCCCCCTCTACTGGCATGGAGTTAGTACTGGACCTGTAGCTTCAGCCGCACTCTACTGGCAGAGGGTTGGTGCTGGACCTGTAGCTCCAACCCCCTCTACTGGCAGGGGGTTGGTGCTGGACCTGTAGCTCCAGCCACCCTCTACTGGCAGGGGGTTGGTGCTGGACCTGTAGCTCCAGCCGCCCTCTATTGGCATGGGTTTGATGCTGGACCTGTAGCTCCATCCCCCCCTCTACTTGCAGGGGGTTGGTGGTAGACCTGTACCTCCATCCCCCCTCTATTGGCAGCGGGTTGGTGCTGGACCTGTAGCTCCAGCCCCCCTCTATTGGCAGCGGGTTGGTGCTGGACATGTAGCTCCAGCCCCCTCTACTGGCATGGGGTTAGTACTGGACCTGTAGCTTCAGCCGCACTCTACTGGCAGAGGGTTGGTGCTGGACCTGTAGCTCCAGCCCCCTCTACTGGCAGGGGGTTGGTGCTGGGCCTGTAGCTGCCGCTCCCTTATACTGGCAGGAGGTTGGTGCTGGACCTGTAGCCCCAGCCCCCTCTACTGGCAGGGGGTTGGTTCTGGACCTGTAGCTCCATCCCCGTCTCTACTGGCAGGAGGTTGGTGCTGGACCTGTAGCCCCAGCCCCCTCTACTGGCAGGGGGTTGGTCCTGGACCTGTAGCTCCAGCCCCCCCCCCACCCCCATCTCTACTGGCAGGAGGTTGGTGTTGGACCTGTAGCTCCAGCCACCCTCTACTGGCAAGGGGTTCGTTCTGGACCTGTAGCTCCACCCCCCTTTCTACTGGCAGGGGGTTGGTGCTGAACCTGTAGCTCCAGCCCCCCTCTAATGGCAGGGGGTTGGTGCTGGACCTGTAGCTTCCCCCCCCCCTCTACTGGTAGGGGGTTGATACTGGACATGTAGCTCCAGCCCCTCTCTACTGGCAGAGGGCTGGTATTGGACCTGTAGCTCAAGCCCCCCTCAACTGGCAGGGGGTTGGTCCTGTACCTGTAGCTCCAACCCCCCTCTACTGGCAGGGGGTTAGTGCTGGACCTGTAGCTCCAGCCGCCCCCCCCCCCACCCCAATCTCTACTGGCAGGGGGTTGGTACTGGACCTGTAGCTCAAGCCCCCCTCTACTGGCAGGGGGTTGGTCCTGAACCTGTAGCTCCAATCCCCCTCTACTGGCAGGGGGTTAGTGCTGAACCTGTAGCTCCAGCCCCCCTCTATTGGCAGGGGGCAGGTGCTGGACCTGTAGCTCCAGCCCCCCCTCTACTGGCAGGGGGTTGGTGCTGGACCTGTAGCTCCAGCCCCCCTCTACTGGCAGGGGGTTTGTGCTGGACCTGTAGCTCAGCCCCCCTCTACTGGCAGGAGGTTGGTGCTGGACCTGTAGCTCCAGTCCCCCTCTACTGGCAGGGGGTTGGTGCTGGACCTGTAGCTCCAGCCCCCCTCTACTGGCAGTGGGTTGGTGCTGAACCTGTAGCTCCAGCCCCCCTCTACTGGCAGGGGGTTGGTCCTGGACCTGTAGCTCCAACCCCCCCCCCCCACCCCCATCTCTACTGGCAAGGGGTTCGTCCTGGAGCTGTAGCTCCAGCCCCCCTCTACTGGCAGGAGGTTGGTGCTGGACCTGTAGCTCCAGCCCCCCTCTACTGGCAAGGGGTTGGTACTGGACCTGTAGCTCCAGCCCCCCTCTACTGGCAGGGGGTTGGTGCTGGACCTGAAGCTCCACCTCCCTCTCTACTGACAGGGGGTTGGTACTGAACCTGTAGGTCCAGCCAACCTCTAATGGCAGGGGGTTGGTGCTGGACCTGTAGCTCCAACCCCACTCTACTGGCAGGGGGTTGGTTCTGGACCTGTAGCTCCAGCCCCCCTCTACTGGCAGAGGGCTGGTATTGGACATGTAGCTCCAGCCCCCCTCTACTGGCAGGGGGTTGGTGCTGGACCTGAAGCTCCACCTCCCTCTCTACTGGCAGGGGGTTGGTGCTGGACCTGTAGCTCCAGCCACCCTCTACTGGCAAGGGGGTTGGTACTGGACCTGTAGCTCCAGCCCCCCTCTACTGGCTGAGGGTTGGTTCTGGACCTGTAGCTCCAGCCCCCTCCAACAGGCAGAGGGCTGGTTCTGGACCTGTAGCTCCAGCCACCACCCTCTACTGGCAGGGGGTTGGTGCTGAACCTGTAGCTTCACCCCCCTCTCTACTTGCAGGGGGTTGGTACTGCACCTGTAGCTCCAGCCCCCCTCTAATGGCAGGGGGTTGGTGCTGGACCTGTAGCTCCACCCCCGTCTCTACTGGCAGGGGGTTGGTACTGGACCTGTAGCTCCAGCTCCCCTCTAATGGCAGGGGGTTGGTGCTGGACCTGTAGCTCCAGCCCACCTCTACTGGCATGGGGTTGGTGCTGGACCTGTAGCTCCAGCCCCCCCCCCCCTTCTACTGGCACAGGGGTTGGTGCGAGACCTGTAGCTCCAGCCCCCCTCTACTAGCAGGGGGTTAGTGCTGGACCTGTAGCTCCAGCCCCCCTCTACTAGCAGGGGGTTAGTGCTGGACCTGTAGCTCCAGCCCACTTCTACTGGCAGAGAGATGGTTCTGGACCTGTAGCTCCAGCTACCCCCCCTCTATACTGACAGGGGGGTTGATGCTGGACCTGTATCTCCAGCCCCCCTCTACTGGCAGGGGGTTGATTCTGGACCTGTAGCTCCAGCCCCCCTGTACTAGCAGGGGGTTGGTTCTGTACCTGTTGCTCCAGACCCCCTCTACTGGAAGGGGGTTGGTGCTGGACCTGTAGCTCCAGCCGGCCCTCTACTGGCAGTGGGTTGGTGCTGGACCTGTAGCTCCAGCCCCCCTCTCTACTGGCAAGGGGTTGGTGCTGGACATGTAGCTCCAGCCCCCCTCTAATAGCAGGGGGTTGGTGCTGGACCTGTACCTCCACCCCCCTCTCTACTGGCAGGGGGTTGGTACTGGACCTGTAGCTCCAGCCCAATTCTACTGGCAGAGGGTTGGTTCTGCACCTGTAGCTCCAGCCCCCTCTACTGGCAGAGGGCTGGTATTGGACCTGTAGCTCAATCCCCCCTCTACTGGCAGGGGGTTGGTCCTGGACCTGTAGCTCCAATCCCCCTCTACTGGCAGGGGGTTAGTGCTGGACCTGTAGCTCCAGCCCTCCCCTCCACCCCAATCTCTACTGGCAGGAGGTTGGTGTTGGACCTGTAGCTCCAGCCCCCCTCTACTGGCAGGGGGTTGGTTCTGGACCTGTAGCTCCAGCCCACCTCTACTGGCAGAGGGCTGGTTCTGGACCCGTAGCTCCAGCCCCCTCCTCTACTGGCAGGGGGCAGGTGCTGGACCTGTAGCTCCATCCCCCCTCTCTACTGGCAAGGGGTTGGTACTGGACCTGTAGCTCCAGCCCGCATCTAATGGCAGGGGGTTGGTGCTGGACCTGTAGCTCCAGCCTCCCTCTACTGGCAGAGGGCAGGCTCTGGACTTGTAGCTCCAGCCCCCCCCCTACTGGCAGGGGGGTTGGTGCTGGACCTGTAGCTTCAGCCCCCACCTACTGGCAGGGGGTTGGTACTGGACCTGTAGCTCCAGCCCCCCCCTACTGGCAGGGGGTTGGTGCTGGACCTGTAGCTCCAGCCCCCCTCTACTGGCAGGGGGTTGGTGCTGGACCTGTAGCTCCAGCCCCCACCTACTGGCAGGGGGTTGGTGCTGGACCTGTAGCTCCAGCCCCCCTCTACTGGCAGGGGGTTGGTGCTGGACCTGTAGCTCCAGCCCCCCTCTACTGGCAGGGGGGTTGGTGCTGGACCTGTAGCTCCAGCCCCCCTCTACTGGCAGGGGGTTGGTGCTGGACCTGTAGCTCCAGCCCCCCTCTACTGGCAGGGGGTTGGTGCTGGACCTGTAGCTCCAGCCACCCTATACTGGCAGGGGGTTGGTGCTGAACCTGTAGCTCCAGCCACCCTCTACTGGCAGGGAGGTTGGTGCTGGATCTGTAGCTCCAGCCCCCCTCTACTGGCAGGGGGTTGGTGCTGGACCTGTAGCTCCAGCCCCCCTCTACTGGCAGGGGGTTGGTGCTGGACCTGTAGCTCCAGCCACCCTCTACTGGCAGGGGGTTGGTGCTGGACCTGTAGCTCCAGCCCCCCTCTACTGGCAGGGGGTTGGTTCTGGACCTGTAGCTCCAGCCCCCCTCTACTGGCAGGGGGTTGGTGCTGGACCTGTAGCTCCAGCCACCCTCTACTGGCAGGGGGTTGGTGCTGGACCTGTAGCTCCAGCCCCCCTCTACTGGCAGGGGGTTGGTGCTGGACCTGTAGCTCCAGCCACCCTCTACTGGCAGGGGGTTGGTGCAGGACCTGTAGCTCCAGCCACCCTCTACTGGCAGGGGGTTGGTGCTGGACCTGTAGCTCCAGCCACCCTCTACTGGCAGGGGGTTGGTGCTGGACCTGTAGCTCCAGCCCCCCTCTACTGGCAGGGGGTTGGTTCTGGACCTGTAGCTCCAGCCCCCCCTCTACTGGCAGAGGGCTGGTATTGGACCTGTAGCTCAAGCCCCCCTCTACTGGCAGGGGGTTGGTGCTGGACCTGTAGCTCCAGCCCCCCTCTACTGGCCGGAGGTTGGTGTTGGACCTGTAGCTCCAGCCACCCTCTACTGGCAAGGGGGTTGGTGTTGGACCTGTAGCTTCACCTCCCTCTCTACTGGTAGGGGCTTGGTCCTGGACCTGTAGCTCCAGCCCCCCTCTACTGACAGAGGGTTGGTTCTGGACCTGTAGCTCCAGCCCCCCTCAACAGGCAGAGGGCTGGTTCTGGACCTGTAGCTCCAGCCCCCCCCCCTCTACTGGCAGGGGGTTGGTGTTGGACCTGTAGCTCCACCCCCCTCTAATGGGAGGGGGTTGGCACTGGACCTGTAGCTCCAGCCCCCCTCTACTGGCAGGGGTTGGTGCTGGACCTGTAGCTCCAGCCCACCTCTACTGGCATGGGGTTGGTGCTGGACCTGTAGCTCCAGCCCCCGCCCCCTTCTACTGGCACAGGGGTTGGTGCGAGACCTGTAGCTCCAGCCCCCCTCTACTAGCAGGGGGTTAGTGCTGGACCTGTAGCTCCAGCCCACTTCTACTGGTAGAGAGATGGTTCTGGACCTGTAGCTCCAGCTACCCCCCCTCTATACTGACAGGGGGGTTGATGCTGGACCTGTATCTCCAGCCCCCCTCTACTGGCAGGGGGTTGATTCTGGACCTGTAGCTCCAGCCCCCCTCTACTAGCAGGGGGTTGCTTCTGTACCTGTTGCTCCAGACCCACTCTACTGGAAGGGGGTTGGTGCTGGACCTGTAGCTCCTGTCGGCCCTCTACTGGCAGTGGGTTGGTGCTGGACCTGTAGCTCCAGCCCCCCTCTCTACTGGCAAGGGGTTGGTGCTGGACATGCAGCTCCAGCCCCCCTCTAATGGCAGGGGGTTGGTGCTGGACCTGTAGCTCCACCCCCCTCTCTACTGGCAGGGGGTTGGTACTGGACCTGTAGCTCCAGCCCAATTCTACTGGCAGAGGGTTGGTTCTACGTCTGTAGCTCCAGCCCCCTCTACTGGCAGAGGGCTGGTATTGGACCTGTAGCTCAATCCCCCCTCTACTGGCAGGGGGTTGGTCCTGGACCTGTAGCTCCAATCCCCCTCTACTGGCAGGGGGTTAGTGCTGGACCTGCAGCTCCAGCCCCCCCCCTACTGGCAGGGGGGTTGGTGCTGGACCTGTAGCTTCAGCCCCCACCTACTGGCAGGGGGTTGGTACTGGACCTGCAGCTCCAGCCCCCCCCCCCTACTGGCAGGGGGGTTGGTGCTGGACCTGTAGCTTCAGCCCCCACCTACTGGCAGGGGGTTGGTACTGGACCTGTAGCTCCAGCCCCCACCTACTGGCAGGGGGTTGGTGCTGGACCTGTAGCTCCAGCCCCCCTCTACTGGCAGGGGGTTGGTGCTGGACCTGTAGCTCCAGCCCCCACCTACTGGCAGGGGGTTGGTGCTGGACCTGTAGCTCCAGCCCCCCTCTACTGGCAGGGGGTTGGTGCTGGACCTGTAGCTCCAGCCACCCTCTACTGGCAGGGGGTTGGTGCTGAACCTGTAGCTCCAGCCACCCTCTACTGGCAGGGAGGTTGGTGCTGGACCTGTAGCTCCAGCCCCCCTCTACTGGCAGGTGGTTGGTGCTGGACCTGTAGCTCCAGCCCCCCTCTACTGGCAGGTGGTTGGTGCTGGACCTGTAGCTCCAGCCCCCCTCTACTGGCAGGGGGGTTGGTGCTGGACCTGTAGCTCCAGCCCCCCTCTACTGGCAGGGGGTTGGTGCTGAACCTGTAGCTCCAGCCCCCCTCTACTGGCAGGGGCTTGGTCCTGGACCTGTAGCTCCAACCCCCCCCCCCCCCACCCCCATCTCTACTGGCAAGGGGTTCGTCCTGGAGCTGTAGCTCCAGCCCCCCTCTACTGGCAGGAGGTTGGTGCTGGACCTGTAGCTCCAGCCCCCCTCTACTGGCAAGGGGTTGGTACTGGACCTGTAGCTCCAGCCCCCTCTACTGGCAGGGGGTTGGTGCTGGACCTGAAGCTCCACCTCCCTCTCTACTGGTAGGGGGTTGGTGCTGAACCTGTAGGTCCAGCCAACCTCTAATGGCAGGGGGTTGGTGCTGGACCTGTAGCTCCAGCCCCACTCTACTGGCAGGGGGTTGGTTCTAGACCTGTAGCTCCAGCCCCCCTCTACTGGCAGAGGGCTGGTATTGGACATGTAGCTCCAGCCCCCCTCTACTGGCAGGGGGTTGGTGCTGGACCTGAAGCTCCACCTCCCTCTCTACTGGCAGGGGGTTGGTGCTGGACCTGTAGCTCCAGCCACCCTCTACTGGCAAGGGGGTTGGTACTGGACCTGTAGCTCCAGCCCCCCTCTACTGGCTGAGGGTTGGTTCTGGACCTGTAGCTCCAGCCCCCTCCAACAGGCAGAGGGCTGGTTCTGGACCTGTAGCTCCAGCCCCCCTCTAATGGCAGGGGGTTGGTGCTGGACCTGTAGCTCCACCCCCGTCTCTACTGGCAGGGGGTTGGTACTGGACCTGTAGCTCCAGCCCCCCTCTAATGGCAGGGGGTTAGTACTGGACCTGTAGCTCCAGCCCCCCTCTATTGGCAGGGGTTGGTGCTGGACCTGTAGCTCCAGCCCACCTCTACTGGCATGGGGTTGGTGCTGGACCTGTAGCTCCAGCCCCCCCCCCCTTCTACTGGCACAGGGGTTGGTGCGAGACCTGTAGCTCCAGCCCCCCTCTACTAGCAGGGGGTTAGTGCTGAACCTGTAGCTCCAGCCCCCCTCTACTAGCAGGGGGTTAGTGCTGGACCTGTAGCTCCAGCTACCCCCCCTCTATACTGACAGGGGGGTTGATGCTGGACCTGTATCTCCAGCCCCCCTCTACTGGCAGGGGGTTGATTCTGGACCTGTAGCTCCAGCCCCCCTCTACTAGCAGGGGGTTGGTTCTGTACCTGTTGCTCCAGACCCCCTCTACTGGAAGGGGGTTGGTGCTGGACCTGTAGCTCCAGCCGGCCCTCTACTGGCAGTGGGTTGGTGCTGGACCTGTAGCTCCAGCCCCCCTCTCTACTGGCAAGGGGTTGGTGCTGGACATGTAGCTCCAGCCCCCCTCTAATGGCAGGGGGTTGGTGCTGGACCTGTACCTCCACCCCCCTCTCTACTGGCAGGGGGTTGATACTGGACCTGTAGCTCTAGCCCAATTCTACTGGCAGAGGGTTGGTTCTGCACCTGTAGCTCCAGCCCCCTCTACTGGCAGAGGGCTGGTATTGGACCTGTAGCTCAATCCCCCCTCTACTGGCAGGGGGTTGGTCCTGGACCTGTAGCTCCAATCCCCCTCTACTGGCAGGGGGTTAGTGCTGGACCTGTAGCTCCAGCCCTCCCCTCCACCCCAATCTCTACTGGCAGGAGGTTGGTGTTGGACCTGTAGCTCCAGCCCCCCTCTACTGGCAGGGGGTTGGTTCTGGACCTGTAGCTCCAGCCCACCTCTACTGGTAGAGGGCTGGTTCTGGACCTGTAGCTCCAGCCCCCCCCCTCTACTGGCAGGGGGCAGGTGCTGGACCTGTAGCTCCATCCCCCCTCTCTACTGGCAAGGGGTTGGTACTGGACCTGTAGCTCCAGCCCGCATCTAATGGCAGGGGGTTGGTGCTGGACCTGTAGCTCCAGCCTCCCTCTACTGGCAGAGGGCAGGCTCTGGACTTGTAGCTCCAGCCCCCCCCTACTGGCAGGGGGGTTGGTGCTGGACCTGTAGCTTCAGCCCCCACCTACTGGCAGGGGGTTGGTACTGGACCTGTAGCTCCAGCCCCCACCTACTGGCAGGGGGTTGGTGCTGGACCTGTAGCTCCAGCCCCCCTCTACTGGCAGGGGGTTGGTGTTGGACCTGTAGCTCCAGCCCCCACCTACTGGCAGGGGGTTGGTGCTGGACCTGTAGCTCCAGCCCCCCTCTACTGGCAGGGGGTTGGTGCTGGACCTGTAGCTCCAGCCCCCCTCTACTGGCAGGGGGGTTGGTGCTGGCCCTGTAGCTCCAGCCCCCCTCTACTGGCAGGGGGTTGGTGCTGGACCTGTAGCTCCAGCCCCCCTCTACTGGCAGGGGGTTGGTGCTGGACCTGTAGCTCCAGCCACCCTATACTGGCAGGGGGTTGGTGCTGAACCTGTAGCTCCAGCCACCCTCTACTGGCAGGGAGGTTGGTGCTGAACCTGTAGCTCCAGCCCCCCTCTACTGGCAGGGGGTTGGTGCTGGACCTGTAGCTCCAGCCCCCCTCTACTGGCAGGGGGTTGGTGCTGGACCTGTAGCTCCAGCTACCCTCTACTGGCAGGGGGTTGGTGCTGGACCTGTAGCTCCAGCCACCCTCTACTGGCAGGGGGTTGGTGCTGGACCTGTAGCTCCAGCCCCCCTCTACTGGCAGGGGGTTGGTGCTGGACCAGTAGCTCCAGCCACCCTCTACTGGCAGGGGGTTGGTGCAGGACCTGTAGCTCCAGCCACCCTCTACTGGCAGGGGGTTGGTGCTGGACCTGTAGCTCCAGCCACCCTCTACTGGCAGGGGGTTGGTGCTGGACCTGTAGCTCCAGCCCCCCTCTACTGGCAGGGGGTTGGTTCTGGACCTGTAGCTCCAGCCCCCCCCCCCCTCTACTGGCAGAGGGCTGGTATTGGACCTGTAGCTCAAGCCCCCCTCTACTGGCAGGGGGTTGGTGCTGGACCTGAAGCTCCACCTCCCTCTCTACTGGCAGGGGGTTGGTGCTGAACCTGTAGGTCCAGCCACCCTCTAATGGCAGGGGGTTGGTGCTGGACCTGTAACTCCAGCCCCCCTCTACTGGCCGGAGGTTGGTGTTGGACCTGTAGCTCCAGCCACCCTCTACTGGCAAGGGGGTTGGTGTTGGACCTGTAGCTTCACCTCCCGCTCTACTGGTAGGGGCTTGGTCCTGGACCTGTAGCTCCAGCCCCCCTCTACTGGCAGAGGGTTGGTTCTGGACCTGTAGCTCCAGCCCCCCTCAACAGGCAGAGGGCTGGTTCTGGACCTGTAGCTCCAGCCCCCCCCCTCTACTGGCAGGGGTTGGTGTTGGACCTGTAGCTCCACCCCCCTCTAATGGCAGGGGGTTGGCACTGGACCTGTAGCTCCAGCCCCCCTCTACTGGCATGGGGTTGGTGCTGGACCTGTAGCTCCAGCCCCCCCCCCCTTCTACTGGCACAGGGGTTGGTGCGAGACCTGTAGCTCCAGCCCCCCTCTACTAGCAGGGGGTTAGTGCTGGACCTGTAGCTCCAGCCCACTTCTACTGGTAGAGAGATGGTTCTGGACCTGTAGCTCCAGCTACCCCCCCTCTATACTGACAGGGGGGTTGATGCTGGACCTGTATCTCCAGCCCCCCTCTACTGGCAGGGGGTTGATTCTGGACCTGTAGCTCCAGCCCCCCTCTACTAGCAGGGGGTTAGTGCTGGACCTGTAGCTCCAGCCCCCCTCTACTAGCAGGGGGTTAGTGCTGGACCTGTAGCTCCAGCCCACTTCTACTGGCAGAGAGATGGTTCTGGACCTGTAGCTCCAGCTACCCCCCCTCTATACTGACAGGGGGGTTGATGCTGGACCTGTATCTCCAGCCCCCCTCTACTAGCAGGGGGTTGGTTCTGTACCTGTTGCTCCAGACCCCCTCTACTGGAAGGGGGTTGGTGCTGGACCTGTAGCTCCAGCCGGCCCTCTACTGGCAGTGGGTTGGTGCTGGACCTGTAGCTCCAGCCCCCCTCTCTACTGGGAAAGGGTTGGTGCTGGACCTGTAGCTCCAGCCCCCCTCTACTGGCAGGGGGGTTGGTGCTGGACCTGTAGCTCCAGCCCCCCTCTACTGGCAGGGGGTTGGTGCTGGACCTGTAGCTCCAGCCCCCCTCTACTGGCAGGGGGTTGGTGCTGGACCTGTAGCTCCAGCCACCCTCTACTGGCAGGGAGGTTGGTGCTGGACCTGTAGCTCCAGCCCCCCTCTACTGGCAGGGGGTTGGTGCTGGACCTGTAGCTCCAGCCCCCCTCTACTGGCAGGGGGTTGGTGCTGGACCTGTAGCTCCAGCTACCCTCTACTGGCAGGGGGTTGGTGCTGGACCTGTAGCTCCTGCCCCCCTCTACTGGCAGGGGGTTGGTTCTGGACCTGTAGCTCCAGCCCCCCTCTACTGGCAGGGGGTTGGTGCTGGACCTGTAGCTCCAGCCACCCTCTACTGGCAGGGGGTTGGTGCTGGACCTGTAGCTCCAGCCCCCCTCTACTGGCAGGGGGTTGGTGCTGGACCAGTAGCTCCAGCCACCCTCTACTGGCAGGGGGTTGGTGCTGGACCTGTAGCTCCAGCCACCCTCTACTGGCAGGGGGTTGGTGCTGGACCTGTAGCTCCAGCCCCCCTCTACTGGCAGGGGGTTGGTTCTGGACCTGTAGCTCCAGCCCCCCCCCCTCTACTGGCAGAGGGCTGGTATTGGACCTGTAGCTCCACCCCCCTCTAATGGCAGGGGGTTGGCACTGGACCTGTAGCTCCAGCCACCCTCTACTGGCAGGGGGTTGGTGCTGGACCTATAGCTCCAGCCACCCCTCTACTGGCAGGGGGTTGGTGCTGGCATTGTCTGGGAGTTTGTTGGCAGTTTCAAGGCTTCAGTCTCTTCGAACCCAGCAGTGGTTTGTTTTGGTTCACTGTCTTCCTGGATGCTTTCCTGGTAAGATGGAGAGTGGTGACACTCCACCACTCTACTCGGTGGAGTGTCACCTGCTCTCTGTGCCTCTGTGAGGGGGGCCAGGATCCCGGGTTCAATAGAGGATCACAGGTTCAATCTTTATGCAGGACAGAAATGGTTCACATACTTCCTTTCACCTGTTAGGTCTGTTCACCTACCAGTAAATATTTATCCCAGAGGTAGGAAACTATTGTAAATTGTAAGTTAAGGACAGTCAGTAGTTGACCTTGGGGAACCTCGATAAACCTAAGAACAGGCTTCCTCTCCACAAAACGCAACTCAATATCTTGTGATATGACCTATGAGAGAAAATAAAAAACTTACTGTTAACTGCTTCTGGGGGATCTGTCCAGTGATTTCTTGAACTTTATTCATGATGCTGGAGGCTGAGTCTCCCAGGTGTACGGGGTCAGCTGTGGCACCTGTCTGTGGTCATCATCTCCAGGGCCTCCCTGATGGTCTCCTGCACCTGTCATTACCAACACAAACATTAATGGTGGAGGCTGAGTCTCCCAGGTGTACGGGGTCAGCTGTGGCACCTGTCTCCGTGGTCGTCATCTCCAGGGCCTCCCTGATGGTCTCCTGCACCTGTCATTACCAACACAAACATTAATGCTGGAGGCTGAGTCTCCCAGGTGTACGGGGTCAGCTGTGGCACCTGTCTCTGTGGTCGTCATCTCCAGGGCCTCCCTGATGGTCTCCTGCACCTGTCATTACCAACACAAACATTAATGGTGGAGGCTGAGTCTCCCAGGTGTACGGGGTCAGCTGTGGCACCTGTCTCTGTGGTCATCATCTCCAGGGCCTCCCTGATGGTCTCCTGCACCTGTCATTACCAACACAAACATTAATGGTGGAGGCTGAGTCTCCCAGGTGTACGGGGTCAGCTGTGGCACCTGTCTCTGTGGTCATCATCTCCAGGGCCTCCCTGATGGTCTCCTGCACCTGTCATTACCAACACAAACATTAATGTGGAACCTGGACTATAATGAAGCATCAGGCTCTGAGTAAAGTAACTGGACTATAATGAAGCATCAGGCTCTGAGTAAAGTAACTGGATAAAGCATCAGGAAACTGAAACTACACCTGTAGTCAGTCTGTCACTAAGATGACAGTTGACATGGGTGTAGTGAACACTGACCTCAGTGTAGAGAAACACCAAGATGACAGTTGACTTTATTAATAACAATGTTTCAGGTATTAGAGCAAAAACCCAGGGTTGAATGTAATGAAACATCATTTTCTGGGTGAGTCCCGGAGGCTCCCCGCAGATATCCAGGCTGATATGGATATATTAGCTTTCTGGCATCAGTCAATGTGCATGGAGTTCTTGCCTACCGGGGACCACGAGTCAGAACCTGGCCCCCTCAGACAGGCGTGAGGAGAACTGGCCTAATGAAACCCCCGTGTGGTTGGGAGCATTTCTATATCTGCCATCAACCGGGTCTGGCACCCAGAAAGGTAGGCGCCCTCCCAGCAAACACAAATCATCTACACAACGTTCGCCTATCTCTTGCCATAGGTGTGGGAATGATTTGCATTGAGAATGGTGCAGGAGAGCCTTTGAGAAACTTTTACTCAAAAAATCCAAACACAAAGGTTTAATTATAAATTGTTTTTCTACAATTATTTTCTTCCAAATGTAAAACAAATAGTTTTTACATGTTTAAATATAAAATTTATGGTGTTTTTTTGTAAAATTCATTAATAAATTGTGAATGATATATATTGGCTGAGTGAAACCTTTATAATCCATTTAGTTATAATTTGAACAGAAAAAAGTATTTTTCCAAATTTTCTAAAAATTGCTCTTTTTAACACAATTTGACTCCTTATACATTCCACTAAACACTATATCATGTTTAAATATATAATTTATGTATTATTCTCTAAAATAATTTATATAAATTATATAAGTTGCTGGAAAGTGGTGTTAAGGATTTTGAAAACATTTTGTTGTGTTAATATGTTCTTATTAACTATGTCTCAAGTTCACAGTTTATCAAACAAGAATATTAACATTCGTCAACTCTTAAAATCTTATATGTTATCTTGCTGGTGCAAAAAAGGGTGAATCTTTAGGAACAGCTATAGTATCTATATATATCACAAATGGTGTTTTCCCTAACTCAAACAATGTAGGGTTTATTATTCTACACATATTTCTAATGACTCTTAGATGTTTACATTCTCTGAAGTATAATTGTGAAGGCTGTGTCCATCACTCTCAACACAGATTCTTAAACTCGTCTCTGCAGGTTCAACTATATAATTAGTTTCCATTTTGAATTTCCATGGACATTTGTATCCAAAATGAAACCAATGTGGTTTCCTTCAGCGCCTTCAGCCAGCACATTTGCTCATTCATTTCCACAGATTCCAACAAGGTAGGGGATTTACAGAAATTTGTATATTCATATTGTTATATATTAAAAATATGAATGCAGTTCAATATGATAAGACAAATA
The DNA here is from genome assembly GCF_040958095.1 of Procambarus clarkii. Taxonomy (NCBI): domain Eukaryota; kingdom Metazoa; phylum Arthropoda; class Malacostraca; order Decapoda; family Cambaridae; genus Procambarus; species Procambarus clarkii. The sequence continues at coordinate 39,246,291 of NC_091164.1, forward strand.
CATGAGTTTATGATAAATTCGTTTTCTGTGATATACCATTGATATGCTCTTTTTTTCTTTAAACGGCAGACTAAACTAAAGTGCTCACATCAACAGATTTGATGTATAAATGGTCAACGCTCAACAGAGTTAGTATAAATGTATTAGTATAAATCTTACTTGTCTCATTGTTAATTCACATTCAATGTCAACTTGTGGTTTTGATGTGGCACGTTTGGCCAAGACACCCCACCCCATTATGCACCCCATACCCATCTTGTGGGCGGTTGTGGAAAGGGTTACAGAGGCACATAATGGGCTCAGGGACTGAACCCCACAATTCATTTAGCTAAGCAAGTTACAATCTTGATGAGCTAGTTACAAAATTCAATATAAGTCATCACATCAACAATGGGTTCGAGATCGACCTCAAGTACAGGTTCTAAATTAAGCAACTGACATATGTGGAGAGCTAGTATCAAAATTTATATGTTTGTCCTGCACACCGTCCCCCATCCAGTGGGCAGCGGTGGATAGGTTACAATCACTTAGTTGTTATCTACAGTTAGCAAACTGGGGATATTTGGCTAAAATTTCTGGTAGCAGATCATTTTGAATGAAATATTGACACATCGCTGGAACATTGGTTATAGAATTGTCTCTAAATTCATGTATCTTTTCGCACTCCATCACATAGTGACGGAGGGTGTGCGAATAATTTTGTTGACACAGTTTACATTTGGTCAGGTCTACATCAGCAGATAATGAGAATTCCCAGAGATACTTGTAACCGAGTCTAAGCCGAGCAGTAGTAACATCTAGAAGTCTGCTGATTTTATTGGATGATCCATAGATGTGTGGCTCCTCTTGTATGATATGTATGATAGATGGAATTACTAGTTCCAGTTTCTAGGCAGGCGATGAGTACTCACAATAACCTTAATTAAGCGTCAAAACAAAAATGTGTATACTCTTTTTACTCTCCTGACCTTAGTTCTCGAGCTATGTATTTCATTTTGGTACCAACGTGTTCGCAATAACATTCTCTAGAAGAAAATCAGCAAAAACGGTCACCAAAAGTTATATGAATACCAGCACCCAATAAATACCTACGTAGATGACTCGCCGTGAGTGCCCAAGAGCAACAAAATGTTTTTACTCTTGGGATTGTTATCACTTCCACACTTGTCCTACAGCGTTAATTTTGGTATCAATGTACTCGCAATGAAATTCCCAACACGGTGATATGAATATAAACGTAGAATAATGGTCGCTGCCCACCCGCAAGAGTGTGGGAAGTGGCGGAACTGTTACCCAGTATTGGTGACAAGACGACACATGGGCGATACAGTGCTTTGAAAGTTTATAATTATATCACTGTCCTGACATTATTATTGTATGTACGTCATTCATTTTTGTGCCAATGTTTTCGCAATAGAATGTTCTATGAGCCCGTAGGTAAAAAAGAGCAACAAAGCGTAAGATAGAATAGCACCATATATAAAACAACGCTGGTACATATCAGTGAGCGTCAAACACACACGAAATGTGTGTGTTTGATGGTGGTCAAACGATGTTTGATGTGTTTGATCAGGTGATGTCCTGATCCGCATAATTAAAGTATGAATTATGTTGAGAAAAAATAAGAAAAAAGGGAAAAAACAGGGGTGGGAGAAACATGACAGAAAAAGAGTAAAAATACAATTTGGTCAACAAAACAGCATTGTTTAAAATAAAAGATATGGATTGACATTTTGGGGGTTAGGTTGGTAGGTTACATTGAGTTAATTAGGTAGTACTTAGTGTTTATCTGTTATAGATAGGAGCTGCCTGGTATGGGCCAATAGGCCTTCTGCAGTTACCTTTGTTTTTATGTTTTTGCCCTGTAACCTAAATGGTTAGAGAGGCACATATATGGGCTTAGGGACTGAACCCCACAATTCATTTAGCTAAGCAAGTTACAATCTTGATGAGCTAGTTACAAAATTCAATATAAGTCATCACATCAACAATGGGTTCGAGATCGACCTCAAGTACAGGTTCTAAATTAAGCAACTGACATATGTGGAGAGCTAGTATCAAAATTTATATGTTTGTCCTGCACACCGTCCCCCATCCAGTGGGCAGCGGTGGATAGGTTACAATCACTTAGTTGTTATCTACAGTTAGCAAACTGGGGATATTTGGCTAAAATTTCTGGTAGCAGATCATTTTGAATGAAATATTGACACATCGCTGGAACATTGGTTATAGAATTGTCTCTAAATTCATGTATCTTTTCGCACTCCATCACATAGTGACGGAGGGTGTGCGAATAATTTTGTTGACACAGTTTACATTTGGTCAGGTCTACATCAGCAGATAATGAGAATTCCCAGAGATACTTGTAACCGAGTCTAAGCCGAGCAGTAGTAACATCTAGAAGTCTGCTGATTTTATTGGATGATCCATAGATGTGTGGCTCCTCTTGTATGATATGTATGATAGATGGAATTACTAGTTCCAGTTTCTAGGCAGGCGATGAGTACTCACAATAACCTTAATTAAGCGTCAAAACAAAAATGTGTATACTCTTTTTACTCTCCTGACCTTAGTTCTCGAGCTATGTATTTCATTTTGGTACCAACGTGTTCGCAATAACATTCTCTAGAAGAAAATCAGCAAAAACGGTCACCAAAAGTTATATGAATACCAGCACCCAATAAATACCTACGTAGATGACTCGCCGTGAGTGCCCAAGAGCAACAAAATGTTTTTACTCTTGGGATTGTTATCACTTCCACACTTGTCCTACAGCGTTAATTTTGGTATCAATGTACTCGCAATGAAATTCCCAACACGGTGATATGAATATAAACGTAGAATAATGGTCGCTGCCCACCCGCAAGAGTGTGGGAAGTGGCGGAACTGTTACCCAGTATTGGTGACAAGACGACACATAGGCGATACAGTGCTTTGAAAGTTTATAATTATATCACTGTCCTGACATTATTATTGTATGTACGTCATTCATTTTTGTGCCAATGTTTTCGCAATAGAATGTTCTATGAGCCCGTAGGTAAAAAAGAGCAACAAAGCGTAAGATAGAATAGCACCATATATAAAACAACGCTGGTACATATCAGTGAGCGTCAAACACACACGAAATGTGTGTGTTTGATGGTGGTCAAACGATGTTTGATGTGTTTGATCAGGTGATGTCCTGATCCGCATAATTAAAGTATGAATTATGTTGAGAAAAAATAAGAAAAAAGGGAAAAAACAGGGGTGGGAGAAACATGACAGAAAAAGAGTAAAAATACAATTTGGTCAACAAAACAGCATTGTTTAAAATAAAAGATATGGATTGACATTTTGGGGGTTAGGTTGGTAGGTTACATTGAGTTAATTAGGTAGTACTTAGTGTTTATCTGTTATAGATAGGAGCTGCCTGGTATGGGCCAATAGGCCTTCTGCAGTTACCTTTGTTTTTATGTTTTTGCCCTGTAACCTAAATGGTTAGAGAGGCACATATATGGGCTTAGGGACTGAACCCCACACTACATTTAGCTAAGCTGGTTACAATCTTGATGATATAGTTACAAAATTCTGTATAAGTCGTCACATTATCAATGGGTTCGAGATCAACCACAATTTCCTGAATAGATATAACAAAGGGGATATTAATAGGGTATTAAAATTGTCAACACAAGATAGAACACGAAACAATGGGTATAAATTGGATAAGTTTAGATTTAGGAAAGACTTGGGTAAATACAGGTAAATAAATACAAATTTATAAATAAATCTATAAATCCAACATTATGTTTGTAAATCAACTATGTATGTATGAAAAAAAATGACTAATACGTTCGGCGAATGACTTTGACTTCAACTTCACTTTGACTTCGTTCATGTCATCGTATTTTCCGTAATATATAAAGGTTATGACAATGCAATTATATTATTGTGTGCAAATAAGTTTGAAATTTCATGTACCCTAAAAATATTAAAATAAAGAATAAGAATAATTAAATAATTGTTGTAGTAAATTGTCACACGTTCATCATACGCAAACGAACACACAGTTTGGAGCGTCAGTACAAGACCGCCGCCATTTTAAAACACGGCTTCGAATGTAAGTAATGTTTTTCTCGTACTAACACTGTGTTATACAATAGATTTGGTCTTGAATTCACAAATTTAGTTGTTACATCTGACAGAGTATGTTAGACGGTGTAATGCTGGTCCATGTTAACGTATTTGTGGGCTTGGTTGGTTTAAATGTGGAGGCGAGGCCTGGCAGTGCTGGTGTATGTGGAGGCGAGGCGAGGCCTGGCAGTGCTGGTGTATGTGGAGGCGAGGCCTGGCTGTGCTAGTGTGTATGTGGAGGCGAGGCCTGGCTGTGCTAGTGTGTATGTGGAGGCGAGGCATGTACAACACTCCCCAATAGGAAGAAAACCCACTGGGTTCTAGGCTAGGTTAGGCTTATCTGTAATAATTGAATTAAGCCTAGCAAAGCCTAGAACCTAGTTCAGTAATTTAAAAAATGTTGTAACTTGAAAAATGCCATTCAATACATTACACAATTTAAATATTTTCAGGCAATCAACACAACCCTCATGTTGGCTAACCCTCTCTCATGTTGGTCAATAATTTAATTATTTTTTTATGGAGTAATTTTTGCTGTTGAAATGTAGTCTTTTTGAGACTACATTTCAAATGTAGTGTGTGTGGAGGCGTGTATGTTAGGTATTACCTAATATACACGGTGTAATATATCTATCTGTGTGAAATAGATTAAATCCATTTATTTGATATTCAGCTAATAGTTCTGTATTTTCTACATTCATCCATGTTTTGGTAAGTGCAATAATATGTATTGTTTCATTGCAGATTAGAGATTCAAGATAGTTCTAGATTTCCGAAGTACTGAAACGCGCGCCATACAGGCTTGGTGGATCTAGGTGCAAGGTAAAATTATTTACATTTACTTTTGTATTTATGTTTTGTATTTATATGCATATATGCATTTATATGCATTATTCTATAGAATAATAGATCTCGTAATAATTTTGCAAAAATAGTGGCATTTACTATTTTTAAAAGATTATTAAAAAATTTACTGATATGGTGCATTCGGAAGGGCGAAGAGGGAGAACGGCCTGTTGACATAGCTCGGGTGCAGGGGGGGGGGGTTGTGTAAAAGCCTGGTTTGTGCCTCGGAGAGGCTATGGGATCCAGTAAGTTCAGTAGAACTTCGGTTTCAACCCTTTTACCCTGTTGTAGCTCAGTCGATTAAGGCAGTGTCTGGGATGCTCCCGGACGCAGGTTCGAATCCTCGTCACGGCCCTTGTGGATTTGTTCATTTGATGCATCACGTTATTGTGATCTGTGTGTGTAATTCTTCACTTGCTACAGCAACAGGAATGTGTGTGTATGTATTTGTGTTGTTGAATATGACCGAAAGTGTAAGATTAATGATTCTAACACAAATCGTCTGAATATTTGTTTTTCTTCACTGTCGAGAGTAGTTAAAAAAATTTACTCGAGTTTATTTTCACACTTTATTTATGGTCCTTAAGTCCCTCTCCTTAATGCTGCTGCTGTTTCTCGCATCTTTGCATCGCTTGTATGTTTGGGGGTTTGGCCTCTTGCTATATATTGATTCCATTTGTGTGTGTTTGGGTCTCAGGCCCTCTCGCAATTTCTGTTGAACAAACCCCTTTTCCTAGTTCTGCATCTCTCCTTTGGTACAAATTTTGTTGTGCTTTTATCATATATTTCACAAAACTTGACATACATTTCATTTACTTCATGTCCTATCAGCAAGTGTTTGTCAAATTCTTTAAGGAAAGTTTATCATCCTGATTGCAGATCTCTAGCGATATTATGTCAACTTCTTGTGGATTCGCAATCATTATTTAATTTACCTTTAGGTGTTCTTTCACCAGCACAGCAACACTGTACCTCTCCCAACCAGTTTAAGATAAAAACTAAGTACTAACTAATTAACTCAATGTAACCTACCTTACCCCCAAAATGACAACCCATGTCTTCTATTTTAAACAATGCTGTTTTGTTGACCAAATTGTATTTTTGTTTTTTTCTGCAATGTTTCCCCCCCCCCCCCCACCACTCTACCACCACATTGAGTTTAGTAGCTCTGTGCACGTCAGGTGCTGTTTAATATACAGACCTACTCCTCCATTTGACCTAGTTTCTCTATCACATCTATATCACTTTGTGCTTTAGCCCTGGTGGAGCTTGGTCCACCAGGCTGTTGTTTGGAGTGGCCCGCAGATCCACATACAGTCTGCATATGATATACAGTCTGTTGATCAATTAAACTACAGTAGTTAGTTTTTATCATCCGAATGCACCAATATGTGTTCATTCTTCCCAGATGAAGGAACTAGGTAATATTCATCATCTGAATGCACCATCTGATGCTTTAACACTCATGATACACGAGAGGTTTAAAAAACTTTTAAAACTTTTAAAACTTTTTGACCTATGTATTTAAAAGCAATTCTAAAGTTAAAAAGTGTAGCATAGGCCCCTCGCAGAATGTTCTTAATATGATCCTCAGGTTATAGTTTTCTATCTAAAACCACCCCTAGATCTCTTTCTTGATCAGAATTCTTTATAGATCTCAGTGGCTCGATCATAGAAACTGCTCTAAATCCTTGTTGGCCTGGATTGTGGAGGTCATTGGTCTCTATAAAACTAGTAATCTGACTCCTGATCACTCTCAAATAATTTTATTATGTGGGATGTTAGTGCAACTGGTCTATAATTCTTTGCCAATGCTTGTGTTGTGTTGTGTTGTTTTGGTAGTGATGTGCAATGTGTTGTTTTGGTAGTGATTCGTCCAGTTCTGGTAGTAGTGCGGTTGTTGTGTAGTGTAGTACTTGTGTGCTTGTTAATGACTTGTATTCCAGTCTTGTGGGTATCTCCTTTCCCCTACGGGCCAACTGCTTTGTTCTTACCTAGCATTTTGCTTTGTTTGGGTATGAATGTTTGTGTGCCGTATATTTTGCAAAATTTGCCATATATCTCATTATTTACTCCTCTGCCTAGCAACAAGTCTGTCTAATTATACTCATTAACTGTTTTTCAAAGTTCCCCATAGTGTCCTTTATTGAAATCGAGTTCATGAACCGTTTCAATGTTCTTATTTTCTTCTAGAT
>NC_091164.1:39253941-39476441 GCF_040958095.1 Procambarus clarkii
ATTATATATATATATTATATATATATATATATATTTATATATATATATATGTCGTACCTAGTAGCCAGAACTCACTTCTCAGCCTACTATGCGAGGCCCGATTTGCCTAATAAGCCAAGTTTTACTGAATTAATATATTTTCTCTAATTTTTTTCTTATGAAATGATAAAGCTACCCATTTCATTATGTATGAGGTCAATTTTTTTTTATTGGAGTTAAAATTAACGTAGATATATGACCGAACCTAACCAACCCTACCTAACCTAACCTAACCTATCTTTATAGGTTAGGTTAGGTTAGGTAGCCGAAAACGTTAGGTTAGGTTAGGTTAGGTAGGTTAGGTTGTCGAAAAAACATTAATTCATGAAAACTAGGCTTATTAGGCAAATCGGGCCTTGCATAGTAGGCTGAGAAGTGAGTTCTGGCTACTAGGTACGACATATATATATTTATATATATATATATATTTATATATATATATTAGGTTAGGTTTGGTAGGGTTGGTTAGTTATCATATATCTACGTATAACTAGCTAGTTTTACCTTTATATATATAATATTTATATATATATATATTATATAAAAAGTTTGTGAGGAAGACCTCTGGTGCCAATGTGGGGACCCATAGCATAGGAGAAGAAAATAAAAAGTATTCAGAGGAGACCTTGTGGTCACTCACTAAACACTAATATTATCTTCTACCACCCCCCATTCTTTTGTATGTACACATATATTTGCTTTATTTGAACTTTGTTACAAAGAGGGAGTTACATATAGGTTACAAAGATGGTTATCATATATATATTATTTATATATATATATTATTTATATATATATATTATTTATATATATATATATTATTTATATATATATATTATTTATATATATATATTATTTATATATATATATATATATTATTTATATATAAATATATTATTTATATATAAATATATTATTTATATATAAATATATTATTTATATATAAATATATTATTTATATATAAATATATTATTTATATATAAATATATAATATATATACTATTACACTACATTCTTATGTATTACACTAATATATATATATATATATATATATATATATATATATATATATATATATATATATTATATAAATTATTTATATATATATTATATATATAATTATATAGGTCATATGTTTTTGTATTTTTGCTGATTTGTTAGTAAATAATAAAAGAAATATAAATTATTTGATTTTTTTACCCTTAAATTGGTTTTAATATTTAAATTGAAAACACTAATATAATATAAAAAATTTATTATTTAAAATATTTAAAATATTTAAATATATTTAAAAATAAATATTTTTTATTTTCAAGAAATTTAACTTTAAACACAAAGATGTGAAAATGGTTCAGATAAGGCTCAAACCTTTCACAAGAGATTCATATTGGTGTAGGAATGGATTATGAATGACTCATGTTAGGAGTGTAAGTTGCCACAACATCTCAAATTAGTGTTAGATACATATGTCTTGGTTATAAGTTTTGGAAACCTATTTAAGTCCACACACAATATCGTATCTGATACGATAAAACAAACGTTTCCAATACTTTCAAATACTTTCCAGATATGTTGTGGCAACCTAAAATTGTTTGCTGGGCCTAAAACAATCTCTTATTCTGGTGAAAATATTGCTACCAAAAGCTGAACGAGTGGACAAAACTCCCCAAACGAAAATTAGCAAACGAGCATGACGTCTTCACGTTGCCGCGCCACTGTCTATGTAACCCTCCCCCCTCCCCGGGAGGGGGAAGGGAGAGCCCCAGACCCTCACGCCGGCGATCCAACCTGCTGTTCTTAGGTTGGATGTCAAAACTCGCGAAAAATACCGCCGACTGGAGGGAGGGATGCCGGGGAGCCTCTGGGACTCGCCCAGAAAATGGCGATACCTGCTTGATGGCATTCTGGGAGTTCTTCTACTCCCCAAGCCCGGCCCGAGGCCAGGCTTGACTTGTGAGAGTTTGGTCTACCAGGCTGTTGCTTGGAGCAGCCCGCAGGCCCACATACCCATCACAGCCTAGTTGGTCCGGCACTCCTTGAAGAAAACAATCTAGTTTTCTCTTGAAGATGTCCACGGTTGTTCCGGCAATATTTCTGATGCTCAGTGGTAGGACATTGAACAACCGCGGATCTCTGATGTTTATAGCGTTCTCTGATTGTGCCTATGGCACCTCTGTTCTTCACTAGTTCTATTCTGCATTTTCCTCCATATCGTTCACTCCAGTATTCATTACATTCGCGATGTAATGCAGCAATTCATTACATTCAACGCTGGTTTTCTGTGGGGCGCCCCGTCGGCTCCCTGGAGCTAACTACCCAAAGACAAGGAAAAACAGGGACTTACCCGGGCGGTGGTCAGTCCTCACTCCTCAATTCGAAACTTGAGACAACTGGCTACAACCGCCGACCCAATGCAGTACAGGCCCTACTAGGTCCAGGGACTTTGACCAGGTAGCGAGCAGCCAGAACTCTGTCCAACCACAAACAACCTTATGTCCGAATATCAACCCAAGACATGATACCAAAGACGGCAGCCAGTGCAGCAAACTTACAAATGTCGTGGGCACGAGGATAGACTGCAAGCTGGCTAGACTTAACCCTGCAAACGACCTGGGAGACCCGAGCCCGGGAACAGGAAAGAAGGGAAACTGGGTCAACCCTAAGCCCATCCCCAGCCACCACAGGCTTGGCACGCAAATAACGGTAGAGAGCCGCAACCAGACACAACACATGATGCAGCCCCGGCCTGACCATCCAAGCATCAACAACCCAAGGACCCCTTCGGAAAGCAGCAGACTCATTCTTCGCCAGAAAGAGAGACAGCTGCAACAGATCAAACTTACTACCAGGACCAAAAGAGCAGAAACCCCTGCGCTGGAGGAGAGCATGAAGCTCCCCAACCCGACTCCCCAGAGGCCAATGCCTACAGGATAAGAGCCTTAGAAAAACAGTCCTGAAATGAAGGGGCCACAACAAACTGAGAAGAGAGAAAAGAGAGCACCCGGTCCAAAGACCAGGACGGCTCAGGTGGCGCATGAGCAGTCCGGTGGTGAAACAACGTACGAGACAGCTTGCGGAACGGAGCAGACATAACATCAATACCGAACGCACGTTGGAGTGACTCCGTTACTGCCGCACAATATGAGGCGACAGTATTTGGCACAAGATGACAATCCTGGAAACAACCACGAAAGGATGGACAAAACAACCCTATCAGAGACCGAAGTACACCTACGCAGTGAGAGGAAAAACCGAAATGACCGCCAGGAAACTTCATACTGCCGCCTAGTTGAAGCACGCAGGTGGGAGGCCAACAACAAAGCCACCTGCACATCATACAAGTTGTGATAGACTTGAGTCAGAAAATCCAGAAGCGAAGACTCGAGGAGAAGAACGCACTAACTTTATAACGGGCTGGACCAATCTGGCAGAGCTGCAGGAAGACCCTCGGGTTCGAACACTGAGCAAGCAGCACCTGAAACCAAGGCTGGGCAGGCCACCAAGGAGCCAGAAGGACACCTCAACCCTGGTAAGATTCCCAGCGAGCCAGGACCTGGAGCAATAGATGAACCGGGGGGAGGAGAGGTTCAGGTAACCCCACCTTGCCCAGTCCTGCTGAAAAGCATCAACGCCGACAGCTCGCAGTCAAGGAAGGGCGCCACGCCAACGCGAAGAGGTCCACCACCGGAGGCAGAGCCAACTGAACGACTCTGTGTCGACTGTCCACTCCGTTGAAAGGGGGAAGGAAGAGGGACAGGCCGTCCGCCAGGACATTGGACTCCCCAAATGAAACTGCCAGGAGAGCCAAACCCTGAGAACTCAGCAGACGAGTCACCCAAAGTGACCAGCCCCAAAGAGCCAAGGACCGCATCGAATTCTCGTGGTTCAGGCAATGAACCACTGGGAAACAGTCCAAATGGAGCCGGATCGTCGACCCACAAGCGACCCGAAGCGACATCCACACAGCTGCGAACTCCCGCACCATGCTGTGAGCCCGCCAGAAGGACAGACCCCATCATTCTTGGCCAGCTTGGTGAGCACAGGTCACAAAGCCCCAGCCAGGAGATGATGTGTCTGTGAACACATCGAGTGAGGGCTCGGGAAAAGCCAAGGCACTGTACCCCGAAAAACCCTTAGAGGAAGCTGGCAACACAGCAACCAATGCAAAGCCTCAGGAGGCAGAACTCAGTGGTCGCAAGAGAGGCGGAAGAGACGCCCCCGAAGGAACCAGAAGAGCCAACGAAGCCAAACCCGACTTGGTGGGTAGACTATCATGGCAAAGTTCAGGCTTCCCCGCACAAACCCTCGAGCAACCGCCATGTGACCCGAGAGCCCCTCAGGAACAGACAAAGGCTGGAACGCAGACGGAGCAGATCCGCCGGAGGAAGAGAAGGAAGCGGTCAGAGCGTCCCACACAAGACCCAGCCAAGACCAAACCTGAGAGGGAACCAGATGGGACTTCCTCCAATTCACCTGGAACCAGAACCAGGCGAGCTCGGAAATAAATAAATCCCTGGCGAGCTGACACACGAACTGACATGGAGCCCAAACCAGCCAGTCATCAAGGTAGGCCAGAACCCGAACACCTAACAGATGCAGACGGGCCACCATGACCCAGGTAAGGCGTGTGAACACACGAGGTGCCAGGTCAACCCGAATGTTAGACAACAAAAGCGGTAACTCTGGCACCCCACAACAAAACCGAGCCAGTCCCAGAACCCCAGATAAATTGGGATGTGCAAATACGCGTCCTTGAGATCCAGTGACACCATCCAAGCGCCTGACTCCAACAGAAGCCGGACCTGGGACAGAGTGGTCATCTGAAACGAGGGACAAGAAACCCAGGGATTGAGAAGGTACAAGTCCAGAATGAACCACAGTTTCACACAGTCCAGTTTCTGAACTGGAAACTGTCGGGAAACCCATCTGAGAAACGTGATCGTTTCGACCACGACCAAGTGCACCCACTCCAAGACAACCTGACAGAGCGCAGGAGAAGAGGCCTGCCCCTGCCAGCCCCAATCCCCCGAAGGAGGGGCCACCCAACGCTACCACAGGCCGCGAGAAACAACCCAAAAATCCTACGAATCGTGAGACCAGGCATGAGCAAACAGAGCAAGCCTCCCCCCCATTGCCCCATCAATGGGGTGAACCGCGAAAGGGCTGATGCCCCTTACGAGAACCTGACCTACCTGCTGAGCGAGCACCACGCCGACCAAGTGCAGCTGGGACCGAAGGCGGCACCAGCTCCGAAATCGGCAACTGTGGCCCACCCCAACGAGCGGAATCGCGAGCCCTGGCATGACCCCTCCGGGAAGAACCAATATGAGAACCCTGGAGAACCAACAAATCAGACATCGGGCAGCAACTGGAAGAAGCCACCAGCCTATACTGCTCGACTGCAGAGGCCGCAAACAGCAAAGGACACAAGGGTGAAAACAATCTAAGAGCCAGGGCCCAAGCAGATTCCAAGGAGGAAGCGAGCACCACCTGTTGACAGGCGAGATGCGAAAAACCACGACAGCGCATCCCGCAGGATTGGTGCAAACAGCTTCAAAAGTGCAGACGACGCATGAGCAACGGAGACCAAGGCACCAGACCCAGGAATGGCCCCAAGTGCCTCTACATCCTCCACAAAGTCAATCCAAAGACAGCTCCAAGAGGGGGAAAAGAAATAAAGGACCAAAGCCAACAAGCCACGTGCGTGCAAGTCCTCAGCCACAAGCGCAGCCGACATGGAAGGAACCGGCAAATGAAGCTGAACCGCACCAACATTGCAGAAGGGCAGGAGCGAAAAGGCACTCATTAAGATGCTCAAAATTGCCCCCCTCAGGTAAACCTGGACCACAGTCAACGCCTCACACCACTCAAGCCTGCAGGTACGACAGAAGGAGTCCCAAGCATCCAGTGAGAACAAAGGGCAGTCCACAAGCCAAGACAAACCCGGAACCTCATAACGAACTTAGTATGGAGATGAAGAACCAGTCCTGAAGGAAGACGGATCCTTTATAGAGGCATATTCTGGGTCGCACAGGAGGTAAGCTGAAATGGCTGCCTGTACCTCAGTAGGCGAGGTGCGGGAAGCCAAAAACCTCCGAAAGGACAGAACCGGAGGATCTGCAAGGACACGGAACCAAACCCAGGGAGAAGTTGAACCCTAATCCAACTCGTATGCAGAGGGGGGAGAGGAAGGAAAACACCACTTTTTGTAACAGTAAGCTCCGCTCGTGGGTCATAAAACCCAGGCGGGGTCCAACGGGGCCCAAGGCCCCCAAATCAGCTCCTCCCCAACCCCCGGGAACCTCCTCCACGTCAGGCCCTTGGGGCGAGTCGTCCTCCAAAGCCTCGGCCTCACAAGGAAAACTTGGGGAGGCTGAAATAGCAGGAAGAGAGTGAGCCCACTGGTCAGACCCTGGAGCTATGGCTGGAGGAACAGACTCGAATGACTCCGTAACCACCCAAGAAGGGGCAACCCACGAAACAGCCCGAGTCTCAGAAACCTCTAAACCCTGCCACAACCCCGAAGCCCCCAGACGCTTTGGAACCAGAAGCAGGAGGGGGGGGGGGGGCAAATGAACCACAGCAGGGGAAGAACGAGAGGGCGTGGACTGATCCAAGGCCAACGTGACCAACACCCCCAAGTCCGGGTCCCTATAAGCAAAATGGGACAGCCTCGGGGTATCCGGGGAAGCAACCAACCTAGCGCCTTGCAACAACCTTAACCTATCCTGTAGCGTGCGAGCCACTTGCACCCGAATAATGTCATCATCAGATAGGGTGAACTGAGTCACAAACAAGCAACAAAGCTCACAGGACTCAGGGTCAAATGTGTCACCGACCCAACAGGCAACACGATGGAGGCAAAAATAATGAGTGTCGCCCTGAGACAAGGGGACAGAGTAAACCTCAAACTCTCACAAAGTGCGTGCGGACTCAGGGGTCTTATCCATTGGACCCTGAGTGCCCCAGCAGGGTTTCTCAGGGCCCCTAGACTGGGTCTGTTAAGGATAATCCCAGGCAGGGTACTGCTAACTAGCGCCCAAGCTACCAGTCAGCATTGCTAATGCTGAGCCCCAGGGACGTGTCCACTCACGAGGGCAAAGCAGGGGGTAACACCAAACAAAAACAACCCTAATATAAAGGAGGAGGCACACCAAGGCAGACCTCCGCCCGCCACCAGGCAAAAAGAAAAAGAAAAGAAAAACCTCACAAGAGGATATCATACCAAGATGAAAAAGCGCCAGCCACTGTTATAGGTGAAAACTGGGAAGGACAAGAAGGGGCGGACGGAACCAAAGTCAAAGTGACTCTCACCCACAAGTCCGGGTCACTAAAACGAAAACGGGCCACTCTCGGGGCATCCGGGGGAGCAACAAACCTATCGCATTGCAGCAACCTAAAACTAGCATGCAATGCAGTTGCTGCCTGCACCCTCATACCATGATTAGTAGCATGGGTGAACTGGAAAACATACAAACAACAAACGTCACATGTCTCCGGGTCAGAGAAATCACCGACTCTACACGCAGCATGGTGGAGGCATAACTGGTGATTTCCCAGGATTTCCTGCGCTACCAGTGACGAAAACTACCTCCTACCCAGAGGCAAACAAGGGAAACAAAAACCCCAGTTGACTCCAAGGGCAGCCAAGTACCGAGCAGTAAAAGACATAGCGGAGGTAGATCCCAAGGTGATATGTGGAAGGTGGGCCCAAGCCTCAAGGGCAGTACTGTACTTACAGAGCACCTAGGGAAGGCGACCCTGGGCGCATGCAGCCCAAGTACTGAAGAATATTACTCCCAGCTAGCACACCACCTGTAGAGACAGACCATGCCACAAGGCACAGAAACTGAGACAAATTCAGGAGCCAGAGACACAAGACCTCGCCCTTATCACATCAGCCAAGAACTGAAGGGTGGATTGCCGGCGTGAGGGTTTGGGACTCCCCCTTCCCCCTCCTGGGGAAGGGGGAGTCCCAACCCTGGGGGGTTGGGCAGACGGTGGCGTGGCAATGTGATGACGTCATGCTCATTTGCTAATTTTTGTTTGGGGAGCACGAAAATTTTTGTCTGTCCACTCGTTTGGCTTTTAATAGCTATATTTTCACCAGAATAGGGCTTTGTTTTGGGGCGCCTACCTTTCTGAGTGCCCAACCTGGTCAATGACAGAATGCTCCCATCCACACGGGGGTTTCTATAGGCCATTGCTCCTCGTGCCACTCTAAGGGGGCCAGGTTCTGGCACGTGGTCCCCGGTAGGTAAGAATTCCATGCACATTGACTGATTCAAGAAAGCTAATATATCCATATCAGCCTGGATAGCTCCAGGGAATCATCGAGGTTTCCCTCAGAAAGTTTCCTATATATAAAGTCAACTCTCATCATGTCAAAAGTGTTTATATAGAGGCAATACTACACTCAGTTGGGTGAGAACAATGTGACCTTCAACAGCGTACCTTCACTGAGGTGTGGACAGTCTTGACATCTGGGAAGAGTTCCTGGCACTTCTGGAGCCAATCTTCTACCTTCATGCTGCACTCATCAGCTGTGTCTATGGTTGTGCCAACCTCCTGTGGGGTGTTGACTGTGTCGAGGCTCCCCAACATGGCCTGCAGCTGAGTCTTCCCTTCCTCTCCTTGTGTTGTCATATCTACCACACTGGTATCCTCCAGTTCCAAGAGCTTCATTGCTGACTTGTTCTGCTCTACCAGAGCATAGAGTCTGTCCTGGAGCTGGAGGTGGTGAGTCTTCCAGTCCCCCAGCTGCCCCTGGTACTCCCCCAGCTGGGACAGTACCTCTTCACAGCTAGTAATGAGGCTGCTGATGATGCTCTTCTGCTCCTGCACCAGGGAACGTAACTTCTTACTGATGCCTCTGGCGGGACCTTCATAAGGTTTTGCTGGCACTACTTCCTCAGTTGTTAGCTGGATATTTTTGAGTTTCCTAACAAAAGCCTCCACAGCATAGCTAATTGGGAACTGAGTGGCAGCTGTGGCAGTGTGCTGGGCACGGCAGCTGGGGCAGGACAGCTGACGATTCTTGATAGCATTGTCAATACACTGGGAGCAGAATGTGTGGCCGCACGGCAGATTGCGAGGCCGTAGCTGATTGTCATCATAATCGTTAAAACACACTGAACATTCCTCTGGCTTGTTATCCTGTGGAAAAGAATATTTGGTTAAACTAGATGTATTTACAACAAATAAGTAATATTACAGTACTTTATTTACTAATATATATTGCATAATATCTATATACATTCTTAGCATTAGATATTCTAGAGCAGAGTTAATATTACTTACAGATTAACATATTCACACAAGGGCCAATATTTTTTATAAATATATCCCGGAGTATGGGATAATATTTTTGGGTAACATATTGCAGCAGCAGGGCTGCCTGTAAGACGTACCTGAGAGTACAGACTAACAATACCTGTCCTTACTTTCTTATGAATAATGGAAGGAAATGTATGTATCATATGTAATAATTGGGGAAGGGTCAAGTATTCTTAGTCTAAGTTGGACAATAAGTGCACAGTGGGTTAAATCTTCACACATGGGTTTTATACAACTCCGGATTATTCTACACTTATTAACTATGGGAACACACGATTACGTTTCTGGATTGTTGAGATTGAGTGATACTCTTCACCAAACATAAACATGATGGATGAATTGACTATTGGTCCCACACAAATCTGGGCTTAGTCGTTATTTTACTGTACACTCTCTTGGTAATATACAAATGTAGCATGGATTTTTACAATATAAGGTCTCTACACTTAATCACTTTACTAACGGGGACCAAGGTTGTTGGAGTTTAAACCACGTGTTACAGTACCTCCTTAACCTCTGCACGCCTGGTTTCGACAAAAACTTTTTAGTGCAATTTTCAAAGACATATTTTTGTTGTTTTTATAAATGTCCAGGTAAAGTTAATGTCAAAAAGTTTCCAAACTCAACTATTTCCATTTCAAACCACAAAGTAATGAAAACATTAAAATATAGCCTGATTAGAAAAAATAACACAATTCTCAGAGTGCCTAAAGGCGCTTTGCGCAGTGCAGTGGTTAACCCTCAAACCGCGCATATCATATATAAATGATATCAGTGACAAAACCGAAACCGCGCACATCTTTTATATATAATTTCGTGTCTGGCGCTATAATTTAAACTCCCCACCTGGGATAGGGGCAGCTATAGTACAGCCACGACCGATAGTTGCCAGATGCCACCTAAAAAAAAAATCCAGGCCAACATTCTTGGGTGTTAGCAGTGATAGTATTACTGAAGCCCCCTGACTGTGATAAAACTGACCAGGATTCTGATAATAGCAGGATTGTGGTGATATTTAGCGCTGTGCTCCATGGAGGGAGGCGTAAGGCTGTGCGAGGGAGGGTTGTGGCATCGTCTTCTGACTGTGTGTGGCCACCATTTATTAACTGCACTCACCATACCAGCTTAGTGGTTCGATATGGTGAACACAAATGTAGATACTTATATATAACGTGTGTATAGTGTGAGATAACAGCGAGAGGAGTAGGTTGGGAGCCGCCATTTTGGTGAGGGAGGAGCGTCATCTGCACGACTTGGCATGGTCTTTACTGATGGCCACTATGGTCTTTGGGCACCATACCAGCTTATTTGTTCAGGTATGGTGAATAAAACAGGTAGATACTTATATATAATATGTGTATATAGCGTAATAACACCACAAACAATATTGTTGAAGGACAAATATTAGTGCGTCTGGCCATGAGGGCGGCCTCCGATCAGCTGACTGTGTGAGTAGCTACGTCTTTGTGGCCTTTACTCACCATACGAGCTTAGATGTACAGTTATGGTGAACAAAACATGTAAATACGTATATATAACGTCTGTGTATAGTGAATAAATACAGAAAGAGTATTGTAGGAGGTGAATGAGGGTGAGTGAGGTGGTGTTGAGGGAGGGAGTGGCTCGCTGGTGTTTGGCGGTCACTCCTCGTTGCTTTTTGACTCACAAGACCAACTTAGTAGTTCGTTATGGTGTACAAAACATGCAAATACTTATATATAACCTGTGTATATAGTGTAACAACAGCAAAACTATTTGTTTATTGTTTTATGAACATAATAATTGAATCACTAATATGCACACCATAATTTTGAGTACAGCGATGGTTCACACATTTTATAATATAAATATACCACAATTCACTGTATGGAATAATATTACTGCAAAAAAACTAAGAAAAAATCAATCAGAGACATTGAAATAATTAGGTAATAATATATTTGTGGCAACTGCCGTCTGACAGCTCGGGCGGAGTAGACCTTGTCTGGCGAAGGCTCTGCCAACGCCCCTTTTTTGCCACACTTCCCTACCCTATTGCGGCTAAAATATGCCACCTACGATTTTTTTGTTATTTTTTCCGTGATCAGGGAACAAAAATGAACACTTCTATAAGACGAAAGAATTTTTTGGAATTGTTTTTTTTTGTTGCGCCTGTGGGTGTGAATTCCATTTGGGCCCCTAGCGGTTTGAGGGTTAAAGTGGGTGAATGAGCCCAAAATAACAAGACACACAGGGTTCTACAAACACACATTCCTAAAATTCCTATCCCTAAACTAACAAAGAAAAAAAGCACTAGTACAGTTAATGCACTTATCATTACTGTAGAAGACCACACCAAGCATCGCACTGACGTCTACTAGACACTGGAGTAGTCGCCGCCTGAGTGGACAACTTGATGCTGCACTCCACTCTGTGTGCACTCGCTTGGTTCCAATAATGTTTCACACAAAACTCATATCCCAAAATTGGTCATTTGTATGTCTTATAGAGTTCCAGACTGTTTTCAACATTTAACACTGCTGTTTCTATATATATATATATTTTCAACCAGTGAATGTCTTAAATAAGTGTTTCCTATACAATTTCATTGCTTTGGGGAGGATATATAATTAATAATAATAATTTTCCTTTCTAAGTCACTGTGCTTTACATGTGCAGAACTGACTATTGTACTGGCAGATATCATAAATTCATGATTGTCCTGCCCTTCAAGAAGACCTGGACAAAATAAGTGTATGAGCACCACTTGGCAAATGGAATTTAATGTGAACAAATGCCATGTTATGGAATGTGGAATAGGAGAACATAGACCCCACACAACCTATAAATTATATAATTACCTAAGTGTAGTTACAGGATGAGAGCTATGCTCATGATGTCCCGTCTTCCCAGCACTGTCATACAATGCTTTGAAATTACTGACGCTTTTGTCCTCCATCACCTTCTCACCTAACTTGTTCCAACCGTCTACCCCACTTGTTTGTGAAAGTGAATTTTCTTATTCACTTCTAAAAAAATTAATTTTCTTCGGCACCTTTGTTTAGTTTAAATCTATGACCTCTTGTTCTTGAAGTTCCAGGTCTCAGGAATTTTTGCCTATCAATTTTATCAATTCCCATTACTATTTTGTACGTAGTGATTATAACGCCTCTTTTTCTTCTATCTTTTACTTTTGGAATATTTAACCGCATGGCTATATACCATTTGACACCCACAGGCGCATACAAAAAAAAAAATAAAATAAAAAATAAATCTTTTTTCTTCCTAACCTGTTAATTTGTGTTCACTGATCACGGGAAAAATAATAAAAAAATCCTAAGTGGCATATATTGCCCGCTATAGGGCGGAGAAGTCTGGCAAAAAAACAGGCGCTGACTCAGTGTGCGTCCCAGACGGTCTGTTGCTTGCCAGCTTTCAGGCCGGAGTTGCCACAAAGAGATAATTACCTAATTACTTCAATGTCTCTGATTGATTTTTCGTAGTTTTTTTGCTGCAATATTATTCAATAGTGTGTAGTGTGATATATTTATATAATAAAATGAGTGAATCATCGCTGTACTCAAAAATATGGTGTGCATATTGTTGATTCAATTATATTCATCAAACAGTGAACAAATACTTTGTCGGTTATTACACTATATACACAGGTTATATATAAGTATCTGCATGTTTTGTTCACCATAACGAACCACTAAGTTGCTATTATGAGTCAAAAAGTAACGAGGAGTGACCGCCGTGTACCAGCCAGCCACTCACGCCCTCCCTCAACACCTCACTCACCCACATTCTCCTCCCACCATACTGTTTTTGCTTTAATTCACTATATACAGACGTTATAAATAAGTATCTACATTCGTGTTCACCATAACGAACCACTAAGTTGCCATGTTGAGTGGCAGTGGCAGCCTGCCACTGGCTGCTACTTGCTCCCTCCCTCAAGTCACCTGTCTCCCACACATTCTCCTCCCACAATACTATTTTTGCTTTTATTCACTATATACAGACGCTATTTATAAGTATCTACATTCGTGTTCACCATAACGAACCACTAAGTTGGTACGCTGAGTGGCAGTGGCAGTGGCAGCGGCAGCCAGAGGCAGCCCGCCTCTGGCTGCCACTCCCTCCCTCCCTCACCTCACCTGACTTGCCACCATTCTCCAACCACCATACTGTTTTTGCTTTTATATACAGATGTTATTTATAAGTATTTACATGTTTTGTTCACCATAACTGTACATCTGAGCTTGTATGGTGAGTAAAGGCACAAAGACGTAGGACCTCACACAGTCAGCTGGCTGCCACACCTCAAGGCCAGACGCACTAATATTTCTCCTCCAACAATACTGTTTGTGGTGTATTACGCTATATACACACATTTTATATAAATATCTACCTGTTTTATTCACCATACTTGTACAAGTAAACTGGTATGGTGCCCAAAGACCATCGTGGTCACCAGTAAACAACATGATATATCATGCAGACGATGCCACCGCCCTCACCAAAATGGTGGCTCCCAACCTACTTCTCTTGCTGTTTATACCCTCTATACACACATTATATATAAGTATCTACATTTGTATTCACCATAGCGAACCACTAAGCTGGTATGGTGAGTGCAGTCAATAAAAGGTGGACACACACTGTCAGAAGACAACGCCACCACCCTCCCTCCCACAGCATTACTCCTCCCTCCATGCAGCACGACGCTAAATATCACCACAATCCTGCTATTATCAGAACCCTGGTCAGTTTTATCACAGTCAGGGGTCTTCTGTAATAATATCATCGCTACATAATAGCATGAACAAGTATATTATGGCATTTTTAGGCGATGCTGTGATCACAAGCTGAACAGCAGTGCTGTGAGCTCATGCTGCGTGCGTTAAGCTTTGTAGTTCACTCAATACTGAGTAAACTATCAAGCCTAACGCACGCAGAATTTGGCCCACGATTTTTAAAAAAAATGGCGTCTGTTTACAAGAGCCCTGATGAAGGTGTGGTGAACCCTGTGTATCCGCAGGCCGTTTAAATCTTGCGTAGTACTCCAAAGCATCATATGATGCGATGACCAACTTGAAGTTCCAGGTCTCAGGAATTTTTGCCTATCAATTTTATCAATTCCCGTTACTATTTTGTACGTAGTGATCATATCGCCTCTTTTTCTTCTATCTTTTAGTTTTGGAATATTTAACCCTTTAACTGCGCAACGCGCCTGCAGGGCCACGCTTGGGGTGCGCTACGCGCCTCCGGGTATTTATATTTTTCACGTTCGATTTAAAAGTGGCGCGCAGTGACGCGGGTATGGAATGGATGACTGGGAGCCCCAGTGATCGTCCGCCATCTTGAAAAAAATTCCCAGCATGCCTCGCGGCCATGGGGAGCCCCAGTTCCCAAGCAGCAACCATGTCTGAAGAATCGTCAACGAGCTCCCACTCCAAGGTGACCCGAGGTCATGGAAAATGACTCTTTGAGAAGATTCTCGATATTTTGTACGACGACGGTGTTATGGATGATGACCTGGACTATGATCCAGAGAAAGATCTGACACAGAGGTCTGATACGAGTGAGGAAGAGACGCAAGTGGATGATGTGGCGAGCGTGTACGGTACACACTCCTCGCTCGGCTTGTCTCACCCCCCTGGGTGAACACCGTTATCACCCAGACACCAGTTTATTCAGTGACAGTACATGTGACGAATCTTTCTCGGGCTTCAGTGACATTGGCTCCGCTACGAGTAGTGTGGACGGCCCGAGTACTAGCAGCGGGGGTGGTACCAGGCGGGGCTTTGCTGCCTCAGCAACACGTCGAAGCAGGTGACAGCATGTCTCACAGCATGACGACAGTGGGCCCTCAACATCAGGAGTTCGTGGTAGGCCTACGGTACGAAAATCTGCCTCAGCTCCAAGCATACCCTCACGTAGCTCCAGCAGCAGCAGCAGGCGACATAGCCGTGGTTTTGGTGCTCATGGTGGTGTTGACCGTGTTGTTGGCGCCAACACCAAACTCCCTGATGTACTTGTGTGGGAGGATTGCGCCACAATTGTCCCTCAAATACCAACGTTTGATGATACCGATGTTGATGTTACAGCTTTATTCCCGTATAACGGTGATGATATGGCAGACATGGAATATTTCCAGGCATATTTTGACAATGTCTTCATGACGCATCTTGTGACCGAGACAAACACGTACGCCAACACCCTCATAGACGGCGGCATATTTCCTGCCTCATGCCTCACACGACGGAAAGATACGACAATCGATGAGATGTACGTGTTTCTGGCACTATGCATGATGATGAAACACTCCAAGAAAGCCGTCGTCCTGGACTATTGGAACAAAGACAGCCTTGTTCCATCACCCATCTTCAACCAGTATATGTCGCGTGATAGGTTCCTCTTGATTCTCAGGTGCCCGCATTTTGAGAACAATGCAAATGAGGTCAGACATGACAGACTGTGAAAGGTAGCAAGGAATTCAGCGACCTGCGAGGGAACTTCAGGGATTATTTTGTACCTGGACAGAATGTCGTTATCGACGAGTTGCTTGTACTGTTCAAGGGCAGACTGGCATTCAAGCAGTACATCCCTTCCAAGCGGCACCGTTTTTGACTTAAGTTTTTCATGCTGTGCGACTGTGAGACTGGTATCGTCCTGGACATGATCTTGTATTCTGGTACAGACATTGACATACCAGCTATAGATGAACACGGGTTCTCTGGTAGTGTCGTAAAAACCCTGATGGAACCAGTGCTGAACAGGGGGCATATACTGTTCACCGACAACTATTACACCAGCCCCCTGTTGACCAGATACCTCCTTGCCCACAACACCAGCATATGTGGCACTGTGAAGGTCCTCAGGAAGGAAATGCCAGTGTTCGGTATAGGTATATCCGTGGGCGAGTGCCAGCTGCGCAAGTGTGACAATACACTGTCAGTGCGGTGAGAGGACACATGCGAGGTGAATATACTGAGGACGATTCACACCGGTGCCATGTTGAACAGTGGGAAGGTCCATTTTCAGACGCGCAACCCCATGTATAAGCTGAACTGTGTCATAGACTATAACGTAAATATTCGCCTCATCGATCAATGTGACATGATGCTTGGTGGTGTGGAGTGCGTGTGCAGGTCTGTCAAGTGGACGTAAAACTTCTTCCAGCTAATGGATGTTGCAGTGCTCAACTGCTGCAATATGTACCTAGTGAAATCCAGCAGGAAACCATCTATACATACCTTCAGAGCCAGCATTGTGTCACAACTGCTGGTAAAGTATGACAGGGAGGGATGAGTAGTACCGCGCAGGGTGCAAGCAACAATGCCACACGCAGCTCCAGACAGATTGCGCGGTAATGAAAACTTCGGGGTACACATGCTGGAGTATATGCCAGGCACAGCATCACGTGAGAAGGGTAAACGTGCATGCATAGTATGCAGGAACACTACACACAGATCACAAAAGTGAAGATGCATCAGCACCTGGTGCGTGGAGTGCAAGGTGCCACTCTGCCCCGTTGGCTGATTTGCAGCATATCACACACTCGTGGAGTACTGAGTGTGTGTGTATAGTGTGTGATACTGTACAGTATGTATATATAATGAAAATATAATATATCAGCGTGATAAATTGGAAATAAGTGCAGGATAAGTGTACTTGTTTGTGATGCACGTAACACAGTGTCTACGGATGGTACGGATGTTCTACTGCCATAATATAGTGTACGTGTTCACCATACATTGGATCAGCACGTAAAATCTAATAAATTGTATTTGGAACTGTGTGCAAAAAATGAACAAAAAATATATTCACGGCAGCACGCGCATCCTGCCCCGGGCGCCCCACCGGCCCCTGGAGCTTACGGCACGGGCGCACGAGGAATGATGACGTCATGCGTCACCTTACGGACCCCATAACAGCCAAAGTGGGTACAATTTCAACAATCCATTGCTATACCAATATACAGGGAGGGGTTTTTGACACTTTTAGAAAAAATATAATTTTTCCTGAGAATTTATTACTTGCGCATTAGGGGGGTCATATTTGGAGGCCGCACAGTTAAGGGGTTAATGCCTCTTACCACTCCTCATAGCTCTTGTCCTTCTGTTCTGGGAGCCATTTAGTTGCATGTCTTTGCACCTTTTCCAGTTTGTTGATGTGCTTCTTAAGATATGGGCACCATACAACCACTGCATATTCCATTCCAGCTTTGGTTTAACAAAAGTTGTGAACAATTTCTTGAGTATCTTGCCATCCATGTATTTAAAAGCAATTTTTAAGTTAGAAAGTAGAGCATAGGCTCCTCACACAATGTTCTTTATGTGGTCCTCAGGTGACAGTTTTCTATCTAGAACCCCTCCTAGCTCTCTTTCTTTATCCAAATTCATTATCGATTTCTCACATTTCATAGAGGTGTCTAGATATGAAGTGAAAAAAATGCTAAAGGAGCTAAGTAAGAACAAAGCATTTGGCCCAGATGGAGTTTCACCATGGGTCCTGAGAGAATGTGCACCTGAGCTCAGCATTCTACTTCAACAGATTTTTCAGGCATCCCTGTGAACAGGAGTCCTAGCAGATGTGTGGAAAAAGACTAACACAGAAGAAACGTTTGCACTACAAGGTTGATATTCACTATGCTACCTATTTCAGACTCCCAGTTGATATTAGAGGCAGCAGCAGCACTCTACAACAGTGGCAGCAGGGAAGATCCCATCATATATAGACCTGTATCATTATGATACTTATTTCAGACTCTCAGTTGATATTAGAGGCAGCAGCAGCACTCTACAACAGTGGCAGCAGGGAACATCCCATCATATATAGACCTGTATCATTATGCTACCTATTTCAGACTCCCAGTTGATATTAGAGGCAGCAGCAGCACTCTACAACAGTGGCAGCAGGGAGGATCCCATCATATATAGACCTGTATCATTGACAAGTGTAATAGTCAAAATATTAGAAAAAATAATTGAAACTAAATAGGTAGAACCCTTGGAGAAAATTATATAATAACAGACAGTACGGTTTTGGATCTGGAAAATCCTGTGTAACAAATTTACTCAGTTTCTTGGATCTAGCCACAGAGATTTTATAAAAAAGATATGGTTGGGTATTTTTATTTTGGCTATCCTAATTATTTTTGACAACATTGATGAGTATCTCCTTGAAACTTCTTTGGAGATGACCCCTAACCAATACTGGTACTTCTTCTCATGGTCATGTTTTTTATTAACAGATTTAGGTATACCCTTAGTAAGCCATGGATTGTTTAACCTTTTAGTTGTGACTTGTTTAGTTAGCATTGGACAGTGGGTATTATAGATGCCACCACAAACAATATGATGGAAGTGTTGATAATCAAAATAGGGATCCTAAATGTAGTTATTGTCCTTGTATATAAGTCACCAGAGGCAAATCATCAGCAGTTTAAAGACCAACTAATGAAAATAGAACACTGTTTAGAAAATCTCACAAATCCAGCCCCAAACATCATCCTGCTTGAGGACTTCACCCTACAGCATCTGAAATGGAAGACCCTAGCAAATACAGTTTTATCAGATAGAATTCCTGGAAGTAGCTTAAATGAACAGTCACATGCAAATGACCTGCTACGAATGTGCGACAGGTTTGCCTTAAATCAGCAAATAGTTGAACCAATTAGGAAGGAGAACACGCTGGACATCATTTTCACTAATAATGATGAATTGATCAGGAACATAATGATTACAAATACCTGTGATTCAGATCACAACTTAATTGAAGTTTTGACAAGCATGGGGAATAGACCTTCAAAACCAGTCTCGATTCCCAGTGGAGGAGATTTCAGCAAATTCAACTTCAATAATAAACAGATAAACTGGGAGCAAATGAACCAAGACTTCACAGAAATAAGCTGGGAATAACAGCTAGAAAATGCAAACCTGAACCAGTGCCCGAAAAAAACAAGCACAGTAGCACTAGAAATATGCTCAAACCGCATATCCCTAAGAAAAAAACAGGAAGAAATGCAGATTGGAACGGGAACGTCGTTCCCTCTATAGACGAAGAAAACAAATCGCAGAATAACTTGAGAGTCGCACCCTCTCTCATGAACGGCGAAGAAGGTTAGGTAGAGAAATAGAAACAATTGAACTAAAGCTACAAGAATCATACAAAACCCAGGAGAGGCAAAGAGGGCAAAAGGCCATCAGTGAAATAGAGGGAAATACAAAATATTTTTTCTCCTATGCAAAATCAAGATAAAAAACCACATCTAGCATCAGGTCCCTGCAAAAGAGATATGGAACTTTCACAGATGACAACAAAGAAATGAGCGAAATACTGAGGAAGCAGTATGCGAGCCACTAAACACACTAAAGATTGATAACTGTTATGATCTCAACCTGCAGGAGAAACGAGTCTCCCCTTGAGAGTCATTCTACCAGACTTGACCTAAGAGGTTAAAGAGATATAGACGTGGATATTTATATAGTAGACATTTGATTGAATTTGACTAACGATTTGCATGTATGGCAGTGAATTAGGATATAAATAAATGGCTGGTCATGAGATGTGGAGAATTTGCTGGGGGTGTGAGGCTCGCTTATAAGGATGTTGACCTCACTTGAGCACCAGAAATTGTGATGGGGATGTTGAGCTCCGTTGGGATCCGGTTAGAAAAGAACCCCCTAGTTGATGTACCTTCAAGAGGAGGAAGGAAGTGTGCAAACGTTTCCACTGTGGAATTAATCTGGAAACGTGTGGTCACGAGTCCTGGATGGCAGGAAGAGTTGTGAAGCCGTCCAGAAACATTTTCGTGGGCAGCTGCGTGTACGCTCTGGTCAGGCGTCATCAAGTGAGAGTCCTCACAAGAGACATTTTTGTGGTAAGCTCAGTTTTAATCACATAACAGTGATTGCCTGAAGTTGGTCGTGTGCCCAGCAGCCATAGCCAGTATTTATTGATATGTTAGGCAAATTTTAGTGAAGCAAAAAGTTCAAATAAGAGAGTAAAGATGGAGGAACATCCTGGAGGGCGGAGCGACGTCCGTCCCCTCCGAGCACTCGTGGGTGACAGAGAGCTTAGCTCCTGGCAGAGTAGCTGCCTCGCAGCGGCAGGCGGAGAAACCGCTCAGCAGGCGAGGCGGAGGATGGATTCACACGAACGGGGGAGTCCATACTTACGGTGTTCGTGAAACAGGGAGATGTCGGGTGAAACATTTATTGTGTGTAGTTCATTAAAGTTATATGTTTGTAGAGGAACATATTTATTGGCGTATCGATGGGTTGCAGGTTTGTTCTGAGGAAGGAGTTGATGGGAGTACTCTGAGGCCAGAGAAGAAGTTAATAAGTGGAACTCCAAGACTGTAGGAGTAGATGTTGTACTCTGTGGAAGAGCAAGCCCCATAGTGAGGAATTGGACCTCAAATTGTGTGAAGAGGACCAGTCAAGTGAAGTCTCACATGCTTCTGTGGAATCAGTGGTGGAGTACCACTGCAATCCAAGGAAAACTTCATGGTGCAGCAGCCTGGAAGAGCTGTAGAGGATCCTATCTTGAGGTTATCTTGAGATGATTTCGGGGCTTTTTAGTGTCCCCGCGGCCCGGTCCTCGACCAGGCCCCACCCCCAGGAAGCAGCCCGTGACAGCTGACTTAACTCCCAGGTACCTATTTACTGCTAGGTAACAGGGGCATTCAGGGTAAAAGAAACTTTGCCCATTTGTTTCTGCCTCGTGCGGGAATCGAACCCGCGCTACAGAATTACGAGTCCTGCACGCTATCCACCAGGCTATGAGGCCCCCTTTAAATAAATTACTGGGCTCGACCTGATGGCCATCCGGCCACCGGCGGCAGACCACACACTGAGGCCGTGACTTTTCCTAGTAGATGAACCTGGAAGAACCTGTTGATGTCAGGGTAGTGAACTTCAGATGTGGGAAGGAAGTTCTTATTGACTACTTGTAGGGAGTTGGTAGAGTGCTTGAGTGCCATTAGCATGCTAGGAGTTGGTAGAGTGCTTGAGTGCCATTAGCATGCTAGGAGTTGGTAGAGTGCTTGAGTGCCATTAGCATGCAAGACGCAGTGAAAGGTGGGTGATTGATTATCATTTTTATGCCAAGGAATACTTATACTGAAGTTTATAGAGTTACAACTGTAGGCTGGAGTAACTGCAGAGATAAATATGTTCTAGGGCTGATAGTGCCATATTTGTTTTACAAGGTTTAACTCACTAAGTGAGGTTGGTAGCATAAGTGGCAAGCCAGTAGTTAGGCTACCACTTGGTATAAGCAACTGATAGAGTCCTGATAGTAATGGTTTGCAACCAGGTTATAATATCATAAGGTGTTGAAGTTTATATACTTATATACTGTATGTGAGTGTTTTATATATGTTATGTGTTGTTATTAAACAACACTAATTAAATTCATAATCATCAGATGTTTGCCCTTCTCCTAGTGAGGCTTCCCAGAAAAAAAAAGAAAGGAAGGAAGGGAGGAAGAGGGGGGGGAGGGGAGGGAGGGAGGGAAAGAGAAAGAAAGAAAGAAAGAAAGAAAGAGAGAGAGAGAGAGAGACAGAGAGGGAGGGAGAGAGAGAGAGAGAGAGAGAGAGAGAGAGAGAGAGAGAGAGAGAGAGAGAGAGAGAGAGCACTACAGCTGTTGACAGAGTAGTACAGAATAATAATTCAGGAAAGGGGATTGGGGACATCATACCATCCGAGGAGATAGTGGGGAGTCACGGCGGCTCAAGTGGGTGTGTGCACATGACAACGAGGCTGGTGTTGGAGCCGCATCCCCTACATATGTGACGCTGAGCCCCTCTCCAAAAGTAAGAAGCATGCAGGGTGATCTCCTGATTTAAGTGTAAGCACTCTACAGAGGTTTTGGGTTTGGTGGGTTGTCCGGGAGAGACAATCTATCAACTCGCAATATAATAATATTATTACGAATACCACAACTTAAAATAACCCAAATGAATTTTTCATAGATATGATACCAACTTCAAATCATATATCAGATGTCACCCTATCTCCACTGGATTTTGAAGTAGTCATAGACAGTATGCCTATGCACTCTGCACCAGGCCCAGATTCTTGGAACCCTATATTCATCAACAACTGTAAAAAAAACACTATCGCATGCGTTTCACATTCTTTTGAGACAAAGCCTAAATACTGGCGTTATTCCTGACATACTAAAAACAGCAGAGATAGCACCACTCCATAAAGGAGGAAATAAGGCAGAGGTAAAAAATTACAGACCGATAGCACTAACATCGTACATCATAAAAATCTCTGAGTGCTAAGATGTATGATTACAAAACACATGGAATCCCAGTAACCCCATAACCCCGGACAACATGGTTTCACAACAGAGCGCTCTTGCCTATCACAGTTGCTGGACCACTATGACATGGCATTAGATGCCATGAAGATAGACAAATCGCTGATGTAATTTATACAGATTTCACAAAAGGCTTCAACAAATGTGACCATGGTGTTATTGCACATAAAATGCGTTCATAAGGAATTACCGGGAAAATAGGCAGATGGATCTACAATTTTGTGACTAACAGAACCCAATGTGTAATAGTCAACAAAATAAAATCCGGTCCATCGACCGTGAAGAGCTCAGTCCCTCAGGGTAATGTGCTTGCTCCAGTACTCTTTTCTCATCTTCATATCGGACATCAAGAAGGACACAATCTATAGTACCATACCATATTTTGCAGATGACACTAGGATTTTTATGAGAGTAGACAACATAGAGGACACAGCAAACCTGCAAATATACATCAGTCTTTCTAGGGGCTACAGAAAATAATATGGTGTTTAACGAAGATAAGGTCCAGCTTATGCGCCACGGAAAAAATTCAAATCTAAAAATGGAAACAATGTACAAAACACAGTCAAATCATAACATTGAACAAAAAAGCAATGTAAAGGATTTGGATTTACTCATGTCGGAAGACCTTACCTTTAAATATGCATATACATAAATAACATATAGTAAGGCATAAATACATACTCTATGTATATGCATGTGTTACTGTATATGGCCAAAAGGGTTATACAGTACACTGCATATGGTTCTAGCATGAATTTTCTGTAACTTTTGTGTTCTTCACTTGGGAAAGACGCTGAAAAATATGCTCTCCAAAGTTCATGTTACAATTTTATTGGGCCCAATGTGTTTTGCTTAGTATGCCTAAGTGTGCTTTCTGAGATGTCAAGTGCGTGTACTGAATCCTGATAAACCTTGCCTGTCATCACTGCAATTATCTCATTCAATGGCACATTGGTGAGCAGTGACTCAACATCCACATCTCATACATGAATCCTGATTCCAAACCAGGTGGAGAGAACAAGAGCTGCCCAGTATGGGCTAATAGCCCTGCAGTAGGCACCTCGGGTGATACGGTCCACGTTCTCAAGTACGCATGTACACCCATTCCTACTCCCAAAAACAAAAACAGCGTCAGGACGAAGGAGACGCCAAAACCGCACCAACTCACCTGCAGAACATAGGCCCTGAAGGGCCATGACGTAAGCGTTCGAGTCCGTATCCGCCAGAGGAGGCCAGTGCGCCCATGCTGGAGAGGAGGAGGGGAGCAGCGAAAGAGGCTCCCCACCCCAGAACGCAGGGAAAAAACCTCATGGATTCCACACAGCGGCACCCCAAAACACCCCCAAAGCAACGGGGCACGGATGGGAATAAGAAAAGAGCGAGAGGCGAAGCCCCCCGAGAGAATTGGAGCAGAACACGTGTGCACACTGCCCGGAACCAAAACCAACTCCCATGGCGCATGCGCAGGACGCGAAAGAAAGTAGCCCAACCAGGCGAGACGTAGCCCAACCAGGCGCGAAGGAGCCCAACAAGGCGAGAAATAGCCCAATAAAGCGAGAAGTAGCTCAACAAGGCGAAAAGTAGCTCAACAAGGCGAGTAGTAGCCCAACCAGCTACAAGGAGCCCAAACGGCCACAAAGGAGCCCAAACGGCCACAAAGGAGCCCAAACGGCGACAAGGAGCCCAAACGGCTACAAGGAGCCCAAACTGCTACAAGGAGCCCAAACGGCTACAAGGAGCCCAACCTGTCCAGAACAGAAGGAACCAGGATGGAGGCAAACTCCGGGACACGCAGGAGGAAGCCGCAAAGGCCAACCGCACCGCAGGCGAAGAGATGCGGTTAGCCGAAAACCTCCTGAAGACGGAACCGAAGAAACCACAGGGACACGGAACCAAACCCGGGGAGGAGCAGAACCCAAGCCCAAATCGTATGCAGAGGGGGGAAAGAAAACCCCACTCCTCGTAACAGTAAGCCCCGCTCAGAAGGACGGAAATCCAGGCGGGGCGCAATGGAGCCCAAGGCCCCCAAGGCCGCTCCTCCCCAACCCCAGTAGCCTCTGCACCAGGCCCCGGGGCCGAGTCGACCTCCAAAGCCCCGGCCTCACAAGAAAAAGCCGGGGCAGCCGAGAGAGCTGAGAGAGAAGGGGGCCCACTGGTCAAAACCCCGGAGCATCGGCCAGAGGAACAGACTCGAATGCCTCTGCAGCTTACCCCGGACGGGGCAACCCCCGAAACTGCCCAAGTCTCAGAACCTCTAACCCCGCCCTGACCCCAAAGCCTACAGATGTGTAGGGGCCGGAAGCAGGAGGGGGAAAAACAAGGGCGTGGAAGGAACCAAGGCCGAAGCGACCAAAACCACCTAAGTCTGGGTCCCTACAGAAGCGGGGCAGCATCGGGGCATCCGGGGAAGCGACAAACCAGAGCGCGTTGCAACATCCTACCCTGCAACGCGCGAGCTGCCTGCACCCACGGGAATTCATCAGCAGACTGGGTGAATGGAGTCACGAACAAGCAACAAAGCTCGCAGGACTCAAGGGTCGAATGTGTCACCGACCCAACAGGCAGCATAACGGAGGCAAAAACAAAGAGAGTCACCCTGAGACAAAGGGTCAGAGCAACCCTCAACTCGCACAAAGCGAGAGGGGACGCAAGCGTCTCCACTATCGGACCCGAGAGCCCCCGGGGGGTTTCCCAGGGCCCCTAGACTGGGTCTGCTAAGGGTTATCCCAGGCAGGGTACTGCTAACCGGCGCCCCAAACTACCAAGCAAACTGCTAAAGCTGAACCCACGGGACGTGTCCACTCGCGAGGGCAAAGCAGGGGGTGCCACCACACAAACGAACCTAATATAAGGGGGGGGGGAACACAAGGAAGACCCCCCTACCAGGCAAAAACAAAAATAAAAGAAAAACCACACAAGTGGACAACGTACCCAGAGGGAACAGAGCCGGCCGCTGTCATAGGTGAAAACTAGCTACGCAGTACCCTGCACCCCACCAGTGCAATAACTACCACTTACCCCAAGGTAAACAAGGGAGTGAAACCCCCCAAACCCTCAGGGCGGCCAAACGCCAAGCAGCGAAAAGCCAACAGAGGTAGACCCAAGGTGACTTGTGGAAGGCAACCCCAAGCCCCAAGGGTGGTACTTACAGGGCACTCAGGGAAGGTGACCCTAAGCACATGCAGCCCGAGTACCTGAGAATACTACTCCCAGCTCACACGACCACCGTAAGAGCAGCACTGCAAACAAGTCACAGCACCGAGACAAGACTGGAGCTGGAGCCACACGACCGTGCATGATCCCATCAGCCGAGGAACTGAGGCGGGGGTCTGGGGCTCCCCCTTCCCCCTCCCGGGGAGGGGGGAGCTGCGCAGACATGCGGCGCGGCTCGTGTGACATCATGCTTGTTAGTTCGTTTTCCTGGGGGAGTTCTGTCCACTCGTTTGTCGATTTTTGTTGTTTAACCAGAATAGGGGTTTGTTTTGTGGCGCTTACCTTTCTGGGTGCCTGTCCCGGTCGATGGCAGATATAGAATGCTCCAAATCACATGTGCATTTCTATGGGCCATTGCTCCCCGTGCCTCTCTGAGGGGGCCAGGTTCTGGCTCGTGGTCCCCGGTAGGCCTAGAACTCCACCCACATCGACTGATGCAAAATAGTTAGGGTATCCATATCAGCCATGGATAGCTCCGGGGAGCTGTAGGGGCTCCCCCCAGAAATAATAATAAAATCGTAGGTGACATACAGTGCATCCTCACTCTAAAGAACCCCGCTCTAGCGAATTCCCAGAAGATCCAAACAAATTGAATTTGTTACTAAATGTTCAGTGGAACATATAAAATGTTCGATTAAGCGAGGAATATTAGTCCAAGTGGTCACTGAGACCGAGCGTCGGAGGAGGTCTTCATCAACTATGATTCAAAGTGTAAACAATTATACAGTGTTTTATTATGCTTACCCATTGTTTCCAGGGAGAAATGGTTGAAGGATGATAAAATTGTGTCAGGAGTCATTGGTGAGAGTTGTTGTCAGGGGGCAAGTGGTATGAGTAGTTAGGGTTTATTGTTAGGGGGCAGGTAGTGTTAAGTTATTCTCATGTAAGGGAGGTTGTCAGTGGGGGAAGTTGTCAGGGAAGATGGAGTAATAGTGGTGTCAGGGGAGGCAGGTTGTGTCAGTGGGGGAAGTTGTCAGGGAAGATGGAGTAATAGTGGTGTCAGGGGAGGCAGGTTGTGTCAGTGGTGGAAGTTGTCAGGGAAGACTGGAGTAATAGTGGTGTCAGGGGAGGCAGGTTGTGTCAGTGGAGAGCTCTGGCCAGAGTTATCATCTAAATGGCAACATGTGGCTGGCGCCTCCATGCTCCACCTAGATAGTTCACTCACTGTCTGCTTTACATCAAATTAGCTGAGTAAATGTTACCATTTCAGTTGTTTGTAACACACAGCTCTATCATATTCCATAGTCAAAATGAAGAATTCATAATAAATGGTGATGTTAGTGGTGAGGGATGATGCATTGGGGGGGGGGGGGTAAAAAAGCAGCTAGCCTCTACGCGGTCAACATTATCTGAGACGGGTCAAGGTCTGGGTCTGAGGTCTGACCTGAGGCCTGGTCTGAGGTCTGGTCTGAGGTCTATCCTGAGGCCTTGTCTGAGGTCTATCCTGAGGAATAATCTGAGACCTGGTCTGAGGTCTGGCTTGAGGTCTGGGCTGAGGTCTGGCCTGAGGCCAGCTCTGTGGCCTGCTCTGAGGCCTGGCCTGAGGTCTGGCCTGAGGCCTGGTCTGAGAGCCTGGCCTGAGAGCCTGGTCTGAGGTCTGGCCTGAGGCCTAGCCTGAGGCCTGGTCTGAGGTCTGGCCTGAGGTCTGGGCTGGTCTGGCCGAGGCCGGGTCTGGTCTGGCCGAGGCCTGGCCTGAGGTCTGGCCCGAGGCCTGGCCTAAGGAATGGCCTGAGGTCTGGCCTGAGGTCTGAGGTCTGATCTGAGGTCTGGCCTGAGGCCTGGTCTGAAGTTTGGCCTGAGGTCTGGCCTGCTTGATGGGGTTCTGGGAGTTCTTCTACTCCCCAAGCCCAGCCCGAGGCCAGGCTTGACTTTTGAGAGTTTGGTCCACTAGGCTGTTGCTTGGAGCGGCCCGCAGGCCCACATACCCACCACAGCCCAGTTGGTCCAGCACTCCTTGGAGGAAGCAATCTAGTTTCCTATTGAAGATGTCCACGGTTGTTCCAGGCAATATTTCTTATGCCCGCTGGGAAAACGTTGGACAACCGCAGACCTCTGATGTTTATACAGTGTTCTCTGATTGTGCCTATGGCACCTCTGCTCTTCACTGGTTCTATTCTGCATTTTCTTCCATATCGTTCACTCCAGTATGTTGTTATTTTATTGTGTAAATTTGGGACCTGGCACTCCAGTATTTTCCATGTGTATATCATTTGGTATCTCTCTCGTCTCGTTTCTAGCGAGTACATTTGGAGAGCTTTGAGACGATCCCAATAATTTAGGTGCTTTATTGCGTCTATGCGTGCCATACTGTATATGTTCTCTGTATTCCCTCTATTTCAGCAATTTTCCCATGCTCTGAAGGGGGAAGTGAGTACTTAGCAATACTCAAGACGGGACAACACAAGTAACTTGATGAGTACAACCATCGTGATGGGATCCCTGGATTTGAAAGTTCACGATATCCATCGTATCATTTTTCTGGCTGCCGCAATAGTTTACTTAGTTATGCTCCCTAAATGTTAGGTCGTCGGACATCATTATTCCCAAATCCTTGACATGCCTGTTTTCCTACTATGGGCAGATTCAATTGTGTTTTGTACCCTCTATTATGTTTCAGATCCTCATTTTTGTCGTACCAGATGTTACCACCCTTGAGACTAAATAAGGTTCTTCTCCCCGCAGTGCAATAAAGAAAAAAATAAATTGGCCTTGCCAACAACTGTCTAGGGGTAAATATAAATCACTGCATAAAAATGGAGAACAATATATTTATGCTAAGGGGGACAAACTTATTAACACTTAAATGTATAAATAATAACCAGAAATATTCTTCAGCATGCAAATCATAGAATAACCTCCTTATTGAGACATGAGCACTATCCCTAAGACATGGATTAATTAGAGAGAAATATACAATATCATCTAACCAGATAATTAACATTTATATGGGCTAAAATAACAGTGACCAATGACTTAACTTAAACCATGACTCCTCACGACAGCAGCCGCCACGCTTCTGCCCCACGCCTTGGACCGCAGGCCAAGCGTCTACCAAAAAATCAACTAACCGTCCACACAAACATTGTGGAAAATCTAATAATAAAATGCAGCACTAATATTCAAAACATTGTTAAACTAAAGAGTAATAAACACTGGTACAACATTCCATACAATAATACAGAAACCAAAATATGGGAATAATCAATGTACAACTATAAACACTCGATTGACAACAATGTTCCCACACTGGCCATATCCAAATATGGTCAACCGCCCACACGGAGAAACTACATGAGAAATTAACACCAAAAGCCTCACACAATATAATGTAACTCATGCACACTACTGCATGCTATACTATATATATATAACATACAAAATCTTATATCATACAACTAGATGCTATATTAAAGAACAAGACAATAAAGTAATATGAGAATCAAGAGTAATGGCAGAATCCTAGTGGGATTCGTAACATCCCTCCCGTCCCCTAAGAAAAAAATGAAATTAACTGAAGGTTGATTTCATTTTTTTTTGACTGCATGAAATATAACATGTAATATAACATGAAAATAAACATGAAAATGCTTCGACTAAAATTCAAGTACAAAGCAATGAAATCTCACACAGTAAAAGAAATACACAAATTTCATACATCTTATGAATAGAAACACTACATAGGTTTCACTGGAGTATGCAAATTTATCTCTCCAGGGTACTATCTCATTTATATCACTTAGTTTCAGATCATATTTCACACTCTTATCTACAACATTATCATTATTAGAATTGTCAAGAAAGGTAGCTGCTTTCACACAGTTATCACGGCAATTTATCTTTCTATCTGTTGCTACTATTTCTCTGAGATCAGTCCCATATTTCCAATTGATCCATTTTCTATATGGTGACATTTTCCAAGACAGACTCCCTTTCCCATTACTCCCTTTTTCTGGAGCTGAACTGCTTAATTGAAGCTGACTGGATGTTGAGTAGATTTGGGACTTCTCCTGGGTATGCTCTGACACAGACATCTGCTCTTCATCCCTCTTGATCCTCTGTGGAACACATACTCTCGCCCAATGGATACTAAAATTAGAGAAATTAGCATTAAACCTCACAATTATGTATAAAACTTTCCCATTCATAGAACCTTCCGAAACACAAGACACCGACTTAGCAAACCTTTGACCTTCAAACCAAGAAATACAACCCAAGATAAGTGCAAAGACTACCTGATCGAACTGACTCAGATGATCCATAAGGAACCCAGAAATCAATTGCCTCATAACTCTGTCATAACGATCAGTGAAAGAAAACAGGCATATGCCTAGGCACCATATCTCAATCATAACTCTCAAGACAAGTTCACACCTCCTGATGGTGAACTTGAACACAACACACACTATCATCAACCTTCTAGTCTTCCAAAAGACTAAGTAAAACATGCCGAAAACTTGACAACCCTCACCATCACTTCCCAAGTGATTTACGTCTGATGACAAACAATCAACCAAGGGGTTTAAGGGTCTTAACATCTTGAAGATGCACAGCAGATTACCTGGGAAACACCCAAGGACAATCTGAAACCCTTCACAATGATTAACACTAGGTAGGATAACCTTATCCCCCAACTTGAAATACACACCTGGAGCCTCAAACATCTGCTCCCCAGTATGATTTAATCCTTCACCCACAATATGACTCTGAAAGTCAACATCACACTTGAGTGGAACATACACTTTTATCACTCGTGCATCAAAATTACCTGGATCTGAATATAGAGATACTGCTCTAGTATAACTCGCCACTTCCTCAGAACTACTGGTTGCACAACCTACTTGAGTAAACTCTCTCTGCTCAACCACAAGGCTGGACAAAGATGTCCCACAGTCCATTACTTCACAAGAAAATGGCTCCTGCAGAATAAAAGTAGATTTCAACATCCTACACACACTCTGACTCAATGTACACAATGAGAAATACTTACTCCACATGGAATAAGAATCACAACTCCGCAACTTAGATCCAAATGCTACTTTACCACTCTCAATTGTTTTACCAAAATTTCCTCCCATGACTTCTGGAGCTGCTTGGAGTACTGTCTGCTCACAATCAATAATATCACTACCAAGCTGGGTCACATCCTCACAGACAACCGAAGAGGGAGGCTCAATAGGTCTCCATCTACTCAACAGAAGCTGATCCTCTGGCTGCTTTCCCACACTCTCCAAAACTGGATCTACAGTACAGACTGTCTCCTTGCTTCTCTCTGAAATCTTAGGGTCAGTTCTACTCAATGCACTTAAATTATGGGAATCTGAAACGAGCGGGCAAGTAACAGGTAGTTTGACCTCCTCCCCTATACTATCACCTTGACTAGGGTGAGGCGGGGCCTCTACAACAGACTTACTCTCGACAACTGATTCTAAACTTGGAGTGAGCGGGAATACTTCTGCCAACCCGACATCTTGTCCTAAACCATTCACTTGGCTGGAATACAGAGTCGTGGCTTTTAAGTTTCTCTCAACTCCTGGCACAACGTTCGTAGTGAGCGGGCAAGACAATGGTACATGGACATCCTTTTCCAATTTATTGGAATAAAGCAGAGTCATAGTATCAGGCTTACTCTCAACAACTAAATCGGCCACACAGGAATCTGGAACAACCACATCCCACTTCTCCACTGAAGGGGTACTGGTTACTGGAACAAATGCTTGAGTAACAACATCCGAACTGACAACTGGATTTATATTAGTACTGACATCAGCACAGGTAGAATGGGCAAAACCATCTTCTACAACAGGTTCATTCATAGAACTAACTTCAGCACAGGCAGAATAAACATGGTCTGCAACTGGCTGTTTACACAAACGGGGATCAATCTTACCCACAACATGATTTATGGCCACATCATTACCCAATATAACATCCACACCTGGGATGGGCAACTGGGTACTAACACCCACAGTGCATACACTTGGAGTAATGGTGGATCTTAAAGTAACGTCTATTAGCGGTACAGTTTTACATCCTGCAACACTCTGAAGAACTACAGACTTCCTAGTATCTCTCTTTTCAACATTAGAGAGTATACTGGCAGAAATTAAGGTTTGGGAAGCACCAGTATCACGAAGAAGAACCACTGGCTTCCATTTCCCATTAACACACAAAACTTCACCTGAGGACATATATGGTGAATACTGTTTCACCCAATTGGGGTTTACAGTTACATGTTTATTAGTAAATTTATTTTGCACACCTCTACAATAAATGAGACCAGTTGGTCTTAACTCTGGGTGCAAAGCATAACATGAATTTACCACATGACCTCTTCTCCTGCAATGCGTGCAATACCTGCTAGTGGTCGGAACAGCCGAACCCACTGCAGGCTTAATCACTACATTACTTGAGGTTGACAACCCTGTCTGTTCCTCAGATTTAGGCTTTACAGGAGAAGGGTTAAGGGGAGAAGGTGAAGTAGCTGGTCGAGTCTGGAAAACATGGGTTTTATGAGCATAATGATTAGTTTTTGCATTAAAATGGTTAATTGGTGCTCTGAAAGGTACTTTAGTAAGTAGTTCATGTTCATCAGCTAGCTTGGCTAATTTGATAAGATCAGTGGTTTGTTTATTTTCAGCCATAAATAAAGCTAATTTCTCTGGTAGACATCCCACTACTTCCTCAGTTACTATGAGGTCTCTTAAAGTCTCAAACTCTGTAATATTAAGTGCTTTAATCCATCTGTCAAAGTGATTTAATTTTACTCTTACAAAGTCAGAAATAGTCTGGTCATGTGCTCTTTTTAAACTTCTGAATTTAATTCTGTGCGCCTCTGGGATCTGCTGGTAAGCATTCAAAATACTCTGCTGAACAAATTTAAAATCGAAAGAATTCTCAGCCGGCAAAGATGCAAATACCTCTTGAGCTTTACCCTTAAATTGTCCTTGTAATATGCTAATCCATTGATCGACAGGCCAGTTCATGCTGACTGCTAGTTTCTTAAAATGCAAGAAAAATATTTCTGGATCTTCTTCATTAAACTTAGGTAATTCTACATGTTTACTGTACTTGGAAGAACTATTTGTACTCTCTGGATTATTACTAGTGTTACCTTGCCCTGCTGCAATTCTCTGCTGTTCTAACCTGTTATTATTTTCAGCAATACTCTGCTGAATTTCTAATTGTCTAGTCTGCTGCTCGGTTTGCTTAGTTTGTTGCTCTGCTAGTCTTAACTGAGCCTCCAACTCAAGGTGTTTTGTCTGGTTCTGCAACTCCAACCTCTGCTTGTCTGCTGCCAGCCTAGCCATTTCTAGTTTAGTCTCCAACTCCAACTTTAAGATTGCCACCTTGTCACTTGACTCTTCTTCTAACTCTCCCAAACACTCTTCTTCAAGTCTCTCCTCCTCCACCAAGTGTGTGACAATCACTCTTAACACTTGAGCTTTCAACATTTTACTGGAAATTGCTATGTTCAATTTATCAGCCAGCAATAACTAACCAGACTTCTTTAAGTCTTTAATTTTACCAAAATTTGGCAGATCTACCAGCGCAGCAACCTGATCCTCCATGGTTGGCTCAATAATCACAACTTACACTTGAAACAACACTGAAAATTATGCTTGGCCCCTGGCACAAGCTAAACACTTACCTCAAATCGTGAAGCGTTGAGAAGTTTTCACAGCAGCTCAGATTGAACAGATAATTTCA
The DNA here is from genome assembly GCF_040958095.1 of Procambarus clarkii. NCBI lineage: Eukaryota > Metazoa > Arthropoda > Malacostraca > Decapoda > Cambaridae > Procambarus > Procambarus clarkii. The sequence goes on from NC_091164.1 coordinate 39,287,564, forward strand.
CAGGCTTGATTTGGTGTCACTAGATAATCACAGAGTACCTAGGAAGGCAATTGCTATTAATAATTAGCACTGTTAATTGTACAACATTACAGGGAATTAAGGTTTATTCTCCCGGACACAGGCCCTCATTTGTTACCACCCTTGAGACTAAATAAGGTTCTTCTCCCCGCAGTGCAATAAAGAAAATAATAAATCGGCCTTGCCAACAACTGTCTAGGGGTAAATATAAATCACTGCATAAAAATGGAGAACAATATATTTATGCTAAGGGGGACAAACTTATTAACACTTAAATGTATAAATAATAACCAGAAATATTCTTCAGCATGCAAATCATAGAATAACCTCCTTATTGAGACATGAGCACTATCCCTAAGACATGGATTAATTAGAGAGAAATATACAATATCATCTAACCAGATAATTAACATTTATATGGGCTAAAATAACAGTGACCAATGACTTAACTTAAACCATGACTCCTCACGACAGCAGCCGCCACGCTTCTGCCCCACGCCTTGGACCGCAGGCCAAGCGTCTACCAAAAAATCAACTAACCGTCCACACAAACATTGTGGAAAATCTAATAATAAAATGCAGCACTAATATTCAAAACATTGTTAAACTAAAGAGTAATAAACACTGGTACAACATTCCATACAATAATACAGAAACCAAAATATGGGAATAATCAATGTACAACTATAAACACTCGATTGACAACAATGTTCCCACACTGGCCATATCCAAATATGGTCAACCGCCCACACGGAGAAACTACATGAGAAATTAACACCAAAAGCCTCACACAATATAATGTAACTCATGCACACTACTGCATGCTATACTATATATATATAACATACAAAATCTTATATCATACAACTAGATGCTATATTAAAGAACAAGACAATAAAGTAATATGAGAATCAAGAGTAATGGCAGAATCCTAGTGGGATTCGTAACATCCCTCCCGTCCCCTAAGAAAAAAATGAAATTAACTGAAGGTTGATTTCATTTTTTTTTGACTGCATGAAATATAACATGTAATATAACATGAAAATAAACATGAAAATGCTTCGACTAAAATTCAAGTACAAAGCAATGAAATCTCACACAGTAAAAGAAATACACAAATTTCATACATCTTATGAATAGAAACACTACATAGGTTTCACTGGAGTATGCAAATTTATCTCTCCAGGGTACTATCTCATTTATATCACTTAGTTTCAGATCATATTTCACACTCTTATCTACAACATTATCATTATTAGAATTGTCAAGAAAGGTAGCTGCTTTCACACAGTTATCACGGCAATTTATCTTTCTATCTGTTGCTACTATTTCTCTGAGATCAGTCCCATATTTCCAATTGATCCATTTTCTATATGGTGACATTTTCCAAGACAGACTCCCTTTCCCATTACTCCCTTTTTCTGGAGCTGAACTGCTTAATTGAAGCTGACTGGATGTTGAGTAGATTTGGGACTTCTCCTGGGTATGCTCTGACACAGACATCTGCTCTTCATCCCTCTTGATCCTCTGTGGAACACATACTCTCGCCCAATGGATACTAAAATTAGAGAAATTAGCATTAAACCTCACAATTATGTATAAAACTTTCCCATTCATAGAACCTTCCGAAACACAAGACACCGACTTAGCAAACCTTTGACCTTCAAACCAAGAAATACAACCCAAGATAAGTGCAAAGACTACCTGATCGAACTGACTCAGATGATCCATAAGGAACCCAGAAATCAATTGCCTCATAACTCTGTCATAACGATCAGTGAAAGAAAACAGGCATATGCCTAGGCACCATATCTCAATCATAACTCTCAAGACAAGTTCACACCTCCTGATGGTGAACTTGAACACAACACACACTATCATCAACCTTCTAGTCTTCCAAAAGACTAAGTAAAACATGCCGAAAACTTGACAACCCTCACCATCACTTCCCAAGTGATTTACGTCTGATGACAAACAATCAACCAAGGGGTTTAAGGGTCTTAACATCTTGAAGATGCACAGCAGATTACCTGGGAAACACCCAAGGACAATCTGAAACCCTTCACAATGATTAACACTAGGTAGGATAACCTTATCCCCCAACTTGAAATACACACCTGGAGCCTCAAACATCTGCTCCCCAGTATGATTTAATCCTTCACCCACAATATGACTCTGAAAGTCAACATCACACTTGAGTGGAACATACACTTTTATCACTCGTGCATCAAAATTACCTGGATCTGAATATAGAGATACTGCTCTAGTATAACTCGCCACTTCCTCAGAACTACTGGTTGCACAACCTACTTGAGTAAACTCTCTCTGCTCAACCACAAGGCTGGACAAAGATGTCCCACAGTCCATTACTTCACAAGAAAATGGCTCCTGCAGAATAAAAGTAGATTTCAACATCCTACACACACTCTGACTCAATGTACACAATGAGAAATACTTACTCCACATGGAATAAGAATCACAACTCCGCAACTTAGATCCAAATGCTACTTTACCACTCTCAATTGTTTTACCAAAATTTCCTCCCATGACTTCTGGAGCTGCTTGGAGTACTGTCTGCTCACAATCAATAATATCACTACCAAGCTGGGTCACATCCTCACAGACAACCGAAGAGGGAGGCTCAATAGGTCTCCATCTACTCAACAGAAGCTGATCCTCTGGCTGCTTTCCCCACACTCTCCAAAACTGGATCTACAGTACAGACTGTCTCCTTGCTTCTCTCTGAAATCTTAGGGTCAGTTCTACTCAATGCACTTAAATTATGGGAATCTGAAACGAGCGGGCAAGTAACAGGTAGTTTGACCTCCTCCCCTATACTATCACCTTGACTAGGGTGAGGCGGGGCCTCTACAACAGACTTACTCTCGACAACTGATTCTAAACTTGGAGTGAGCGGGAATACTTCTGCCAACCCGACATCTTGTCCTAAACCATTCACTTGGCTGGAATACAGAGTCGTGGCTTTTAAGTTTCTCTCAACTCCTGGCACAACGTTCGTAGTGAGCGGGCAAGACAATGGTACATGGACATCCTTTCCAATTTATTGGAATAAAGCAGAGTCATAGTATCAGGCTTACTCTCAACAACTAAATCGGCCACACAGGAATCTGGAACAACCACATCCCACTTCTCCACTGAAGGGGTACTGGTTACTGGAACAAATGCTTGAGTAACAACATCCGAACTGACAACTGGATTTATATTAGTACTGACATCAGCACAGGTAGAATGGGCAAAACCATCTTCTACAACAGGTTCATTCATAGAACTAACTTCAGCACAGGCAGAATAAACATGGTCTGCAACTGGCTGTTTACACAAACGGGGATCAATCTTACCCACAACATGATTTATGGCCACATCATTACCCAATATAACATCCACACCTGGGATGGGCAACTGGGTACTAACACCCACAGTGCATACACTTGGAGTAATGGTGGATCTTAAAGTAACGTCTATTAGCGGTACAGTTTTACATCCTGCAACACTCTGAAGAACTACAGACTTCCTAGTATCTCTCTTTTCAACATTAGAGAGTATACTGGCAGAAATTAAGGTTTGGGAAGCACCAGTATCACGAAGAAGAACCACTGGCTTCCATTTCCCATTAACACACAAAACTTCACCTGAGGACATATATGGTGAATACTGTTTCACCCAATTGGGGTTTACAGTTACATGTTTATTAGTAAATTTATTTTGCACACCTCTACAATAAATGAGACCAGTTGGTCTTAACTCTGGGTGCAAAGCATAACATGAATTTACCACATGACCTCTTCTCCTGCAATGCGTGCAATACCTGCTAGTGGTCGGAACAGCCGAACCCACTGCAGGCTTAATCACTACATTACTTGAGGTTGACAACCCTGTCTGTTCCTCAGATTTAGGCTTTACAGGAGAAGGGTTAAGGGGAGAAGGTGAAGTAGCTGGTCGAGTCTGGAAAACATGGGTTTTATGAGCATAATGATTAGTTTTTGCATTAAAATGGTTAATTGGTGCTCTGAAAGGTACTTTAGTAAGTAGTTCATGTTCATCAGCTAGCTTGGCTAATTTGATAAGATCAGTGGTTTGTTTATTTTCAGCCATAAATAAAGCTAATTTCTCTGGTAGACATCCCACTACTTCCTCAGTTACTATGAGGTCTCTTAAAGTCTCAAACTCTGTAATATTAAGTGCTTTAATCCATCTGTCAAAGTGATTTAATTTTACTCTTACAAAGTCAGAAATAGTCTGGTCATGTGCTCTTTTTAAACTTCTGAATTTAATTCTATGTGCCTCTGGGATCTGCTGGTAAGCATTCAAAATACTCTGCTGAACAAATTTAAAATCGAAAGAATTCTCAGCCGGCAAAGATGCAAATACCTCTTGAGCTTTACCCTTAAATTGTCCTTGTAATATGCTAATCCATTGATCGACAGGCCAGTTCATGCTGACTGCTAGTTTCTTAAAATGCAAGAAAAATATTTCTGGATCTTCTTCATTAAACTTAGGTAATTCTACATGTTTACTGTACTTGGAAGAACTATTTGTACTCTCTGGATTATTACTAGTGTTACCTTGCCCTGCTGCAATTCTCTGCTGTTCTAACCTGTTATTATTTTCAGCAATACTCTGCTGAATTTCTAATTGTCTAGTCTGCTGCTCGGTTTGCTTAGTTTGTTGCTCTGCTAGTCTTAACTGAGCCTCCAACTCAAGGTGTTTTGTCTGGTTCTGCAACTCCAACCTCTGCTTGTCTGCTGCCAGCCTAGCCATTTCTAGTTTAGTCTCCAACTCCAACTTTAAGATTGCCACCTTGTCACTTGACTCTTCTTCTAACTCTCCCAAACACTCTTCTTCAAGTCTCTCCTCCTCCACCAAGTGTGTGACAATCACTCTTAACACTTGAGCTTTCAACATTTTACTGGAAATTGCTATGTTCAATTTATCAGCCAGCAATAACTAACCAGACTTCTTTAAGTCTTTAATTTTACCAAAATTTGGCAGATCTACCAGCGCAGCAACCTGATCCTCCATGGTTGGCTCAATAATCACAACTTACACTTGAAACAACACTGAAAATTATGCTTGGCCCCTGGCACAAGCTAAACACTTACCTCAAATCGTGAAGCGTTGAGAAGTTTTCACAGCAGCTCAGATTGAACAGATAATTTCACAGGCTTGATTTGGTGTCACTAGATAATCACAGAGTACCTAGGAAGGCAATTGCTATTAATAATTAGCACTGTTAATTGTACAACATTACAGGGAATTAAGGTTTATTCTCCCGGACACAGGCCCTCATTTGTTACCACCCTTGAGACTAAATAAGGTTCTTCTCCCCGCAGTGCAATAAAGAAAATAATAAATCGGCCTTGCCAACAACTGTCTAGGGGTAAATATAAATCACTGCATAAAAATGGAGAACAATATATTTATGCTAAGGGGGACAAACTTATTAACACTTAAATGTATAAATAATAACCAGAAATATTCTTCAGCATGCAAATCATAGAATAACCTCCTTATTGAGACATGAGCACTATCCCTAAGACATGGATTAATTAGAGAGAAATATACAATATCATCTAACCAGATAATTAACATTTATATGGGCTAAAATAACAGTGACCAATGACTTAACTTAAACCATGACTCCTCACGACAGCAGCCGCCACGCTTCTGCCCCACGCCTTGGACCGCAGGCCAAGCGTCTACCAAAAAATCAACTAACCGTCCACACAAACATTGTGGAAAATCTAATAATAAAATGCAGCACTAATATTCAAAACATTGTTAAACTAAAGAGTAATAAACACTGGTACAACATTCCATACAATAATACAGAAACCAAAATATGGGAATAATCAATGTACAACTATAAACACTCGATTGACAACAATGTTCCCACACTGGCCATATCCAAATATGGTCAACCGCCCACACGGAGAAACTACATGAGAAATTAACACCAAAAGCCTCACACAATATAATGTAACTCATGCACACTACTGCATGCTATACTATATATATATAACATACAAAATCTTATATCATACAACTAGATGCTATATTAAAGAACAAGACAATAAAGTAATATGAGAATCAAGAGTAATGGCAGAATCCTAGTGGGATTCGTAACACCAGAGTACCTGGAATTTATCACTGTTAAACGTCATGTTATTTTCTGCTGCCCAATCCTGAAAAGGCCTGGGCTGGCCCTAAGCCTGGTCTGGCCCAAGGCCTGCCAGTCTGGCCACCACCCTCCACCCCAACTCCTCTACCGCCAACACAACATTCTACAACCCTCCCCCCCCCCCCTCCCACACCGGACTACCAGTGACCGGCCCCTCCCTCCCTCCCCCTACCACCGGCGGCCCGCCAACCGCCCCTCCTTTTGTCAGTTTGTTGAGAAAATTATGTGATTTTGCTTGATTGGATTCATTAATGCTCAAATTCGTAGCATTTTTATTCCAAATTTTTTTATTTTTTATTTTATTTTATTTATTTTATTTATGCATATACAAGAATGTACGTAAGGAATGTGAGGATACAATTATGGTAATTACAGTCTTGTAAAGCCACTAGCACGCGCAGCGTTTCGGGCAGGTCCTTAATCTAAGAAAATTTTAAGGAGGTAAATACTTGCAAAATTTATAGACAAAAAAATGATAACAGATTACATGGAATGAAAAAAAAAGATGAGAGAAAATTATAGGTACAGTATATTAAAGCACATAGGTAGCTATGATTGATTGCAATGACAGCTTAAAATGGTAGTTGACAACAAATTGGTAGGCACAATACAGCAGAAACAATATAAGATTGATTGCAATGACAGCTTGAATGGTAGTTGACAAAAATTGGTAGTCACAATACAGCATATGGCTAGCACATAAAAGAAGACAGCAATGAACACAATGATAAGGTTGTTTGATATTACATAAAAATTAGGAGATTGGGTACCACTAGGTACAGAGCAAATTTAAAGCTCAGTGTAGGAAACTAAATAGATGAAGTTAGGTACTTCTTGGTTTTGCTTTTAAATAAGGCAAAAGTTTTACAGTTTTTCAATTCACTAGGGAGTGAGTTCCATAGACTAGGTCCCTTAATTTGCATAGAGTGTTTACACAGATTAAGTTTGACCCTGGAGATATCAAAGAGATATTTATTTCTGGTGTGGTGATAATGGGTCCTATTACATCTGTCCAGGGAGAGTTTCAGAGCATGGTTTGCATTTAAGAACAGGGTTTTGTAAATGTAGTTGACACAAGAGAATGTGTGGAGGGAGTTAATATTTAGCAAGTTTAGAGATTTAAACAAGGGAGCTGAGTGTTGTCTGAAAGCAGAGTTAGTTATTATTCTGATAGCAGATTTTTGCTGTGTGATGATGGGCTTAAGGTGGTTTGCAGTGGTAGACCCCCATGCACAGATACCATAATTAAGATAGGGGTAGATTAGTGCATAATATAGTGAGAGGAGAGCAGAGTTAGGAACATAATATCTGATTTTGGAGAGTATACCAACTGTCTTAGAGACTTTCTTAGTTATGTGTTGAATGTGGGTGCTGAAGTTGAGTCTCTTGTCTAGGAATAGGCCAAGAAACTTGCCATCATTTTTATTACTGATGTTAATGTTGTCTATCTGTAGCTGAATTGCATTTGATGATTTGCTTCCAAATAAGATGTAGTAAGTCTTTTCGATGTTTAATGTTAGTTTGTTCGTTGACATCCATAAGTGGACTTTTTTTAATTCATTATTCACAACATTATTTAGTGTATGTGGGTTGAGGTTTGAGTAGATAAGGGTAGTATCGTCAGCAAACAATATAGGTTTGAGAATATTAGAGACATTAGGCAGATCGTTTATATATATAAGAAATAGAAGAGGTCCTAAAATGCTGCCCTGTGGCACTCCAACGGTAATTGGTAGAGTGGAAGAAGTTGTATCATTGATGGTTACATATTGGTGTCTGTCACTAAGATAGGATCGGATGTAGTCAAGGGCAAGGCCTCGGATTCCATAATGCTGGAGTTTAAGTAAGAGGTAGTTGTGATTAACAGTATCAAAGGCTTTTCTTAGGTCAATGAAGAGTCCAATCGGAAACTCATTTTTGTCAAGGGCTGAGTAGATAATGTCAAGGAGACTAATGATTGCATCATTGGTACTCTTTTGGGACCGGAAGCCAAACTGGCAGGGGCTGAGTATGTCGAATTTTACGAGGTAGGAATAGAGCTGTTTGTAAATGATTTTTTCAAATATTTTTGATAGAATGGGTAGATTTGATATTGGTCTATAATTGTTTATGTCCGCCGGATTGCCTCCTTTATGGACTGGCGTTACTCTTGCTTTTTTGAGGATATCAGGGAAGGTGTGACACTCTATAGATTTGTTGAACAGTAGTGCTATGGGTGGGGCAAGGGCATGGGAGGCTCTCTTGTACACAATGGACGGAATTTCACTGGTGTTCCCTGCCTTGGTTTTTAGAGAGTGTATGATGGACACAACATCTGCCGGGCTGATTGGTGAAAGGAGAAGAGAGTTTGGATAGCTGCCTGAGAGATATGTGTTAATATGTGTCTGAGTCTGTGGGATTTTACTGGCAAGATTGGCACCAACCGATGAAAAGAAACTATTAAATTCATTTGCCATTTCTAAATCAGTTGACGGTATATCCCCATCCTTGTAGAGTTTTATTTGGTTATGTGAGTGTTGTTTAGTTCCTAGGATACTAGAGATAGTTTTCCAAGTGTTTTTCATGTTGCCTTTTGCTTCATTGAATCTATTCACATAATATGCAAGTTTTGCCTTTCTTATGATACTGGTAAGCATTGATGAGTACCTTTTAGCTACTTCCTTTGAAACTAGGCCAATCCTAACTTTCTTTTCATATTCATGTTTCTTGTTGATTGAGTTGAGAATGCCACTTGTGAGCCATGGATTGTTTAATCTTTTGTCAGTTACTTGCTTTGTAAGAAGGGGACAATGAAGGTTGTAGAGGCTTAGAGTTTTGGAGAGGAAGAGGTTAGCTAATGAATTTATATCATGGGTATTATTGAATTCAGAATCCCAGTTAATATTGTGAAGTGCCTCTGTAAGATTGTCTAAAGCTGATTCACTGTGTAGCCTAAATGAAAGTTTCTTGCTTTTTGGTGGTGTTATGTCCATGTTAGCTATGAGAAAGGTAGGATAGTGGTCAGTTGTTCTGTCGTAGATTATACCAGATACAAGGGGAGCTGTTATGTTTGTCCATATGTGGTCCAAGGTAGTGGCTGATGTTTGAGTGACTCGGGTAGGTTTGGTGATAGTGGGGATTAGCATACAGGAGTTCATGCTGTTAAGGAAATAGTCAACTTGAGAGCAGTTTTGTTGACCCAGGTCAATATTAAAGTCTCCTCCCAGAATGATGTGGTTTTTGTTGAGATTGTTGTTTATAATAAGATTCCTTAGGTTGTCTGAGAAAGAAGCTATGTTAGTATTAGGAAATCTATAGATGGCTCCAATAGTCAAAGAGGATTTAAGGGATTTAATTGTAAACTGAGCAAAAGTATATTCACAGTAGTCATCTCTGTCACTAATAACACTGTTGCAGATAAATGTATCTCGGTAATATATAGCTGTGCCACCACCTTTTTTATTAGGCCTACAGTTATGAATGGCTTTATAACCAGCTAAGTTGTAGAGTTGGGTATAGTCTTTATTTAGCCAAGTTTCTGTTAAAATAATGAACGATAGGTTAGTACCTAGTGCTGTGAGTAGTGCATTTAAATCGTCAAAATGTTTACCAAGTGATCTAACATTTTGGTTATAAATTGATAGATAGGTGCTATTTTGGAGTTTGTTTTTAGCCTGGTGTGCTGTGAAATAATTACAATAATGATGATCAATGTGCTGGTTGGTATAGATATGAGACAGAAGATTTTGATCAGGATCAATATCAGTGTGCATAGAGATGCAGAGGGATCACGATACAAGATACACGATAAAGCAAAACACAAGAATAAGAGCAGATACAATAAAATAGTAACAATTTAGAAGTAAAATAAAGATTCAATAGATAGCCAGGGAGGACATTGTTTGTAAATGTATATTTGCTCAGTTATTTGTTTGTAAATGATTGTAAATTGTTTGTAAATGATTGTTCTATCAAATGCCAAAGTGAAAATTAATTCATAATACTGTAAATGAATTGTTTATGAATATTTATATAGACTGATACATTTGGCTTATGGAAATCCTGGCCAATACATCATATTTGCAGCCACCAATAACCATCACATAGTTATGATTTTGATATGGAATTGTTTACCAATGACTGTTCTATCATGTGCCATGTTCAAAATAATAAATACATAATAAATAGATTTTCTGTGAATTTTGTTTAGTTGATAGTGGATGTAGGACCTTTGTTATTTTCACATTAAGGGGAGGGACAGCCTGGGGCTGACAGGTAGAACGAATTCTGCGGTGAAATAATCAGCCTCGCCTCATATAGTTCTTTCAAGTGAAAACACACTGTACATCATCATGTATATATTTTTGGTTACAGATTTTGTTTAGTAATATTATTAGGACAATAAAAAGTTATAAAAATACTTGTTTCATGACTCCTTTATTGTATTAGAGGGAAATTCTCCAGGCTATCTCTGGCTGGCATTTTACTGTCACCTACAGAAGGATCTCTTGGGGAGGGAGGGAGGGAGGGAGGCAGTGAATGTGGGCAGGACAGAGGAAGTGAGCAGCAGTGAGAGTGACCCCCTCCCTCTCTTCAGGATTCCCTCCCTTCCTGGGGGTGGTGTATAACGAGTGTTAGGCCGCTGATCCAGCCAAATATCCACTAGTTCGGCTTCCTTGAACATTTTGGCTGGATAAGGAGATAACTTTATCCGGCCACGATTTTTGCCGGATTAGGGCGTTTTCCGGATTGGCTGATTCCGGATTAGTGGGTTTCTACAGTACTTAGGTAGAGTGGATATGAGGAACTTAAACGAAACGCAGGGTACAGGATGCAATCAGACCTACTCATAGAAGGAAAGCAACAGGTAAAGGACCTGGGAATTATGATGTCTGACAACCTGACATTTAGTGAAAATAACTGAGCAAATATAGTGGCACCCAGGAAAATGGTAGGATGGATTATGAGAACGTTCCAGAGATCAGCAATGCTAATTCTATTTAAATCACTAATGCTGTCCCATCTTAAGTATTGCTTGGTACTCACTTTCCCCTTACAGACCAGGAGAGATCTCTGAATTAGAGGGGAATACAGAGAACAAATACGGCATACATAGAAATGATAAAACATCTAAATTACTGGGACCGTCTCAAAGCTTTTAAATGCACTCTTTGGAAAGGAGAGGAGAGAGGTATCAAATACATGGAAGATACTTGAAGGCCAGGTCCCAAATTTGCTCAGTAGAATAACAACATACTGGAGCAAAAGGTATGGAAGGGAATGCAGAATAAAATCAGTGAGGAGTAGATGTGCTATAGGCACAATCAGAGAGCACTGTCTAAACATTAGGGCTCCACAGCTGTTCAACACCGTACCAGTAAGCATTAGAAATATTGCCAGAACGAAGGTGGATGTATTCAAGAGGCACATGGACAGGTACTTGCAAGAAGTGCCGGACCAACCAGGTTATAGTGGATATGTGGGCCTGCAGGCTGCTTAAAGCAACAGCCTGTTGGACCAAGTTATCAGAAATCGAGCCTGGCCGCCCCAAGTCGGGCTTGGGGAGTAGAAGAACTGCCGAAACCCTCTCCAGGTATGCTCCGTATGAGAGAGAAACTTTAATGATACTATTAAAAGTCTATCAGAAAAGATAAAAACAATCACCATAGCACCAGAGAGATGCTCACTAATCCCAATGATAAGATCTCATTCAATAAACTGCAAATAAAAAAAACATTCTATACATTAACCCTTTAACTGCTAGGGGCTTTTTGGCCTGCAATACCACCAGGCACAACAACAAAAAAATCCAAAAAATTCTTTCGTCATATAAAAGTATTCATTTGTGTTCCCTGATCACGGAAAAATTAAAAAAAAAAATCACAGGTGACTTATTTTGGCCACAATAGGGCAGGGAAGTCTGGCAAAAAAACAGGCATTGACAGAGCAAGTGTCCGAGGCAGTCTGCTATGCCCGAGCTGTCAGGCGGGAGTTGCCACAAAGATATTATTACCTTATTATTTCAGTGTCTTTGATTGATTTTTTCTTAGTTTCTTTGCAGTAATACTATTCAATAAAGTGTAGTGATATATTTATATAATAAAATGTGTGAACCATCACTATACTCAAAATTATGGTGTGCATATCAGTGATTCAATTATTATGTTCACAAAACAATAAACAAATAGTTTTGCTGTTATTACACTATATTAACAGTATAAGTACAGTAGTACCTCGATTAACGAGCGGCTCTATCTACGAGCATTTTGAGTAACGAGTGAAGCACTCGCAGCAAATTTGTCTCTATTGATAAACTTCTCCTCTATTAACGAGCAAAACCACATGGTGCTTCCTAACGTCTCGCGGGTTCTCGCAAACTCTCGGACGCCTCCGACGCCAGAGTTGTTGTTGTTGTATCGCACACGACAAGCATCCCTCTGCATTTATTTGCGCTTTTCTTTGGGTTTTTTGTAGTTTTGTGACTACAATTTGTAATGCACGATGTTGCCAAAGAAGCTGCTTGTTAAAGATAGTGTTGTCAAGAGGAAGAAACACACAATTACTGTGGATTTGAAGAAGGAAATTATAGCAAAGCATGAGCGTGGTGTCTGTGTGACTGATCTCACAATGGAGTATGGCAGATCCTCATCAACAATTTGCACCATTAGTAAGGGGATGAGGAGGTAAGGGAGGATGCTGCCTCTTCCAGTGAGATCAGTGAAGTGTTGGGAATGTTTGAAAAGGTAACCGCATTCTTGGAAAAGCTGCCCTGATAGAGCAGTGACAACCCGGTGTGTGAACATGTTTAATGACAATTTGCTGTCTCATTTTAGGAACATCCTAAAACAGAGACAAAAGCAATTGTCAATAAATATGTTCTTTGCAAAAGTAGAGAAAAGAGGAGCCAGTAACAGTGAACCACAACCCGGTCCCAGTGGGGGTGAAATTCCCAAGAAGAGAGAGCCCGCCTGACTCAGAGGTGGATTCTCCTTCCACACCATAACCCCCTCCCCATCGTCTCCCTCAAGCCAGCAACGACTCTTCATAAGGTAAGCATGAAAACAGTACAACAAAACATTTATAATTACATGTGCAGTATCATATTTACTTTATAAAATGTCATACAAGTATGGATGTTTATAGGAGTGGAACGGATTAAATTTATTTCCTTTAATTTAAATGGGGAAATTTGTTTCTTAGGACGCGTTTTCCACATAACGAGCTCAGTGCCAGAACGGATTAAACTCATTGATCGAGGTGCCACAGTATATGTATGTTTTGTTCACCATAACAAATCACTAAGTTAGTATGGCTAGTCAAAAAGGAGCATGGAGTGGCCGCCATACAACAGCCACCCAGCCACTGGCCGCGACTCACTCGCCAACATTCTCCTCTCACCATAATGTTTTTGCTTTTATTCACTATATACAGACATTATATATAAGTATCTACATGTGTTGTTCACCATAGCTGTACATCTAAGCTGGTATCGTGAGTTCAGGCAATAAGAGACGTAGCTACACACACACAATCAGCTGGTGGCTGCCTCTCTCACTGGTTCAAGGGCCAGATGCACTAATAATTCTCCTCTAACAATACTGTTTGTGGTGTTATTACACTATATACACACACACATTATATATAGGAATCTACATGTTTTATTCACCATAACTGTACAAATAAGCTGGTATGGTGCCCAGAGACCATAGTGGCCACCAGTACACAACATGACTTGTCATGCAGATGACACCACCTACCTCACCAAATGGCTGCTACCAACACACTCCTATTGCTGTTATTACACTCTATACACACGTTATATATATAAGTATCTACATTTGTGTTCACCATAGCAAACCACTAAGCTGGTATGGTGAAAGCAGACAGTAAAAGGTGGCCACACTGAGTCAGCAGACAATGCTACCTCCCTCCCCACCAAGATTACACCTCCCACCACAGCGCTAATTATCACCACAATCCTGCTATTATCAGAATCATGGTCATTTTTATCACAGTCAGGAGGTCTTCTGTAAAACTATCATCGCTAAATAATACCATGTATATATATATATATATATATATATATATATATATATATATATATATATATATATATATATATATATATATATATATATATATATATATATATATATATATTTATATATATATATAGATATATATATATATATATATATATATATATATATATATATATATGTCGTACCTAGTAGCCAGAACTCACTTCTCAGCCTACTATGCAAGGCCCGATTTGCCTAATAAGCTAAGTTTTCATGAATTAATTGTTTTTCGACTATCTAACCTACCTAACCTAACCTAACCTAACTTTTTCGGCTACCTAACCCAACCTAACCTATAAAGATAGGTTAGGTTAGGTTAGGTAGGGTTGGTTAGGTTCGGTCATATATCTACGTTAATTTTAACTCCAATAAAAAAAAATTGACCTCATACATAATGAAATGGGTAGCTTTATCATTTCATAAGAAAAAAATTAAAGAAAATATATTAATTCAGGAAAACTTGGCTTATTAGGCAAATCGGGCCTTGAATAGTAGGCCGAGAAGTGCGTTCTGGCTACTAGGTACGACATATATATATATATATATATATATATATATATATGTCGTACCTAGTAGCCAGAACGCACTTCTCAGCCTACTATGCAAGGCCCGATTTGCCTAATAAGCCAAGTTTTCCTGAATTAATATATTTTCTCGAATTTTTTTCTTATGAAATGATAAAGCTACCCATTTCATTATGTATGAGGTTAATTTTTTTTTATTGGAGTTAAAATTAACGTAGTTATATGACCGAACCTAACCAACCCTACCTAACCTAACCTAACCTATCTTTATAGCTTAGGTTAGGTTAGGTAGCCAAAAAAGTTAGGTTAGGTTAGGTTAGGTAGGTTAGGTAGCCGAAAAACTATTATTTCATGAAAACTTGGCTTATTAGGCAAATCGGGCCTTGCATAGTAGGCTGAGAAGTGCGTTCTGGCTACTAGGTACGACATATATATATATATATATATATGTATATATATATATATATATATATGTCGTACCTAGTAGCCAGAACGCACTTCTCAGCCTACTATACAAGACCCGATTTGCCTAATAAGCCAAGTTTTCATGAAATAATAGTTTTTCGGCTACCTAACCTACCTAACCTAACCTAACCTAACTTTTTTGGCTACCTAACCTAACCTAAGCTATAAAGATAGGTTAGGTTAGGTTAGGTAGGGTTGGTTAGGTTCGGTCATATAACTACGTTAATTTTAACTCCAATAAAAAAAAATTAACCTCATACATAATGAAATGGGTAGCTTTATCATTTCATAAGAAAAAAATTCGAGAAAATATATTAATTCAGGAAAACTTGGCTTATTAGGCAAATCGGGCCTTGCATAGTAGGCTGAGAAGTGCGTTCTGGCTACTAGGTACGACATATATATATATATATATATATGTATATATATATATATATATATATGTCGTACCTAGTAGCCAGAACGCACTTCTCAGCCTACTATACAAGGCCCGATTTGCCTAATAAGCCAAGTTTTCCTGAATTAATATATTTTCTCAAATTTTTTTCTGATGAAATGATAAAGCTACCCATTTCATTATGTATGAGGTCAATTTTTTTTATTGGAGTTAAAATTTACGTAGATATATGACCGAACCTAACCAACCCTACCTAACCTAACCTAACCTATCTTTATAGGTTAGGTTAGGATAGGTAGCCGAAAAAGTTAGGTTAGGTTAGGTTAGGTAGTCGAAAAACAATTAATTCATGAAAACTTGGCTTATTTGGCAAATCGGGCCTTGCATAGTAGGCAGAGAAGTGCGTTCTGGCTACTAGGTACGACATATATATATATATATATATATATATATATATATATATATATATATATATATATATATATATATATATATATATATACATCTTCGATTTGTTTATATCTACATTTGAGTGAGGTGGATGGGGTGAGATGGTATTAATAGGGTATTAAATTCCTAAACAACTAAAGAAACTAACAACGTTATATGGAGGACCTATGGCAATTCCACGACCGAGAGATGGCTTCCTGAACCTTGCAGGAATTAACCTCACTGAGGACCAAGTCACTCTCCTAAATCTGGGTATAAACTGTCACGTTATGTCCAGACCGAGTGAGATGGCCCGGAAAGTTGAGTTGGAAATTCTGTTGGACGACATATTCGACCTCGAGACACAAAAGAAGGTCACTACCAAAGATACCTTACAAGCAGAACTTATTGCAGAAGGAGGAAAGAATCGAGGCAACTACAGAAGCACCATACTGTCCCCCGAGCTCAAAGCGGCAGCTAAGAGCCTTCGTGAGAACAAGGAGATAGTTGTCAGGTGAGGTGACAAGTCGCCAATATACGTCATTTTTAAAAAAGACGAATATCTGGCGAAAATGAACCTCATACTCTCTGACCAAACAAAATTCCAAAGAGTAACGAAGGACACTACAGCCGAATTGAAAGCAAAGGTCAACAAACTGATCGAAACTGTGAATGCCAAGAAATCCGGACTCCACCTGCCAAAGATTATTGGGGAATATAAACCTGGATATGCGTATGGAAATGTCAAGACACACAAGCCTGGAAACCCACTTTGGCCAATCATCAGCCAGATACCCACACCCACGTACAGACTGGCGAAGCGACTCAACGGCCTGCTGACTCCTTATGTCCCTTGCACCTTCAGCCTGAAGTCTCCAAAGGAATTTGTTGACTTACTGCGGGGCACACGGGCCACAGGGATAAGAGCCTCGTTGGACGTAGAATCACTGTTTACCAACGTGCCTGTGGACGAGACAATCGGGATGATAGCCGACAGAGTGTATCGGGATCCGGCCTGTACTCCTCTTGACATACCAGAAAAAATTCTGAGGAAACTACTCCAAGCTTGTACTAAAGAGGCACCCTTCTTGAGCCCGGATGGGCACATGTATAAGCAAGTAGATGGGGTCGCCATGGGTTCTCCCCTAGGTGTCCTGTTTGCAAACTTCTACATGGGTACCATCGAGCAAAAAGTCTTAGTCGAAATGAACTTGAAACCGGCCATATACTGCAGGTATGTTAACGACATTTTTACACAGGTACCTGATGTCAGACATCTGCAGGAGCTGAAGGAGGCATTTGAGCAGAGTTCCGTGCTGCGTTTCACTTACGAGATGGAAAAGGATGGGAAGCTGCCCTTTCTAGATGTAACAGTCATGGAAAAGAGCGGAGGTTTCCACATTGCAGTCTACACTAAGGAAACGAACATAGGAATGTGCCTAAATGCCAACAGCGACTGCCCAGACAGGTACAAGAGGAGTGTTGTTAACGCTTATGTCGACCGTGCTCTCAGCCACAGCTCAGAATGGAAGCACGTCGACGAAGAACTCTGTAGGGTAAGGCAGGTCCTAGTCAACAACGGCTTCTCCAATGGTTTCGTCGAAGACATCATAAGAAGGAAAGTGAAACGCCATGCAACCTCTGAAGAGACAACTAACACAACACCTATACCCCCTATTAGACAATTTTACAGGAACTTCTTTTCCACAGCTCATAAAACGGAGGAAAGGGTCCTGAAAGATATTGTTAATAGAAACGTTATCCCTACAGACAAAAATCAGAGGATACAACTGACGATTTACCATAAAACCAGAAAAACGGCCAGCCTACTCATGAGAAACTCTCCAGACACAAAGCAGAACGCTTTAAAAGAGACCAACATCGTCTATGCCTTCAAATGCCCTCTTGGAGACTGTAAGCTCCAAAAAACCCAGTATATAGGCAAGACAACAACATCTCTTTCTAGGCGTTTAACGATGCATAAGCAACAGGGCTCCATTAAGGAACATATAATCTCTTCCCATAACCAAACCATCGCCAGAGAAATCCTAGTAAACAACACAGAAATCATCGATAGATACAGCGATAGCAGGCGGCTTGACGTCTGCGAGGCTCTACACATCAAGAAGTCAACACCAGCAATCAACAGCCAATTAATGCACAACTATATTCTACCCACCTCAAGACTCCGCTCCAATATAGAAGCATCAAGAAATATGGACCAATAGGCTTTCTACAAATCACTTCCATTCAAAACCCATTGTTTCGTGTTCTGTCTTGTGTTTAGGAATTTAATACCCTATTAATACCACCTCACCCCATCCACCTCACTCAAATGTAGATATAAACAAATCGAAGATGTGTAAGTTCTATTCAGTTGTGTATGTGTAAGCTAAAGTCTTTGAAAATGTAATAAGTTTTACGAAACGCGCTCAAGTGTCGCGTCAGACTAGAAATAAAAAATGAATTTTGGAGAATTGATTTTTGAATTACCACCAACAGTGAAAAGAAACGTACGGAACATCGAGAAAATTCGTGTTAGAATTATTAATCTTACTTTTTCGGTCATATTTAATAATATATGTCTACAGGAAAGACTGCTACCAAAATATACTAATATATATATATATATATATATATATATATATATATATATATATATATATATATATATATATATATATATATATATATATATATATATATATATATATATATATATATATATATATATATATATGTATATATATATATATATATATATATATATATATATATATATATACATATATATATATATTTATATATATATATATATATATATATATATATATATATATATATATATATATATATATATATATATATATATAGAAGGACCAGATATATATAGAAGGACCAGAATATATAGAACCAGGACACTCACCCACATCCCAAAGGCCTCTCGCCCTTTTGCTGCAGGGAAATACACGGACCTCATCGCAAAAGTCAACAGAGGGTCAAATAACCTTGTTGCACCTGATACCATCAAAGCCTGGCACAATCTGTTACTTTTTGGCAATGCATGCTTAGGTGTACCAGACAGAGGAGGCAAGACACTGGCCTCATCCGTCAATAAAGCAATTAGGGATTTTCCGAGGGCTGACAACCTAGTCCGCCTCCCCAAACACACCAAACACCGCCGAGGCAGACCAAGTACGACAATCAGCGACAACAGAAAATTAGGTACCCAAGTCAGCAAGAAAATTGAAGAGGGCAATACAGTCGGGGCACTCAGGTTAATCACAAGTGAGGACAAAATTTTGCCCAGGGATGAAACCACAGCCCAAGCACTGAGAGAAAAACACCCCGTCAGGGCCGTAGATGGACCTCCCCCACAGGTCAGGCTCGCCCCTAATCAGGAACCTCTCGTCCTCCGGGAGTCAGAGGTTTATAAAGCTATCGTTTCATTTCCCCCGGGCTCCTCAGGAGGCTACACAGGGGTAAGACCTCAACATGTGAAGGAAATGGTGAACCCTGTTCTTGGCCCAGCTGCAGAAGCGCTCCTGACAGAAATCACAACGTTTGTCAACAACTGCCTCGCCGGGTTAATCCCTGATGAAATCAAACCATTCTTCTTTGGTGCATCCTTATGTGCCCTCAAAAAGAAGGGGGGAGGAATCAGACCCATTGCCGTTGGTAATACCCTTCGCCGCCTAGTTGCAAGGGCTGCTGTCAGAAGTATCCGAACGGAAGCAGCCACCATGCTGCAACCCAACCAGCTGGGGTTTGGAGTCCCCCAAGGCTGTGAAGCAGCGGCTCATGCTGCACGAGCCTACATTAGCTCTCTTACTGAAGACCAGGCAGTAGTAAAATTAGATTTTAAAAACGCTTTCAACTCGATCAAAAGGGAAGCAATCCTCACTGCAGTCCAGGAACATTGCCCAAGCATTCTCCCGTTTGTGTCAGCAGGCTACAGCAAAGACTCAACCCTCCTGTTTGGCAAACATGAAGTCACCTCAGCAGAGGGAATTCAACAGGGTGACCCACTTGCACCGTTCCTCTTTTGCATAGCGGTTCGAGAAATTACAACCAGACTGTCCAGCGAGCTCAACATCTGGTTCCTGGATGATGGCACTCTGGCAGGCACACAAGATTCCCTGCTAGAAGACTTACAGCTGGTGAAGACACGGGGGGAGTCCATGGGTCTCGTTCTTAGCCCCTCCAAGTGCAAAATTATTGCATCTAGTGAAGTAATCATTAGAGCAGTGAAATCAGTTCTACCAGAAGCCTCAGTCGTTAAACCTACCGACAGCACACTACTCGGAGCACCTCTGGGCCACAATGCTATTGCTGCAGTCCTTGACGAAAAGTTTAGAGACCTAAAGAGGATGGAAGAGAGAATTGGGGACTTGGACTCCCACGATGCCCTCTACCTTCTCACAAAGTGCCTTACCATGCCCAGGCTAACATACTTCTTAAGGTGTGCACCAACTTTTGGCAACCCACTTCTAAATCAATATGATGAGCTCCTCAGGTCAATATTCAGGAAGGCGCTCAACCTAGATTTAGATGACAGTCAGTGGGACCAAGCAACACTACCAGTGAGATTTGGAGGGATAGGCATACGAAAGGCAACTGAGGTAGCACTTCCAGCATTCTTATCCTCATGTACAGCAGCCAACGAATTGGTAGGGCAGATCCTACCAGAGCGTATGAGAGAGACAGCGGGAACTCATGATCAAACGTTCATCGAAGCAGCCAGACAATGGGACACCATTGCACACCCTCAACCCCGACCACAAGTCCCAAAAGACCACAAGCAGGCCCACTGGGATAGCCCCATAATGGAAAAGACTGTCACAGCAATGATTGACAACGCTGATGCTGAAAACAAAGCCCGCCTCCTAGCGGTAACAGCACCCCACGCCGGGGATTTTTTATTTGCTGTGCCCAATGCAGCCCTGGGAACTCGCCTCAGTCATGACGCTCTCCGCATTGGAGTTGCCCTTCACCTTGCCGCCCCCATCCTCACCGAACATAGGTGCATCTGCGGAACTGCGATGGCAGACCAATATGGTCGTCATGGTCTGGTATGTCGTAAATCACAGGGTAAAATTGCAAGACATGAAGAAGTCAACGACATCATCAAGAGGAGCCTCGCCACAGCCCGCTGCCCGGCACAAAGAGAACCACACTTATCCAGACCTAACGACCCTCAGAAGCGCCCTGATGGGGTCACCTTGCTACCTTGGAAGGATGGTAAGCAAGTGGTATGGGACTACACGTGCGCTGCCACACTGGCCAGTACCTACCTCCACTACAGCACACGTGAAAGCGGTGGTGCTGCTTCTTTCAGGGAATCGCAGAAAATTATTAAATACAGAGGCCTAGCACACTGCTACAGCTTTGTTCCGATCGGCTCGGAGACCCTCGGTTCGTGGGGAAAATGTGCATTGAAGTTCCTGAAGGAATTGGGGGACAAATTGATCAGCGCTACAAAAGACCAGAGAGCAAAAAGTTTCTTGTTCCAGCGCCTCAGTGTTGCGATTCAGAGGGGAAATGCCTGTTGCGTCTTGGGCACTAGTCCAACTTCAGAGGAATTCGAAGAAGTGTTTGACTTGCAACAATGATCGAACCCGTCTGTGACATTCATCAATGTTTCCCATTGTTGTGTTCTTCAAGAGATCCATAACCTTTAAGCACCTTTTTGCATTATTATTTTTGTATCAACCCATGTATATCTTGTAACCATCAAATGCATAATAAAGCACAAAATATATATATATATATATATATATATATATATATATATATATATATATATATATATATATATATATATATATATATATATATATATATATATATATATATATATATATATATATTTTGACATTTTCAGGCGATGCTGTGGTCACAAGCTGAACAGTAGTGCTGTGAGCTCATGCTGCGTGTGCCAGCCTTGGTGGCTCACTCAGAACTGAAGCTCTCACATGAGGATATGTTAACCCACCATTTTTTTTCTAGGCGGCGTCTGTTTACTATCAGCCGTGGCTGAACTATAGCTGCCCCTGTCACTAGCGGGGCATATAAAATTGTGCGCTAGACCCTTAATTATACATTTATGTATTGCGTGGTGTTCGGGAAAGTTACTCCCATCATATATGTATGTATTTCGCGGTTTAAGGGGTTAATGAGTGCCTACCCAAGCAGCGTTGATCCTCCTCTACAGAATGCATCATATTCGCAAACAAAATCCAAATTTTATCAAACAGTGCTACACCAGGAATGGAACGATCATTGCTAAGAAAGAAGAGGCAAAAGACATGAAATAAAAAATGTCCAACAATTATAGGCTTTCTTTGTTGATTGTGACATAACTGGAAACCAGCAAACTTCAAATGTCATTGCTGAAACTAACACATGAGTGACCAAGCCTTACCTAGCCTAACCATATTTAAATTTTTGCTTTTTTATATTTCTATATTAACTAACCCTTAAAGTGCGCATCACGTCATATGACGTGCTAGGCATTGTACCAGTCAACCGCACTTCACGTCATATGACGTATATGGGTACCGCGCACGATTTGAATGTCCCGCGGTGTAGCTGGGGTTCCCATACGCTGCCCAGGGGCTATAGTAAACAGCAGCCATTTTGAAAAAAATTCCAGCTCACAAACCGAAGGCGTGGGAGGCCTCAGTTTAGCGAGAGTCACCATGGCGAGCGCACGGTCAAACGCCTCACGGGCACGCACCACTCAATCCCTCACCACAGAGCAAATAGCCCACAAATTATTCTCTGAAGGTGAAGAAAGTGTGTTCGATGATTCAGACAACGATGAGGATTATACACAGTTGTCGGGTGATAGTAGCAGCAGCAGTGAGTGACAATGCTCGCCATGCCATGGCGAGGCCTCTACGCTCACCCATGCCTCCTCGGCCAGTTTTTACCCCAATTCTACCACGACCTCACAGTTCCTCTGGATATTTTCTGTTTGAGGGTGACGAGTCAGAGGGAGGTGACTCCTTTTCTGGGTTTAGTGACTCAGATCATAGTTTTATTGAGCCTGTGGCTGGTACCATTGGTGTAACTGGGCGAGAAATTGTCGCGTCAGCAGCATCTCGCCCAGCCAAGTGCCACCGCATGGCACCACATGAGTGACCAAGGCCCTCGTGTTCACGTGCATCCACCTCACGTGCATCCACCTCACGTGCACCCATCTCACGTGCATCCACCTCACGTGCACCCACCTTACGTGCACCCTCCTCACGTGCACGTAGCCGCTGTGCTTCTCGCAGACGGTATTCAGCTCCTGGTCGCCGGTATGCATCGCTTCCTCGCCGTCTTTCCTCTGCATCTCGCAGGACGCCTGGTGTACTTGAGTGGAGTGATGGTGACGATTTTATTCCTAATATTCCTCACTTTGACGATAAAGATGTAGGGATTACAAACCTTTTCCCTAATCAAGGTGAGGACATGGCTGAGATGGAATATTTTACAGCATTCTATGATGAACCACTCATGGAATACATTGTACACCAAACGAACCTGCATGCTGCTTACCTGATTGAGAGGGAAATCACAGAATCTTCACGACTGCAGCGTTGGAAAAATATCACAGTTGCGGAAATGTATGTGTTTTTGACACTCTGTTTGTTGATGATGCACTGTCACAAACATGCAATAAGTGACTATTGGGGCAAGGACCATACAATACCAACACCTTTATTCGGGAAATATATGTCACGAGACAGGTTTCAGATACTCCTCAGGTGTCTACATTTTGGAAGTGTTCAGGACCGAACAGCTGATGATAGACTGTGGCGAGTGAGGCACTACATGAACGATGTTATTGGAAAATTCAGAGATTTTTACGTATCAGCACAGAAGCTGGTGGTTGATGAATCTCTCGTACTTTTCAAGGGACGTGTTCCATTCAAACAGTACATTCCCTCAAAACGAAACCGATTTGGCCTGAAATTTTTTGTTCTTTGTGATTGTGAGACAGGATATGTGTTACACATGATTCTGTACTCGGCTAGTGATGTAGACATTCCCGGTGACAACGAACATGGATTCTTGGGGAGTGTAGAGAAGACCATCATGGCTACGTGGATGAACAAGGGACACATTTTATACACGGATAATTACTATACAAGTCCCTTGTTAGCTCGGTTCTTGCTATAAAATAGAACCGGATTGGTTGGTACAGTAAAGCCACAACAAAGGGAAATGCCTGTGTTTGACAACGACATTGCAGTTGGTGAGTGTCAGAGAAGGAAAAGTGATAACATTCTGTCAGTTCGGTGGAAAGACAAAAGAGAGGTGAACTTGTTGACAACAATTCATGATGGAACAATGGTGAACAGTGGGAAAGTGAGCCATAAAACAAACGCACCACTATATAAGCCAGACTGTGTTTTAGACTATAATATCAACATGCGGTTGATTGATAAATCAGACATGATGATTGGCACTGCAGAGTGTGTGCGGAAGACATGTAGGTGGATGAAAAAAGTGTTCTTCCATCTTGTGGACATGAGCATGCTGAACTGTTTCAACATGTACCTTGTGAGAACTGGACGTAAGCCCACTTTCTGTGACT
This sequence comes from Procambarus clarkii, assembly GCF_040958095.1. Classification (NCBI taxonomy): domain Eukaryota; kingdom Metazoa; phylum Arthropoda; class Malacostraca; order Decapoda; family Cambaridae; genus Procambarus; species Procambarus clarkii. Next base: position 39,312,246 of record NC_091164.1, read on the forward strand.
TTGTATTTGATGCTGCAATACAGTTATTAGGAAAGTTTGCAAAAGATGTCCCAGGGATTCAGCGGCCCATCATAAACCCACTGTTGCAGCATGCTGGTACTCCACGCCTGGCTTCCTAGCACACAGACTCAAGTATTTGCCACCAGCTGGGAAGCGTACAATAGCCCAACGTGATTGCTTGGTGTGTAAAACAACGACACGTAGAGACCAGAAACAGAAGCTTGTCCAAACATGGTGTGAAACGTGTGGTATCCCATTACGTGCTGTCGACTACTTCAATGACTACCACAGTCTAGAAAACTTCTAAGTGTGCTTCAAAGTGTGTATAGCGTGTGCGAGTGTGTAAATATGTAAACATATAAGCAGATAGCGTGTGTGTAAATATATAAAAATATAAGCAGAACATACAATATAATAGACTGTAATGACATATTATATTGCCATAATTGAAAACATATGTGTGCGCCTGTGTATACTCAAATATGCAACAATTATTGATACAAAATATGTTCAAACATTATTTGAAACACAATTAGTGAAAAAAATTGGATAAAATGCGCCTAGACATTGTAAATAAATAGCGCGAAAATATATTTGTGGCAACTCTGGCTGTTTGAGGACTGCGCGCAACGCCTCTGGGGCGTGTACTGCATGAGCGAACATGCACATTGTGACGTCATCGCTGAGCTTTCCGGCTCTATTGCAACAAAAGTAAGTACAATAGAATTTTTTTTTATTTTTCCCATGAACAGTGAACACAACTTAACAGATGAGCAAAAAAATTTTTTTTTTTTTTCAAAATGACATGCGCCTGTGGGGATTGCAGGATATTAGACCCCGAGCATGTTAAGGGTTAATAAATGCTCTTTTTTATATTATTGGCCTCAATTTCATGTAATTTACCCCTCTTATAACTATTACTACAATGACTTCAATTTTATAAAATGTAATAATTTTTTGAATGCTTAATTTGTCAAGTTATCAGATTCTTAGCTTACAATATTTGCAACTTACCCATTTATCTGTTGATACTAACACTTCAATTTCCCAAAATGTTATAAACTTTGAGCTCTTAATTTGTCAAATTATCTGAATCTTTAATTCATTACTTTGTGAATTAAAAATTAATAATTTAATTTCTCACTTATATATCTGCCCATTAATATTAGCTACTAGTCTTGTTTGTTGTCTAATATTCCAGTATTGTTAATGGATTCTTAAGCTTTAAGTACATCAGTGTTTCCAGCCCATATGTGTTTGTTTCTATTGCATACCCTTATCCAACTTGTCTTATTACCATATGATATTACTGTATTACAATCTTAAGAGATTACTGAATTTTTAATTTGATTAATTATGTTTCCTTCTTTATTATTTATTTTGAATCTGAATTAATTTATTTATTCATAATCTTAATCTAATTGTCTAATTCTCACTTTGTTCTCTTTTTTTTTTTTTGCCTGTGTATTGCCTGTTTATATTGCATATCCTTGCCCATCTTGTATTATTACCATATAATATTCATGTATTACAATATTAATCTAATTCTTAACTTAGCTAATTATTTGTATTCCATTTGATTAATTATTTGAATCTCAATTCGTTTACTCTAGAAATCTTAATTTTGATTAATTATCTAATTTCCCACTCTTCTGTTCTTCATTATTTTTACTTTTATATCTGGTAAATTTTATTACTTATATCAGTACAGTATCTGCTAAATGCTATTACTTACATATCTGCTGAATAATATTTGCAATCACTTCTCTATTCCTGCATTTTTTTCTTTTCAAATACAGTGCATCATCACTCTAACAGACCCCGCTCTAACGAATTCCCGGATGGTCCAAATGAATTGCATTTGGCACTAAATGTTCAGTGGAACATACAAAAATCCATTTGTGTTGTTCCACTGATGGTGATGACCTAGTCCGGCATGGCAGGGCTGTGAGAGCTGTGTACTGTACACACTCTCCACATCGTTCACTTCACTATCCATATCACTAGTATCAGACACCTGTGTTAGGTCTTTTTCCAGATTTGGGTTATCAAAATCATTGGCATGCTCATCTTCAAGCAATATGCCTTGTATTCCAACATCAGATGATGTTTTCTTAAAAACACGGCCGACTAAGGCTGGGAGCTCGATATGGATGAATACGACATGGTTGCTACCTTGAATATGAGCCTGGCCATGACTGTGGGGAATGCTGGGATTTTTTTAAATCTGGCAAACACGTCAGGAATCCATCTTGTACCCAAGTCAACACCGCGTTGGACAGGTGTTTGGGAGCCAGAGGCACGTGTGCCACCCATTGTTGCTCATTCAGTACTAACCCAGCCAGCAGCCCTACGACATTCTGGGAATTTTTTCAAAGATGGCTGGCTCTCACTGGAGGTCCTAAGAGTCCATTTTGTACCGACCCTACCGCAAGCGCGCTTTGACCGTATACGAAGAAATAAAAAATACTTTTGTCAGTTGGCGCAGTAAAGGCGAATGGCATTTGTCGTTTGGTGCAGTGCAGTGGTTAAGGTGTTATGCGCACCCCTGATTGAGCAAAATTATGCACTATTTGCATTTCAGAGGGTTAATACACTCAACATAACTGGGTAATAACACCATGATTAACCCTTAAACTGCGCAACACGTCATATGATGTGTTAGGTAACTTGCTATAAATTGTGCATCACGTCATATGAGATGATGGAATACCGCACAAGATTTGAATGGCCAGCGGGGTAGGGGGGGGCCCCATATGCTGCCCAGGGGCTATAGTAAACCAGCTGCCATTTTGTTAAAAAAAAAATCCAGCTCACGCTATCAATGCATGGGAGGCCCCAATTACGCAGCGGTCACCATGGCGAACGCATGGCCAAACGCCTCCCGAGCACGAACCACGCAATCACTTACTCAAGAGAAAATAACTAGTGAACTATTTTCTGATGGTGAGGAAAGCGATTTTTGATGACTCTGACATTGATAAGGACTACTGACAATTGACCGATGATAGTAGCACAGACAGTGAATATGAGATACAGTCTCCTCCCATGGCGAGGCCTACATGCTCACCCGTGCCTCCTTGCCCAGTGTCTACTCCAATTCACCCTCGACCACATAGTTCTTGTGCTTATTTAGAGTACGAGGATATTTTGGATGACGAGTCAGAGGAAGGTGACTTATTTTCTGGTTTTAGTGAAGTGGATTCAGAGCATAGTGTTACCGTGACTGTTTCTAGTACCAGTGGTGATACCGGGCGAGAATTTGTCGCGTCAGCAGCGTCTCGCCCAGCCAAGCGCCGCCACATGGCACCACATGAGGAACCAAGACCCTCATGTTCACGTGATTTCACCTCATGTTCACATACTTTGTGAAGACGGGCTTCAGCTCCTGGTCCACGGTGTGCAACGCTTCCTCGCTGTCGTGCCGCTGTTGCGTCTCGCAGGACAGCAGGTGTACTTGTGTGGAGTGATGGTGACGATTTTATTCCTCTAATTCCTGCCTTTGGCAATAAAGAAGTTGGATTACAGACCTTTTCCCTGATAATGGTGAGGACATGTGTGAAATGGATTACTTTACAGCATTTTATGATGAGCCGCTCATGGAATATATTGTATACGAAATGAACCTTCATGCGACTCATCTCATTGGAAAAGAGATAACAGAATATTCACGATTGCAGCGTTGGAAAAACACTACTGTAGGTGAAATGTATGTATTTTTGGCAATATGTATGTTGATGAAACATTGTGTCAAACACGCTATCACAGATTATTGGAGCAAAGACCAGACTATTCCAACACCTTTCTTCAGGAAATATATGTCCCGAGACAGGTTTCAGATACTCCTCAGGTGTCTTTATTTTGCAAGTAATGAGGACCGGACAGAGGATGATAGACTTTGGCGAGTGAGGGACTACAGTATATGAATGAAGTGATTGGAAAGTTCAGAGATTTCTATGTACCAGCACAGAAGCTGGTGATTAACGATTCCCTTGTGCTTTTTAAGAGGACGTGTTGCATTCTAGCAGTATATTCCCTCCAAACGCAACAGATTTGGATTGAAATTATTTGTTCTTTGTGACTGTGAAACAGGATACGTGTTACACGTGATTCTGTATTCTGCTAGCGATGTAAACATTCCCGGTAACGACCAACATGGTTTCTCAGGTAGTGTGGTAAAGTCACTGATGGCACCATGGATGAGCAAGGGCCACATTTTATACACGGATAACTGCTATACAAGTCCATTGCAAGCTAGGTTCTTGATTTAAAATAGAACTGGATTGTTCGGCACAGTAAAGCCAAGAAGACGGGAAATGCCATTGTTTGACAATAAACGTGACTGCCAGCTAAGAAAAAGTTATCAAATACGCTCAGGTGGAAAGACAGGAGAGAAGTGAATTTGCTGACAACAGTTCATGATGGTACAATGGTGAACAGTGGCAAGGTGAACCGAATAATGCAAGAACCTGTATATAAGCCAGATTGTGATCTTGACTATAATATCAACATGCATTTGGTTGATAAATCTGACATGATGGTGGGCACTGTCGAGTGTGTGCGGAAAACACTGAAGTGGACGAAAAAAGTGTTTTTCCATCTTGTTGACATAAGCATGCTGAATAGCTATAATATGTATCTGGTGAAAACTGGACGTAAACCAAGTTTCCGTTCGTTTGCTTTTACACTTGGGACACAGTTATTAGCAAAGTTTGGCAAAGATGTTCCTGGCATACAAAGACCCATCATGAACCCAGTGTTGCAGCATGCTGCTACACCCAGGCTTGCTCACATGGAGGGCATTCAAGCACACAGACTAAAACATTTGCCACCAGCTGGAAAGCATGCAATTGTCCAACGAGATTGCTTAGTTTGTAGAACAATAAAAGAGATCAGAATCGTAAACTTATGCAAACATGGTGTGAAGCGTGTACAGTTCCATTATATGCTGTCAACTGCTTCAATGCCTACCACTCTCTCCAAGACTTCTTAAATGTGCAATAATATTGCAAAAACCTGTAAATAGTGCGTGAATGTGCGTATATATAATAATGAACAATGTGAATACATATTATATTGGCATAATGGGAAAATATTTTTGTGCGCATGTGTATACTCAATGTATGCAACATTTATTACCATTGAACATGAAGTAACATTATATACAACACAATTAGTGAATAATATTTGTGATAAAATACGCGTAGACACTGTAAATAATGCCGCAAAAATAAATTTGTGGCAATTCTGACTGCTTGAGGACTGCGCGCAATGCCTCTGGAACGCACCTTGCATGAGCAAGCATGCAGGGTGTGACGTCATCGCTCATATTGTCGGCTCATTTATGTCATTTGTAAGTACGATTAATTTTTTTCTCTCTCTCGTGGTCAGGGAACACAAATTAACAGTTTAGGAAGAATTTTTTTTTTTCTTTTTTGTTATGCGCCTGTGGGTGACAAGGGGCAAACAGCCCTTAGCAACAAACGGGTTAATACACTCACCATCACTGAGTAATGCCAATATGATTAATACACTCACCATCACTGGGTAATGACTATAATTAATACACTCGCCATCACTGGGTAATGACAATATAATTAATACACTCGCCATCACTGGTAAATGACAACGCCAACATTAATACACTAGTTAATGAAAATATCTTAATTAATACACTCACAATCACTGGATATTGACATCAACATGATAAACACACACACTGGTAGTACAGTAAGAATAAAATTGTCCTTACCATCATTAATGGGCAGAAGTTGTGTTTGCTATCGTCCTGGGAAGCTAAGCAGAGACTGGAAGCAGTATTACCTATTAAGGCAAAATAAAACAAATTTAAGGTTTCTATGACTAAATTTTTCCCACCAAAACATAGTAAATGTTTAGAAAAATTAAAAATGTTTTTTAGGTATTGTGCTTTGAACAAAAGTAAGGAGGGTAGGCAGGAGTAAGGAGGGTGGCCAGGAGTAAGGAGGGTGGCCAGGAGTAAGGAGGGTGGGCAGGAGTAAGGAGGGGTGGGCAGGAGTAAGGAGGGTGAGCAGGAGTAAGGAGGGTGGGCAGGAGTAAGGAGGGTGGGCAGGAATAAGGAGGGTGAGCAGGAGTAAGGAGGGTGGGCAGGAGTAAGGAGGGTGGGCAGGAGTAAGGAGGGTAGGCAGGAGTAAGGAGGGTGAGCAGGAGTAAGGAGGGTGGGCAGGAGTAAGGAGGGTGGGCAGGAATAAGGAGGGTGAGCAGGAGTAAGGAGGGTGGGCAGGAGTAAGGAGGGTGGGCAGGAGTAAGGAGGGTAGGCAGGAGTAAGGAGGGTGGGCAGGAGTAAGGAGGGTGGGCAGGAGTAAGGAGGGTGGGCAGGAGTAAGGAGGATGGGCAGGAGTAAGGAGGGTGGGTAGGAGTAAGGAGGATGGGCAGGAGTAAGGAGGGTGGGCAGGAATAAGGAGGGTGAGCAGGAGTAAGGAGGGTGGGCAGGAGTAAGGAGGGTGGGCAGGAGTAAGGAGGGTGGGCAGGAGTAAGGAGGATGGACAGGAGTAAGGAGGGTGGGTAGGAGTAAGGAGGGTGGGCAGGAGTAAGGAGGGTGGGCAGGAGTAAGGAGGGTGGGCAGGAATAAGGAGGGTGAGCAGGAGTAAGGAGCGTGGGCAGGAGTAAGGAGGGTGGGCAGGAGTAAGGAGGGGTGGGTAGGAGTAAGGAGGGGTGGGCAGGAGTAAGGAGGGTGAGCAGGAGTAAGGAGGGTGGGCAGGAGTAAGGAGGGTGGGCAGGAATAAGGAGGGTGAGCAGGAGTAAGGAGGGTGGGCAGGAGTAAGGAGGGTGGGCAGGAGTAAGGAGGGTAGGCAGGAGTAAGGAGGGTGAGCAGGAGTAAGGAGGGTGGGCAGGAGTAAGGAGGGTGGGCAGGAATAAGGAGGGTGAGCAGGAGTAAGGAGGGTGGGCAGGAGTAAGGAGGGTGGGCAGGAGTAAAGAGGGTGGGCAGGAGTAAGGAGGGTGGGCAGGAATAAGGAGGGTGAGCAGGAGTAAGGAGGGTGGGCAGGAGTAAGGAGGGTGGGCAGGAGTAAGGAGGGTAGGCAGGAGTAAGGAGGGTGGGCAGGAGTAAGGAGGGTGGGCAGGAGTAAGGAGGGTGGGCAGGAGTAAGGAGGATGGGCAGGAGTAAGGAGGGTGGGTAGGAGTAAGGAGGATGGGCAGGAGTAAGGAGGGTGGGCAGGAATAAGGAGGGTGAGCAGGAGTAAGGAGGGTGGGCAGGAGTAAGGAGGGTGGGCAGGAGTAAGGAGGGTGGGCAGGAGTAAGGAGGATGGACAGGAGTAAGGAGGGTGGGTAGGAGTAAGGAGGGTGGGCAGGAGTAAGGAGGGTGGGCAGGAGTAAGGAGGGTGGGCAGGAATAAGGAGGGTGAGCAGGAGTAAGGAGCGTGGGCAGGAGTAAGGAGGGTGGGCAGGAGTAAGGAGGGGTGGGTAGGAGTAAGGAGGGGTGGGCAGGAGTAAGGAGGGTGAGCAGGAGTAAGGAGGGTGGGCAGGAGTAAGGAGGGTGGGCAGGAATAAGGAGGGTGAGCAGGAGTAAGGAGGGTGGGCAGGAGTAAGGAGGGTGGGCAGGAGTAAGGAGGGTAGGCAGGAGTAAGGAGGGTGAGCAGGAGTAAGGAGGGTGGGCAGGAGTAAGGAGGGTGGGCAGGAATAAGGAGGGTGAGCAGGAGTAAGGAGGGTGGGCAGGAGTAAGGAGGGTGGGCAGGAGTAAGGAGGGTAGGCAGGAGTAAGGAGGGTGAGCAGGAGTAAGGAGGGTGGGCAGGAGTAAGGAGGGTGGGCAGGAATAAGGAGGGTGAGCAGGAGTAAGGAGGGTGGGCAGGAGTAAGTAGGGTGGGCAGGAGTAAGGAGGGTGGGCAGGAGTAAGGAGGGTGAGCAGGAGTAAGGAGGGTGGGCAGGAGTAAGGAGGGTGGGCAGGAGTAAGGAGGGGTGGGCAGGAGTAAGGAGGGGTGGGCAGGAGTAAGGAGGGTGAGCAGGAGTAAGGAGGGTGGGCAGGAGTAAGGAGGTTGGGCAGGAATAAGGAGGGTGAGCAGGAGTAAGGAGGGTGGGCAGGAGTAAGGAGGGTGGGCAGGAGTAAGGAGGGTAGGCAGGAGTAAGGAGGGTGAGCAGGAGTAAGGAGGGTGGGCAGGAGTAAGGAGGGTGGGCAGGAGTAAGGAGGGTAGGCAGGAGTAAGGAGGGTGAGCAGGAGTAAGGAGGGTGGGCAGGAGTAAGGAGGGTGGGCAGGAGTAAGGAGGGTAGGCAGGAGTAAGGAGGATGGGCAGGAGTAAGGAGGGTGGGTAGGAGTAAGGAGGGTGGGCAGGAGTAAGGCGGGTGGGCAGGAGTAAGGAGGGTGGGCAGGAATAAGGAGGGTGAGCAGGAGTAAGGAGGGTGAGCAGGAGTAAGAAGGGTGGGCAGGAGTAAGGTGGGTGGGCAGGAGTAAGGAGGGTAGGCAGGAGTAAGGAGGGTGAGCAGGAGTAAGGAGGGTGGGCAGGAGTAAGGAGGGTGGGCAGGAGTAAGGAGGATGGGCAGGAGTAAGGAGGGTGGGTAGGAGTAAGGAAGGTGGGCAGGAGTAAGGAGGGTGGGCAGGAGTAAGGAGGGTGGGCAGGAATAAGGAGGGTGAGCAGGAGTAAGGAGGGTGGGCAGGAGTAAGGAGGGTGGGCAGGAGTAAGGAGGATGGGCAGGAGTAAGGAGGGTGGGTAGGAGTAAGGAAGGTGGGCAGGAGTAAGGAGGGTGGGCAGGAGTAAGGAGGGTGGGCAGGAATAAGGAGGGTGAGCAGGAGTAAGGAGGGTGGGCAGGAGTAAGGAGGGTGGGCAGGAGTAAGGAGGGTAGGCAGGAGTAAGGAGGGTGAGCAGGAGTAAGGAGGGTGTGCAGGAGTAAGGATGGTGGACAGGAATAAGGAGGGTGAGCAGGAGTAAGGAGGGTGGGCAGGAGTAAGGAGGGTGGGCAGGAGTAAGGAGTGTGGGCAGGAGTAAGAAGGATGGGCAGGAATAAGGAGGGTGGGCAGGAATAAGGAGGGTGAGCAGGAGTAAGGAGGGTAGGCAGGAGTAAGGAGGGTGGGCAGGAGTAAGGAGGGTGGGCAGGAGTAAGGAGGGTGGGCAGGAATAAGGAGGGTGAGCAGGAGTAAGGAGGGTGGGCAGGAGTAAGGAGGGTGGGCAGGAGTAAGTAGGGTGGGCAGGAGTAAGGAGGATGGGCAGGAGTAAGGAGGGTGGGTAGGAGTAAGGAGGGTAGACAGGAGTAAGGAGGGTGGGCAGGAGTAAGGAGGGTGGGTAGGAGTAAGGAGGGTGGGCATGAGTAAGGAGGGTGGGCAGGAGTAAGGAGGGTAGGCAGGAGTAAGGAGGGTGGGCAGGAGTAAGGAGGGTGGGCAGGAGTAAGGAGGGTGGGCAGGAGTAAGGAGGGTGGGCAGGAGTAAGGAGGGTGGGCAGGAGTAAGGAGGGTGGGCAGGAAAGGGGAAGGGGGTATGGGCGGGTTCTCGGCTGCCTCCCCTCCCTCTCTAACAGCCTAGTGTACCCAAGATTAACCATGTAATGTATCAATTATACAATGTATGTATGTGATGTAACTATATAACCTGAGCTTGTAAAAGCACCTTCATCACCTTCAGTGATTAATTAAGTGCTTAATTGCACACTAGTTTCTCTATCAGCTATCTCACCCTGGTGAGACCCTGTCAGAGTAAAAGAGACAAATGTATGTGAATGCATGTGTGTGTGAATATATGTATGTATATGTACATATATGTGTGAGTGTGTATGTATATGTATGTGTATAAAGTATATATGGAAGCTGATCAAAATTACATTTCCCCTTTGTAAATGCACATTAATGACACTATGTAAAAGACACATCGAACACTTTATGTAGGGCATACGTAAATTTGTGTATCTATGTATTTACGTATGTAGGTTAGCTAAGCATTTTAAAAGCACCAAATCACCTTCTGTGGTTGATTGTTCAATAAACCCTTGAACTATATGTTTAACACATCTCTAACCCTGTCCATGGAGGACAGAAGAAAATGTATATATGCTGGTTAGCATTATAAATGTGTGGCCACGTCTGTGGTAGAAAACTAATAATAATAAAAAAAAAACAGCGTTGAATGTAATGAAACGCCATTTTCTGGGTGAGACCCGGAGGCTCCCTGGAGCTTTACCGGCTGATATGCTAATGTCAGACTTTGGCATCAGTCATGTGTATGGAGTTCTAGGGCCTACCGGGGACCACGGCCAGAACCTGGCCCCCTCAGAGAGGCAAGGGGAGCAATGGCCTATAGAAACCCCCGTGTGGTTGGAAGCATTCTATGTCTGCCATCGACCGGGTCAAGCATCCAGAAAGGTAAGCATTCCAAAACAAACCCCTATTCTGGTGAAAATTGCTACCTAAAGCCGAACTAGTGGATAGAACTCTTCAACAGAAAACAAGGAAACTAGTATGACGTCATACGTCACCGCGCCGCTGTCTGCGCAGCCCCCCCCCCCCTCCCCGGGAGGGGGATTGGGGAGCCCCAGACCTCCCACGCCGGCTATCCACCCATCAGTTCTGAGGCTGGATGTCAAAACACACGAAAAACTGCCGACCGGAGGGAGGGATGGTTGCCGGGGAGCTTCCGGGTCTCACCCAGAAAATGGCGTTTCATTACATTCAACGCTGGTTTTCTGGGGGGAGCCCCGTCGGCTCCCCGGAGCTAACTACCCACAGAGGAAGGTCAAAGGGACAGAACCGGGAGGCGGACACCACGCACCCCCCAAGGATGCAAGACAACCGGCAGCAAACGCCAACCCAAGGCGCCACAGCCCCGAAAAGTCCCAGGAACAACACGAGAACAACGAGCAGCAAGGCCCCTGCACGAACACCAAAAATCCATGCCCGAAAGACCGCAAGGCCACGTCGCCCAGACGGCAGCGAGAGCAGCGAAACCACGAACGCCACAGGCATGAGGGAAGAACACAGGCAGCTTAGCCGCAAGAACACGGCTGACCACCCGGGACACTATCACCCGCGAACCGGGACGAACAGAACCGGATCAACGCAAAACGCGCTCCGGACCCAAACGCCGTGGCACACAAACAACAGCGGAGGGCCGCCACTGAACACAAAAAACGACACAACCCCGGCCCGACCAACGAAGCACCAACAAACCCTGGACCCCTCCAGAATGCAGCAGCCCCACTCCGCGCCCGAAAAGATGGAGTCTGCTGCCACCGAACAACCAAAACGCTAAAACCGAAGGAGCAAGAAAACTCAGCGACTCGACCCCCAGAGGCAAAGGCCAAAAGGAAAGAGCCGACGAAAAAACACACCGGAACCGAAGGGGCACTACCAACCGAGGAGAAGACAGAGCACGCTGACCAGAGACCAGGATGGTGCAAGCGGCGCACGAACAGGCCGGAGGTGAAACGACGCACAAGACAGCTGACTAACGGTGCAGAAGCAACACCAAGACCGAAAGTAAGCTGAAGCGGCTCCGCCCGCGCCGCACGAAAAGAGGCGACAGTATGTGGCAAGACGACGGCCCCCAACCCCCACCAGAAAACCAAGCCAAGTGTAAACCATGCTAACAAGAGTAACCACCTAAGAAGGGACAGGAAAAGGAAGGACCGCCAAAATACCCCATACTGCCGCCAAGAGAAGCACGCAGGTGGGACACCTACCACGAAGCCACCCGACCACCAACCGGAGGCGAGACCGCGAGGCAAAACATAAGCAGCCCCGACAAGGCCCCTCCGAGCCCAGGAAAAGGCGGAGCCACGGGAAGATCTCGGGTGCGACCACCGAAACCCAGGCGGCACAAGGAGATGGAACGTCTGCCGAACAGAAAAACTCCCCAAAGCATGCAAGCCCGCCAGGAGTTCATAAACGACGGGTCCGACACGAGACATCGCAAGACCCCCCCCCAAAAAAAAAAACCGGCAGGGCAAGCTAGGAAACCAAAGAAGGCGGAAGGGTCGCCGCCAGAACAGTACCCGAACCAAGGAGTACGAACAACTGCAATAGACTGAGACAAAGAAGCACATCACAGGACACAGGCTGACAAACGCCTAAGAACACACGCAGAACACCCCTGCTGCAGAGGAGACAGGAAGAAAGAGCAGAAGCACAAAAACCCCAGGATAACACCCAGGGGTGGACAATCAGGCAGGGACAGAAAAACCCCCACGCAATCCCCAGGCACAAAACGGCAGCAAAGTGCCACTCCACAACCGGACACAGGAACAAGGACACGCCACCGTGAAACACGGTACCAATGCACACGTGCAGCAGCAGCAACAGGCACCACTGCAACATGCAACATGTAAATAGCAACTCCCTTCTGCAAAGGCAGAGAACGGAGCAGGCAGACCCCAGACAGGGCCAACGTAGACACGACAAAAACCCCGCAGGCCCAGAAACCTGCACCAGGCGACCGACGGCGGAGAAACCCTGCTCGATACCTGCTGGATGGGGTACTGGGAGCTCTTTTACACCTCAAGCCCGGCCCAAGGCCAGGCTAGACCGGCCAGAGGGTGGCCCACCAGGCAGCTGCTAGGAGCAGTCCACCGGCCCACATACCCCCACAACCAGGACGGGCCGGAACTGCCATACGAAAACAGGCTAGTGCGCCCTGGAAGTCTACTGGACGAACCAGCAAGAAGGCTTATGCTCGCAAGTAGGTCGTGTAACAAGCACAGACCACTGATGGTAATACAGTGTTCCCCAAATGTGCCAATAGCACCACTGCACTCCACTGGTACTATCCCGCAAGTTCTACCAGATAGGCGGGACCCAAGAGCCAGAGCTCAAATCCTGCAAGCACAGCCAGGAGCCTTACCAGGTGAGTACAGAACCAACCCTACAACCCCCACACCTCACAACATTAAAAAAGGAGGGTCCCCTGAATGACTCCAGCATGGGTTGGACATGCACATGAGGGGGACAGGAAGGGTTGAAAAAGGGAGTCACTGGTGTGCGAACGGTCTCAGTCGTACAAAAATATACCTAAATAAAGACAGGTATATAAACAACTCCGCATGAAGCGCCCGGCCAAGAGACGCCAGACCGCAGAAACTCACCTGGCGAACGGTGGCACGAACTTGACATGACTCAACCGTGCCCAGAAGAACCTGGGAGGACCGCCAGGTGAAGATGCCAGACAGGACTACTGCACGAGAAAAGTAGCCAAAAGAGGAAGCAGGAACAATAAAACCGGCCAAAGAAGCAAAGAGCCCAAAAAGGAACCCAACCGGGCGACAAGTAGCCCAACCGGGCGACAAGTAGCTCAACCGGGCGACAAGTAGCCCAACCGGGTGACAAGTAGCCCAACAGGGCGACAAGTAGCCCAACAAGGCGACAAGTAGCCCAACAGGGCGACAAGGACGAGGAGCCGACAGACGTTCCAATAATGCGGGAAGTAGCGAAAAACCTTCCCGTACCCTCGAGAACACAGAAGCCAACACTAGTCCCAAAGGCACACGAAGGCTCAGGCGCACCCAAGATCAGAAGTCACGCAGAACCCCATCGAACGGGGAAACATGACGAAAACACCGTCCCAAAAAAGGGTGGGAGGAAACATCCACCCACAGGACGGAACCAACCGACTCAAAGGCCAAGGAACCGAGCCCGGGGAGGGGCCGACGCCCAACAGCACGTACGGCGAGTGGGGAGGAAAGACCCCACTCCGCGTAACCACAAGCCCCGCCTAGAAGGGAATAAAAATCCCCACGGGGTTCAACGGGGCCAAGGCCCCCCCAAGTCAGCCCCGGGAACCTACACGACAGGCCCCGGGGCCGAGCCGTTCCCCCAAAGCCCCAGCCGTACCAGAAAACTGGGGCAGCCGTGAAAACACTAAGAAAGGGAGCCCACTGGCAGACTCATACAACACGGCTGGAGGAACAGGCTCAAATGCCCCCGTCACTACCCTGGAAGGGGAATTCCCCGAGACTGCCCGAGTCTCTACACCATCAAAAACCCCGCCCCGAACCTACAGACGGTAAAGAACCGGATGCAGGCAGGAAGGGTGATCCAGGGGAAAGACAAGGGGGCGTGGAAGGAACCGAAGCAACCAACACCCCCAAGTCCCAAAACGAACTACAACGGGGCAGCCCCGGGACTCCCAGGGAGGAAACCACGAGAACGTTGCCACCACCAAGGCTCAAGTGCAACGCCCCTGCTGCCCGCACCCGCTTTGTTAGCACAACAGAGTAACCGAGCCCCAACAAGCAACCAAACTCGCCGGACTCTTGGTCGAAGGTGTCACCGACCCCACAGGCAGCAGACGGAGGCAAAACAGAGTCACCCAGAGACAAAGGGTGAGAGCAACCCTCAAACTCGCTGGAAGCGAAGGGGGGACTCTGGGGTCACATCCATCAGACTCGCGCGCCCCCAGGGGTTTCCCAGGGTCCCGAGCGCAGGTAATCCCAGGCAGGGTACTGCTAACCAGCACCCAAAGCTACCACACAACTTTCTAAGAGCTGAACCCCCGGGACGTGTACACTCACGGGGACCTAGCAGGGGGTACCACCAGAAAATATTCAGAACACAAGGGACACAAGGGGCAAGAACGAAGGCAGACCCCACACCAGGTAGATAAACAAAAAAGAAAAAGAAAACCCCGCAAGAGGACAGCGTACCCATGCGGAACAGAGCCGGCCGCTATGATTGGTAAAGACAAGCTGCACAGTACCCTGCGCCCCACCAGTGCAAAAACTGCCCCTTACTCTGAGGCGAACAAGGGAGACAGAACACCCGAGCACACAAAGAGCGGCTGAAAACCAAGCAGTAAATGGCCAAGCAGGGGCAGGACCCAAGGAACTTGTGGAAGGTGGCCCCAAGCCCCAAGGGCAGTACTGTACTTACAGGGCACCTAGGGAAGGGAACCCTAGGCGCATGCAGCCCGAGTACTGGAGAATCACTCCCGGCTCACGCACCACCTAGAAAACAGACACCACACTCTAGGTACAGTGCTGAAACAACCACTGGAGCCGGAGCACATAACCATTGCCTATAGCATCAGCCGAAGAACTGATGGGTGGATAGCCGGCGTGGGAGGTCTGGGGCTCCCCCTTCCCCCTCCCGAGGGAGGTGGGAGCTGCGCAGACAGCGGCGCGGTGACGTATGACGTCATACTAGTTTCCTTGTTTTCTGTTGAAGAGTTCTATCCACTAGTTCGGCTTTAGGTAGCAATTTTCACCAGAATAGGGGTTTGTTTTGGAATGCTTACCTTTCTGGATGCTTGACCCAGTCGATGGCAGACATAGAATGCTTCCAACCACACGGGGGTTTCTATAGGCCATTGCTCCCCTTGCCTCTCTGAGGGGGCCAGGTTCTGGCCGTGGTCCCCGGTAGGCCCTAGAACTCCATACACATGACTGATGCCAAAGTCTGACATTAGCATATCAGCCGGTAAAGCTCCGGGGAGCCGACGGGGCTCCCCCCAGAAAAGCCTACGTAATACAAACCACGTGCATTAAC
The DNA here is from genome assembly GCF_040958095.1 of Procambarus clarkii. Classification (NCBI taxonomy): domain Eukaryota; kingdom Metazoa; phylum Arthropoda; class Malacostraca; order Decapoda; family Cambaridae; genus Procambarus; species Procambarus clarkii. Next base: position 39,327,674 of record NC_091164.1, read on the forward strand.
CCTAAAGCTGCTACAGCCTGGGCTGTAAAAGCTGAGGCTGGGCAAAAAATATTTGAATTATGTGAAAATTAATATTAAATGTTAAACAAATCTCCAACTTATTGGCATAAGCATCATAAAAGTTTCATTCCAATATGTTCAGAAATGTATTTTAGACAATTTTTTTAAAAAAGGAGAACATTTTGTTGATAAGGAGAACAGCTCCTGTTAACTGGAACTGAGGGATAATGCAGTAATAAAGAGATGCAAACACTTGTTCAAATGTACAAAGAAGAAGAATAGTAGCAAGAAGTGTCAACAAAGTAAATATGCAGCTGGTGTCTGTATAGCATTGCTGAGTAATACATAATAATACCAATAATAATGAGTATGTTATCATGCTCTATTTTGTTAAATATCATAAAAATGCATTGCCTAATGTTAATATCTGTTACTTTCACCAATGTTCATTTTTTTTGTCTCCTTTGTTTATTATCTCATTTTGTTGTAACCTCTACATCCTGGAGAGTACATACCCATCCCTAACTATGTCAAGATAGAATAAAATTGATCACCAAATAAATCAGTCACAACTGGCAGAACTTGGGACTGAATTTTTTGACAGTTTTTCAGATTTCAAATTCTATTTTCTTTGTATCTTTAGGCGGTTTTGATGATTAGGGACCAGATTAGGGCTTTATAACTTTTATACAGAACACATTTTTATCCCCTAAATCCCTATATTTTATTTCTTTGGGTGGGGGGGGGGAGTATTTTTTCTTGACCTCATTACAACACATATTGACCTAAAAGTTTCACATATTCGAGTACGAATGCCAAACAACCTTTATTAAAACAAATACTGTAAGTAAATTAATGAATAAGAACTAAATTATTCATTGTCGATAACTTCAACTTCAATTATCTCTAAAACTAGAGTTTCAACTTTGAGTCAGTTTTAAAAAATCCAGTTTCTGACCAATTCTCACCATTTTTACAAATAATGTGCACAGCTGTCTCTTTTACAATCCCATAAGAATGGATTTTTCCCAAACCCTAAATGTTTGGAGTTATCAATTTTTTTTCTAAGTTTGGCATATAATTCAAATGCCACATTGACAATTTTTTTTACAGTAAACTAAACTGAAAACATACATTCTAAATCTATGAAAATGAAGATCATATACTATTCTGAGAGCATAATAACACCAAAGGAATAATTGGTGATAGTTTATATTTTTGCTGCGGATTTCAAAATCTGATGTTCTTAATATTCAATTTTATAATTATTTTTTATTTTCTTATTTTTTAAGTTACGTTTGTGATCATTTAGACAAAGTTGTAGGATTTGCTAGTATGCACAAAAAATTGGAAAGCATTAGAGAAAATTTGAGAAACTGAACTTTGCCATCAGGTCCTGTCGTAAATGCTACCGAAATATGGCGTATATGGTCCCGAAACGCTATGCGTGCAAGTGGCTTTACAAGAATGGTAATTTAACTTAATTTCTATATTCTCTGTTGACCCCCCAATATATCTTCTTGTAAATAAATAAATAAATAAATAAATATGTATGCCATGCACAGCTTAAGGTTAATACAGAACTGTACTGTATAAAACTTCAAACTAACAATAATAATATTTTAAATAAAACAATTTGTAAGTTGATTCTATTAGAAATTCAGCTGAAAGACTTGCTGTAAAGTTAAACATAGACAATTTCAAGGCTAGCACTGAATAGGTATGTCGATTTAAAGAGAGGTAATACATCATTAACATGAAAATTTGTGGTGAGGCACTAGGTGTAGATGTTGGAAGTGCTAATGCATATAAGCATAAACTTTCTCAGCACATGATATCTAATAATCAAAGCTGGTTTTAAGTGTACAAAGCAGATAAAAATGGCTTTATCTGAAAGATATGTATATGATAAGATATATAACTGAAACTATATATTATGAAAGATATTGTAATGAAGCTCACAACAAAGAAACAAACTAAGATTCAAAAGTTTTGGTACGGTTTCACAGTAGGCCTACAGGACCAGCACCCAGCACTAGCAAGGACTCACCTTCCGAGGATGCCCAGGCAACTGGACCAGCAACCAGCACTAGCAAGGACTCACCTTCCGAAGATGCCCAGGCCACTGGACCAGCACTCAGCACTAGCAAGGACTCACCTTCCGAGGATGCCCAGGCCACTAGACCAGCACCCAGCACTAGCAAGGACTCACCTTCCGAGGATGCCCAGGCCACTGGACCAGCAACCAGCACTAGCAAGGACTCACCTTCCGAGGATGCCTAGGCCACTAGACCAGCACCCAGCACTAGCAAGGACTCACCTTCCGAGGATGCCCAGGCCACTAGACCAGCACCCAGCAAGGACTCAACTTCCGCGGATGCCCAGGTGACTGGACCAGCACCCAGCACTAGCAAGGACTCACCTTCCGAGGATGCCCAGGCAACTGGACCAGCAACCAGCACTAGCAAGGACTCACCTTCCGAGGATGCCTAGGCCACTAGACCAGCACCCAGCACTAGCAAGGACTCACCTTCCGAGGATGCCCAGGCCACTAGACCAGCACCCAGGAAGGACTCAACTTCCGAGGATGCCCAGGTGACTGGACCAGCACCCAGCACTAGCAAGGATTCACCTTCCGAGGATGCTCAGGCAAGTGGACCAGCACCCAGCACTAGCAAGGACTCACCTTCCAAGGATGCCCAGGCCACTAGACCAGCACCCAGCACTAGCAAGGACTCACCTTCCAAGGATGCCCAGGCCACTAGACCAGCACCCAGCAAGGACTCAACTTCCGAGGATGCCCAGGTAACTGGACCAGCACCCAGCACTAGCAAGGACTCACCTTCCGAGGATGCTCAGGCACGTGGACCAGCACCCAGCACTAGCAAGGACTCACCTTCCGAGGATGCCCAGGCAACTGGACCAGCACCCAGCACTAGCCATAAGTTACCTGGGAGTACCAATTGAGCTGTACAGTACAGTTCTCATGACATTAAATGTACAAAGTGTAGTTCAAGTGATATAAGTGTACTGCAGTAGTGTGATTCTAGTGGTCTGTACTTTATGTACAGACTGTAGTGTATAATGTACATTTGTTAGAAAAGTTACTGTTCTTTAAACAATTTATATTCATATGTGTGGCACTCTCAGGATATTAAAACACTTTCGCGCTATCTGGACGCGCCGGCGCGTCCGGTTTCGTCTAACGTAAACGCATAGTGGACATAAAGTTATGTCTTCTTTTAAAATATTTGTATAAAATTCAATTTTAATCCGATTTCATTGGAGTTTGTTTCAAACGACGCGCCATGAAGTTCTCTTTCTCACCACTAGGCCGCCTGGCGCGTCGGCCTACCCGGTCACGTGACGGGCCCATTGTTTTCGTGTCACGTGTCGTTAGTCGATCACGCTCTCCTCGTGCGCCAAACTCGAGCATTTTTACCCGTTTCCGTGTGGATTATACCCAATTACTTCATCAAAAATGGATCAAGGTCAAGGCCCAAGCACTTCTACGCCCAAGGAAGCCTCCAGGTCATCGAGAGTGGACAAAATAACCCAAATTTTTAAGAAGTGGAGCGGAGTGAAGCTCACACCAACGAAAATTCCAGGCCTTGTGGAGGATTTATCAGAAGCTGAAGGTGATGTAGAGGTATTGGAGGAAGATTTTGGAACCCACAACGATTATAGTGTACCTAGAGCTAGAGGGAATGATACGGCAACGAGTGATGAGGAGACTGAGGCCCTCACCGAGGAAGAGGAGGCACCGCGACCCCCTCCTCCTCCTCCATCTCGGCGCACACGTGGTGCATCTAGGCTACCTAGAAAAGTAGCTACCAGACATGTTACTCGTCGTAGGAACACACGACAAATTGCGCCAAGTGATTCTGAAAGTATAAGTGATGAGGAAAGTGATGAGGATTCATTCGAGCCTGCTGAAAGGCGTACACGTACAGTACGTACTCGGCAGGCTGGGGCTGGTGAGGGCTGGAGTCGTAGCAATACTTCTCCAGTTGTTGATGATTTTACTGGAAATCCTGGACTGAAAATTCCCAAGCCTACTAGTGCACTGGCTTATATTCAATTGTTCATCACGCGTGCCCTCCTTGAGTTCTTTACCGTTGAAACAAATTTGTACGTCTCGCAGTTATTCCGGATGGCCAATGAAAATGTATCAGATATTTGGACCCCAGTGAAGGTGAGTGAAAAGGCGCGATTCCTAGGACTGTTCATATTGATGGGCATAATTAGGCTCCCAACTATGAGGATGTATTGGCAAACAGCAAAGCCATGGCATGCTCGTTTCTTCAGCTTGTTCATGCCGTCCAGACGATTCCAGCATATAAATCAGTTTTTCCACACATTCAATACCAATGCAGTGCCCGTGAACAATCGTGATAAGTTGATAAAAGTGAGACCAGTGATGGATTACTTGAAAGAGAGGTTTGCTCAAGTTTACATCCCCAAGAAAGAGTTGTGTTTGGATGAGGGTACAATGGCATGGCGAGGCCGACTATCCTTCAAAGTGTACAATCCAAACAAACCAGACAAGTATGGTGTGAAACTTTATATGCTTGCTGAATCTGTCTCTGGGTACATATATGACTTTGACGTATACTCAGGTATTGGTAAGACGATAGTGGATACAGTAACGGGGTTGATGCAGCCTTTAGTGAACCAGGGTTACCATTTTTACATGGATAATTACTACAACTCGGTTACCCTGACAGAAACATTGAGAGAACTTGGGGTGTACACATGTGGCACAATTAGAATGCTACGTGGCGCCCCAAAGGTATTGCAAGCTCTAGCCAAGGGTAAACTTCCACTGGATACCACAGTATACCGCCGCAAAGATAATACCTTCATTCTCCTGTGGAAAGACAAGCGAGTGGTTTCAATCATTACCAACATCCACAATGCAGACACTCAGCGAGTTCAGCGAAGGAAGCGAATTCGCAACCGAGACGGAACAAGTGGAATACAACAGGTAACAGTGAACAAACCGACTGCAATTTGCGAGTACAATAAGTTCATGAAAGGTGTGGACCACTTCGATCAAATGGTTAAATATTACCATTTTACCAGGAAAACTCACAAGTGGACCAAAAAGATTACCTTTTATTTCCTGCAAATGGCATTGCATAATGCCTATGTTTTGTACAAATACAACACAACTGATCGAAAAAAGCTAACATTGCTACAGTTCAACGAAGTGGCAATCTGGGCCCTATTGCACTGGGACACAGAGGAGTGGCCTAAAACAACATCATCATCTCAACACTTGCGGCACGCTCCAGACATAAATGATGACACAGCTCCTGCCAATGCTGACGCCATGCCAACTCCCGGACCATCAGGTGTGAGGCGGCCTTTGTTCACTACACCACCTCAAGATGAAGCAGACAACGAATCTGAACCCGACATGTCTGCCACACTGCCAATTGACGAAACTGTTTTGTCAGATGAATCTGACTCTCCTGCAACTCCTGTTCCACCTCCAGCGAGAGGATCTGGCCGCCCTATTGTTGATTCAGAAAATCGCATGAACTACAAACTGAAACATGAAATTTACAGACTGCCCAAACGTCTCAAGTGTCATGCATGCGCACGGTCCGGTAAAAGGAAGGACACGAACTATGGATGCAAGACCTGTGGTGTTGCACTCTGTGTTGTTCCCTGCTACACCAATTACCACCGGAAACAGGTGTATTGGGTGGTGAAGAAGTAACCACCCGCAACAGCTTCACTCCACCTACAAACCATCTGTTGAGCAACTTCAGGAATGAAGAACCTGAAGATGGTGGAGTGAAGAACAAATGCTCAACTTACTGTTCCACAACCAGCCTTCCCTTGGTAAGTACACCTATTTGGTCCAAGTTTGTGTAGTATAATTTAGCTCATAGAACATTCTATTGCGAAAACATTGCCACAAAAATGAATGACATACATACAATAATAATATCAGAACAGTGAAATAAGTATACTGTAAACTTTCAAAGCAACGTTTCGCTCGTGTGTCATCTGGTCACTGTTACCGGGTAACAGTGCGCCCACTTCCCACACTCTTGCGGGTGGGCCGGGACCATTATTCAACGATTATATTCATATCACCGTGTTGGGAATTTTATTGGGAGTCCATTGATACCAATATTAAGGCTGTAGGACAATTGTAGAGGTGATAATGATCCCAAGAGTAAAAACATTTTGTTGCTGTTGAGCGCTCACGGCGACTCATCTTCGTAGTTATTTATTTCATGCTGGTATCTCTATAGCTTTCGTGACTTTTTTTACTGATGTTCTTCTAGAGAATTTTATTGCGAACACGTTGGTACCAAAATGAAATACGTAGCATGAAAACTAAGGTCAGAAAAGTAAAAAGAGTATACACATTTTTGTTTTTACGCTTAAGCGATACAAACGCCGCGCGCACATACGGTTGGCTAAGTGACCTTCGCCGAGAGCACGAAAGTGTTAAGGCTAACAAAGTTTGCACTACACAACTCAACTGGTAAGGTAAGTACAGTACTGTAATGTGCAATATCAATTTATTTCATTGCAATACAAATTCTTTATTATTTAAATTTTTCATAAGGCAAATGTGGACTGGCATATGCATTAATGTGATTGTATTTTTTTTTTTTGGGGGGGGGGGAGGGAAGGGGGTTGCTGGGGCCGAACGGATGGAATGAATTCCACACTGGAATGAATCGGCTGTGCCCCATATAGTTCATTCAAGCGAGTACACACATTTAATTTCTACATTTACTATCTACATTTAATGTCATCTAATTTCATGCATTTCTTTGATAAAGTGTTTACTCGTGTCCTTTATGATCTTGGTTATTTGAAACTGTTGGCCAAATTAACCTTAAATTATAGTATGTTACTCTATGTTCTGATATGTTCAAAGAAAATGTTATGAGGAATAGTTCACTTGCTTTTCTAAATTACACCTTGTATTTCCATTCTATAATTAATGTAAATAAACTACTGAACTGTTGCTAGAACTACTGACTCCATAATGTAATAATCTATGCTTGTCATCCTTAAGTATCACCTTCTTTGTATTAATTTTTTATTTTCCTTCAACATTCTCATTTTGTTAGCTTACTTCTCTAATAGGTATTAAGTGTTTTATCCCGTCACAACTTTAATTACAAAAATTCTATATTATTATTAATTTTGCCCGAAACGCTTTGCGTAATAGTGGCTTCATTAGTATGTGTAACTTCTGTCCCTTCAATTGAACAATATTCTTATGTTCTTTGTACACACAATCTTTTGAATAAATAATATTATTATTATTATTATTTACACAGAAAATCACACTACAGTGATATACATCAATGAGAAAATTCCCTCGGGCTGTGAGATGATGCGAACCTGCAATGTTTGCATCACCTCACAGCCTCAGTGGATTGTTCATTGATGTATATCACCTTAGTGTGATTTTCTGTGTATCTGAAGTTGAGCATACAATGTTGAACTACAGTACTTTATCCTTCACCTGAGTGCTTGGGGTCTTACATAAAACTTGGTACTGGCTTCAGGACTGTGATATCAGGATATCACAGACTTCCTGTGATATCAGTAGAAATCCGATTGTAAGAAAGTCAGTGGTGGTACAGTAGTAGAGTATGCAGTTGGCAATGCCTTGGTCATGGGTTTGTAACACCACACAGTCCCAGTGGAATTTCTCATTATTATTATTATTATAAAAGTTAGCATTATTCGATAGGCCAATGTCCACACCCCAACAATGCCATTGGCATATAATTTACCCCAACAATTCTACTGGCCTACATCTACACCTCCAACAATTCCATAGTCCTATTTCCATACCCCAACATTATTGTTGAAGAAAAAAAAAATGCTGTTTGTTGACCAACTTGTATATTGGCTATTTTCTACCATGTTCCCCCCCCCTTTTTTCATCTTTTATTATTTTTATTTTTTTCTTTCAATGCAATTATACTTTAAGCTTAATTACAGTACTAATAAGTTTTAGTCTAAGTGTTTTTTTTCCCCACCTCACCTTGCCCGAAACGCTATGCGTACTAGTGGCTATAGGTATTGTATGTACTACCTCTATCTTTAAATCAAACAGAATGTTTGTACTGTAACTCTGCAACTATGTATGTACTTTTCCTAAATAAATTGTTATTATTTTTATTATTAACAATTGTATGTTGGTGGTGTAAGACAATGTTGGAGCAGACAATGGTGGAGCAGAAAGCTCAGTACTCACTTCCCCCCTTCAGAGCAGGAGAGATTGCTCAAATAGAGGGAATACAGATAACATATACGGCACGTATCGTTGAGATAAAACACCTAAATTATTGGGATCGTCTCAAAGCTCTCCGAATGTACTCTCTAGAAAGGAGACGAGAGAGATACCAAATAATATACACATGGAAATTACTGGAGGGCCAGGTCCCAAATCTACACAGTAAAATAACAACGTACTAGAGTGAATGATATGGAAGAAAATGCAGGATTGAACCAGTGAGGAGCAGAGGTGCCATAGGCACAATCAGAGAACATAAGAAGATAAGAGCAAAGGCAACTGCAGACGGCCTAGTGTCCCATACGAGGCAGCTCCTATCTATAACCACCCAATCCCACTCATTTACATGTCCAACCCACGCTTGAAACAATCGAGGGACCTCCACCACGTTACGCGGTAATCGGTTCCACAAATCAACAATCAACAACCCTGTTACCGAACCAGTATTTACCCAAGTCTTTCCTAAATCTAAATTTATCCAATTTATACCCATTGTTTCGTGTTCTGTCTTGTGCTGATACTTTTAATACCCTATTAATATCCCCTTTGTTGTGTACATTCATCCACTTGTAAACCTCTATCATGTCACCCCTAACTCTTCGCTGTATAAACATCAGAGGTCCACGGTTGTTCAACGTTCTCCCAGTGACTATAAGAAATATTGCCGGAACAACCGCGGACATCTTCAAGAGAAAACTGGACTGTTTTCTAAGAGAAGTTCCGGATCAGCCCAGGCTGTGGTGGGTATGTGGCCCTGCGGGCCGCTCCAAGCAACAGCCTGGTGGACCAAACTCTCACAACTCGAGCCTTTCCTCGGGCGGGGCTTGGGAAGTAGAAGAACTCCCAGAACCCCATCAACCAGGTAATGCACTCAAGTACTTATGGAGGATGATGAGAGTGCGAGGAACAAGGTGGTCAGGTGGAGCCAGTGACTCCTTCCTTCAACAGTTTTGTCTCTCCCTCGTGGTATATCCTCAATGTCTTCAGTGGTGTGGCCTCACCACACACTTACACTGCCATAAGTGTCCTGAGAGTACTGTGGGAGGGACAATTTGGCGGGTATTGTGGACACAGGTCTTTAAGACAGGCGAACTTCACGAGTCGTGTTGTTGTTGAGTTGTGTTGATTTAGGGGCGACGACGATCGTGGGATCGGATGCGCCCCGGCTGCCCGATACCGGGAAATAGCGAAGGGATGGGGTCCCTATAGTCTCTTCAGGCCATAGACCCTACAATCTCCTCAGGCCACAAATTTTAGTCTCTTCAGGCCGCGGACATGACGGATGAAGTGGAAGGTATGGCGAAGGATGTCATGACGGACGTCTTCGTCTCTCGCACCTGCCCCGTCAAGGAGAACGGGAACTGTGAGGCGGGGAATATTCAGCCTACGAACGGAACTTTGTAGTCTGACGCGAGCGCTATGAAATCGAGGGCAGTGAAGTAGAAGGTGCTCCACTGTATCCTCCTGGGTCGGACACCACTGGCAATATGGGGAATCTACCAGCCGTAGACGATGGAGATGTGCGGCCAGGCAAGTGTGCCCAATCCGGAGACGAGTGATGGCAGTGTCGAGGAGTCGAGAATGATGACGAGTCCATGGACGCGGGGAGGAATCCTCCCGTAGACCCACCAAAGAGGAGGACCTGAGTGCTGGCTCCATCATTGCCTCCCAACTCACGAGGCAAGCCGCCCGGAGTTGCGGGAGAATTTCGGAAAGGTCTAGAAGCACATTTGTAGACTCATGGAGAGCATGCGCCATCCCTACTGCTGCGTCGGCTACCTCATTGCCTTTAATACCGACATGTGACGGAACCCATTGGAGATAGATGGACCAACCTGGAGTAACGGAGTATGACAGCAGTTCTCCACGGATCTGTGACACAGTATGACGATGGACTCGTGGACGCCGAGATGATATCAGATGTAGGGCTGTGATTGAGTCCACGTAGAAAACCACTGCAGAGGGCCCTGAAACTTGTCGAAGGAGTTGTAAGGCTAGTAAGATTGCAAACAATTCCCCGGCCAGGCACGAATGAGCAGGGGAGAGTTTCCACGTCTGACAGAAAGAAAAAGGAGCAAAGTATGCTGCCGCAGATGTAGATGGTGGCTGATCTTTGCGGGACCCATCCGTGTAAACCTCTAAGTATCCAGAGTATAAGGAGGCTCGTAGGTCTGCAAAAATTAAAGGGGCCAAACCCTCTAAATCTCTCTTCCGACGAGGAGGCTTGGAAAAGTCGACAGAAACTCGAATGATCTCTTCTGCCCACGGAGGCACCGGTGAGATGATCGGGCCGGGGGTGAGTACAGGGACGGGAAGGGAAAACTGTGAATATGCATCCAAGGCCCGGACGACGAAAGGCAATTGACGGCGTCTGGAGTGTCCAGCCGGCACATTCCACCAGTTAGCCTCGAGCTGGAGGCGAGTAAGTGGATAGGTAGCAGGGAGACGCACTATCCGTTGAAGTTGGCGGCAGTGGGCGAGAAGACGTTGAAAGCTCAGGGGCCATAGCCCCGACTCGGCATGAGGAGAAAGAACTGGCGAGGAGGGCATAGCTCCTAACGCTGAGCGAAGGGCACCATTTTGAATGGGATCCAGCCTTGCCAAGACAGTTGCTGCTGCTGAGCCATAGACTTCACTCACATACATGATCTTGCTACGAATGAAGGCCTTGTAGAGAGCTAGGAGCGACTCCCGTGAAGCCCCCCAAGCCGCACCAGAGACCCGTTTCATGATGTTCACGCGACGAAGGCATGAGGCCCGAAGGTAGTCGACATGGTGCCTCCACGTCAGCCGAGGGCTATCTAGAACGACCCCCAGCCACCTGTGTTCGGTAGCGATCGGGAGACGACAGCCCCCGAGGGTCACCACTGGCTGGTCTGGTAAGCGGGTCCAGGTGAAGCTCATGACGCAACTTTTCACAGGGTTAATGGAGAGCCCCTTCCCCAGCACAATTGCTGAGAACACAGTCACGGCATTTTGCAGGGAGCCTTGTGCCTCTAGGAGAGTGTCACCATCCGCCACGAGGGTTACATCATCGGCATAGGCTAAAACCTGGACCCCCCGGAATACAGGGAGATCAGACAGAAGAATAGAGAATAGTAGTGGGCTCAGAATCGCTCCCTGAGGGACACCACGCGAGACAGGGCGGGACGTAGAGACGACTCCACCAACCGCCACTTTGAATAAGCGGCCCTGTAGATAGTTTTGGAACCACCCCAACACCGGACCCGAGAGACCTAGTCGAGCCAGACTCTGAAGGACAGCAGAATGAGAAGCAGAGTCAAATGCACTCTTGATATCGAAGAATGCTGCAAGGAGCACTCTTCTCCGTCGATAAGTGTCCATTATTCGATGTTCCAAGGAGAGGAGGCAGTCCATCGTGCTTCTTCCTGGCCGAAATCCACTGATACCCTCAGGTAGGAGACCTGAGGTTTCCACCACCCATTGTAGCCGGGTGTGAACAAGACGTTCCATCAGTTTCCCGAGACATGGAAGCAAACTTATGGGCCGATATGAAGTCGGGACAGACAGATCCTTCCCTGACTTGGCCAATGGTAGAAGAATGGCGTGTTTCCACGGGGCAGGGAAGACACCAGAGGACCAGCAGGCGTTGTAGAAGTAAAGGAGGTGGGACTGAAAGTTCTTGGGTGCCCTCCGAACAAATTCATATGGGACGTTGTCTATCCCTGGCATAGTGCCCGACCTAGAGAGTGACAGAGCGTCCTTCAGCTCAACAGATGTAAATGGGCGATCCAGGTCCTGAGCTAGTCCTATACCCTGTCGGGAGCCCCAGCCTATGGAACTCACAGAGAGGAGCGGGGAACGGTAAACATCTTCAAAGTGGTCAGCCAAGAGTTCGGCTATTTGTACTTCCCCTAGGCCCCCATTACCACTGGGGTCTCTGAGTGGGATGGTAGGCCGGGAGTACCTACCTGTCATCTTACGAACAAAGGCCCAGGCTCCCGCAGAGGAGGAGTCGAATCGGAGAGAGGCACAGTAATTAGCCCAGGCCTTGCGTTTGGCAAGGAGGACTGTTTGTCTACACCTGGCGTCCGCCCTGCAGAAGGTCTGCCGCTGCAGTGGAGTAGGGTGGCGCCGCCACGAATTCCACGCACGTCGCCGGTCCAGTACTGCCTGCCGACATTCAGGAGTCCACCACGGTGCCCCACGGCGGGAAGGATTGGTTGTCTGGCCACTAGTCCTCCTGAAATGCCGAGAGCCTACACTGAAGAGGGACTCGGAGAGAGCATCTGCTGACCCATGGAGATCTGCAGTAACTGGGGGAAGGGTCAACCAGTCATCCGCCTCATAGCCATGCCACCCCTCTTCCGAGAAGATCCATTTGGATCTACGGGAGGTCAGAGCAAGACGAACAATGCCCCCGAAGGAGATGACGATGGGCAGGTGATCACTACCCAGGTACGGCCCGGTCCATATCTGCGCCATCGTGAAGGGGCTTCTTCCAATGCAAAGATCGAGTGTTGAAGTATGGCCATTTAGCGGGTCTATCCGAGTTCCCAAACCTGGCGGCGTCAGTAAGGAGAGGTCTGGGGAGTCAAGGAGAAACTGAAATAGGGCTCGGCCAGCCATGTTGTGGTGGCGACCCGATAGCATGGGTTGCCATGATGAGTGCCGAGCGTTAAAGTCACCCATGATGAGGCAGGTGTCTGTGATCTGACCAAAATAGTGTTCTAGTTCCTTCTTAGTTACCGGTAGACAGGGGTTATACAGAACTCCAAAGGTGCCCCACCCATGGGAGAGGGCGACCTTCACTGCCATGAATTCTAAATGTCCACCCGGGAAGGAGTGAATCCGGAGCAAGGAGCTGGGAACTGAGTCCCTGACCAAGAGGGCAAGTCCCCCTCCACCCCGTACTGGCCGATCTTGTCTATAGACAGAATACCCCGGCACTGTGAAGGAAAGATCGTCTGTAAGCCAAGTCTCACAGAGTCCCACGATCAACGGTGGTGCGCTGGCGATAAAATTGCGTAAAAATTGCGTCTTCTTAAAAAGGGAGCGGGCATTCCAAAACACCACAGTATTCTCAGGATGGGGCGCCATTATCCCTGAAATACAACAGCTAACTTTTTGACCACAAGTGCACAGACGTCTCCAAAGGGGGAACCACTAGAAAAAGCCATAAAACCTTCATACAAAATAAGTAAAATATGTGGTATCAATGACTTCCAGTCAAGAGGATGTTGATCTATGCTTCTCTCTGCCTGACGGAAGCGGTGGTCGGCTCGCGAACTCTCTTGACGGCGTCTGCGACTGGTGGGAGCCTCACTCTGGGCCTCATGTTCCCCCGGTGTCACAATCCCTTGGGAAAGTGCCTGGGGGACCAGAGGATCATCAGGGCTGTCTGTTGGAGCAGTACCTCCTGATCGATGGGTGTGTCGACGACGCCGGTGTTGGCTTCTTTGAGGAAAGGCAGGAGGGTGACGAGTGCTAGGCTCCGGCCGAGACTGAGCGTCCATGTCTGTATCCGTGGATGAGTTTCCGTCAATGTCAAGGCTACCCAGGAGTGAAAATCGATTAGCAACCTGGGCGTATGTGGCATGTGACTGGGACAGGCAAGAGCGTCTGCTAGTTCCTACTTGTGAAGAGGCCCGACCAGGGGGAACCTGGAGGCGAGAAGAAGCGATAGGCTGATTGAGGGTACGCAACTTCTGGAACAGCTCATGTCGAGGTGTCCCCGCTGTTTTGTGATCGATGTCCAACTGGAGGGCCTCAAGATATACAGGGCAACTCTTAGACGTAACCTTATGATGGCCATGGCATAAAAAGCAGCGAGGTGCAGCAGAGCACCCACCGTTATCTCTGTCTGAATGGCCAGTTTTGCCGCAGTTTGCACAACGTGCTGTATTACGGCAGGTCAGGCGACTGTGGCCCAATAGATGACAAGCATAACATCGTAAAACAGGGAAATTGTAGGGCTGAACCTGATACGAGGTCCTGTGTAGTGCCACTCGGTCAGGGAGGTGCCCATCGAACTTTACACGGACCATGGATGTCGGCCCTGCTGCTCCGCGAATCCTGGTAACTTCTAATAATCTCACTGATGCACCCCCTAATACCTGCAGAGCGGCCTGGATGTCATCCACATCTACACTCTGGTCAATTGGGCCAATCTTCCCATACCGGGCCCGAGACTCCTCCTCCTGCGACAATACCTGTCGGCACCTGACAGGCCAGTCCCCCAACTTATTAATGTCGGATACACAGATGTGTGATAGAGCCTCCTTTCTGATATGTAGCTTCAGTGCTGCACCCCTACCCAGGGTACGTATGGTCTCAGGCAGGCAATGTGGCCACAATGTGGAAGCCTCGATTGCTGCACCTAAGGTACGAGGATTTGCAAAGACGCACTGACCTGATTCTGACTGGATTAGGACTACCACAAACGAGGAACGGGGTACCACAAGACTAAGGTCTTCTGAAGGGGAGGATATCCTCTTAGCATCTCGCTCTGGGGCAGCATCAGCCGACTCATCTTCTAGCAGACGTTTTCCTCTCTGGGACTTGCTGTCAACATCCATGGCGTCCCCGCTCGGGGAGGCGTCCATTAGGGAGGCTCCGGCCTCCCCCGGTCCTGTGAGCCCCTGGGTAGCTGCAGTGAGCACACACTGGCCCAAAGAAGCCAGCTGAATTAGAGATGAGTTCCAGGTAAGGTGTGGAAAGAAAGTCCAGCCAGGAGCGTTCAATCCGCGCGCCAAGATGGCCGACCTTCCCGCCCGAACCTCACGAGTCGTGGAGACGTCTATAGCAACCTTTGTTGTGATGACGTCACTCGCTCGCTCGCTCGCTTACCCGCCACGTCGCTCTTCCCATTTTCTTTGGTTACTGATCTTTGCCGACGTTTAATTAACCTGAGAGCCACTAATATTGGTGGCCTCAACGAGGACAGGAAGTTGGCGGCTTGTCAAAGGTGCTACCCATTTGCCTGGACGATCTTTTCTATCTGTATTTTAAAACCCAGTAGAGTTTTGGCATTTACCTGACCTACTATTTGGCGGGTAGGCTGTTCCACGGGTTTACAACCATACGGGTGAAAAAGCCTCTCCTGTTTTCTGTCCTACATTGTGGCTTGTTGAGCTTGAACCCGTTGCTTCTCGTTCGTATTACATCTGACCTTTTGAAGAAAGTGTCCGGATCGACATCGTCCAAATTGTTGAGTATTTTAAGTGTTTCGATGAGCTCTGCCCTGTCATGCCTGGCTTGCTGTGTTGTTTGGCCAGTGGCCCTCAATCCTTCCTGATACGAGAGATGACTAAGCTCTGGTATGATTTTTGTTGCCCGGTGTTGCATCTTCTCCAGAGCAGCTATGTCTTTCTGAAGATAAGGTCTCAATGCCTGTATGCAATAATCCAGGTGGGGGGCGCACCAGAGACTTATACAATTGAAGGACTACTTTAGTTTCCTTGAAGGTAAAGGCACGCTTGATTATTCCCAAGGTTTGGTTCGCTTTTTTTACTGCCGCTCCCACTTGTTGTGCAACTTTTAGTGAATGATGGATGCTGATTCCAATGTCGCATTCTTCATCTATCTGTTGTAAGGTAAAGCTGGCAATTTGGTAGTTGTGACGTGGAATGTTATGCCCTACAGGCAAGGTCTTGCATTTATCGACATTAAAGAGCATTTGCCAGTCATCTGACCATTAGTGGAGTTCATGTAGATCTCTTTGTAAGGTCTCAATATCACTTTCACTTCCTTCTTTATCATAGATCTTAGTGTCATCTGCAAATGTGTCATCTGCCCAACATTCCATCTCCCAGGATGAACAGGACCAGCAACAGCTGCTTGACTATGTTATTGTGTCGTCCCAAAATATTCCTGTGGAACGTGAAGGTGAAAAGTGTATTGAAATAGTTCAGGCTCTCATAAAAGACGAATTGCGACTCACTCTAAATAAAACCGACATTATTGCTGCCTACAGAGTAGGCAAAAAGAATCCATCAGGTCTAAACCAGCGAAAAATTCGCCTCAAGCTAGCTTCCCAGTCCATAAAATCGCCACTTGTCCGGACAGCTGCATCCCAACGAAAGGGAATCTACATCAACGAGTGCTTGACTAGAAAAAGACAGCAACTCCTCCACCACCTGCGGCAAATCCGTCATCAAAACCCAGATGCGATTCATCAGTGCTTCGTTAGAGATGGCGTGATTAAAGTGAGAAAGACCTCAGAAGGTAAAATGTTTACAATTGCTAATGAGGATAACCTCAACACTTTCCTCTCCCAATGTGGTTTGTCTCACCTTATTATCCCTCTCATTGAGTCAACATAATTAATTAAGCCCCTTGTCACCTAGTGCGGGCTACGTATCCAAAGTATTTTTGTTACACTTTTTTAAAGTAAATTTTAATTTAATTTATATTAGTCATTTATTGGACTTAATTAATTGAGTGCATTAATATTTTCTTTAGTTCTTATTAATTATGGGATCATAACTAAACTATTTATAGTTAATAATCATTAGATTAAACTTGCCTATGTTCATTATTCAACTTTTTCTTTGCTTTCATTTATTACCTCTGTTGCCTAGCCTCGCCATACTCCCTTACTCCATTGTACCCCTGGCTTTGCCTGTGTCTCAAAATGCAAATTATTACTTACAGTGTACCTGAGAGTACTTGTAAGCAATCTACCTCAATTTCCTTTTTTTTGTTCATTTTGTGTTTGTTTTGTATAGGTCTTGTTTATATTTTAATTTTCCCCCCTTTTATAAAAAAAATTTTTTTGTAATTGCCATTCTTGCCTTGTTTTCCTACAACCAGCCTTTTAATGCAGACAAGTATAGACCCAGAACTAAACCTCTTATCCACTATCTATGACAATCATCACTTTAATGATCAAAATTGCAGATATTTTACAGCTCATGATGTAAACAATGTTTTAACACATAATCACAATATCTCTGTAATTAACTTGAACGTTAGATCTCTAAGTAAACACTTCGATGATGTTAGTGCCTTGATTGAAACTATTGACAACAAATTCTCTTTTATTATACTTACTGAAACGTGGTTAAAAGAGGATACTACTCAACTCTTTAACATGCCAAACTACTCAGCAATTCACAACTGTCGACCAATTCAGAGAGGTGGTGGTACTGCTCTTCACTACCACCAAGAACTAACATGCTTAAAAGTAATTAGAACTAGAGACTGCTGTCAAGTTGTGTCACAGGGCGGGAGAGACATCTCCCGCCAACACATCACAAGGCGCAGTGTGGTCACAAAGCGACCCAAACGTCTTAAGGTCAGAGCTACTCCACTTGACGGTCATGCTATCGGAAGAAGCAATACTTTAAAGGTCCTGAAGAAAGTAACTGGCCTCAAACCCGCTGACATTAGTCAGGAAGGTGAAGATATCATGCTATACTTTTCATGTGAAGAGGAGCTAGAAAAACTCCTCACTAACGATGCCTTTCTTCGCAAAGAGCACTACCTACATCCTCACTTCCCACGTCAGTTCCTGGCCGCCGGAAGAACTGTTTTTACCAGCAGGACTAGCCGGTGGATCGCTGAGCGACCTCAACATCATATCATAAACAATATCGAGGACGAAAATCCAAACCTGTCGGTATTCAACCTAGAGTTCTGCAACACCGACAAAACATCAATGAAGATTACGTTCACCACCATAGCTGCGGCCACCCAGGCTGCCACACAAGGATTCTACTGCTTCGGCCTAAAAATACCACCCCACCAAATAAAAAAAAGAACGATACCATGAGATCCAGCAGTGCTTTAAGTGCTACGAGTTCTCCCACCCGACCAACAAGTGTCAGCACCCTGTCCAGAGGTGCAGCCTGTGCGCACTGGACCATCACTACTCCATATGCAAGGCAACAGTCCATCACTGCTTGCTCTGTGATGGCAATCATCCCGCAATTTCCTACCGCTGCCCCCGCAGACACGAAATCATCAAGGCCCAGGTTGAAGCCAAAAGAAACAACTCGTCTACCTCCTCGACCAGAGCCCCAAGCGTTCAATACACCACCTTAACTCTCACTAGTCGATCAGAAGACTTTCCGGTCCTACCAACATGTGGCTCCTCCCAGCAGGCGACACAGCCTTCTCATTGTGGACCCAAGGTCCCACAGTCTCCTTCACAGCCCCCTGCATCACGTGCAGGCATTATCCCTGGTCTTCTTAAACTAGCGGAAAGGCTTGCAGGACCAGACAACCAGCGCTTTGTCAGTGAACTAAACGCATTATACATAGACAATGACCTGCCCCCCATCATAGCCACTAGCGTAAATCTCACTGCCTCCTCTACCACTCCGGAGACTACCACCAGGACGACCAGGTGGTCAACTTCAACACCGACTCCAGAACCGCCCATGACCCGGGCGACACAAACAGAGGTAATTACTTCTCCAGCTCCGAACACTCCTACCATCACTATCTCAGCAGCCGCGCTAGCAGACGTGCTGTCTACAAACGATAACAGCACCACCACTAGCGCTCCTGAAATAGCTACAAACATCAATCAACGACACCTAAACCTACCTAAGGCTGCGAGGCGAAAGACAAAAACGCCCACTACGGAGGTTACGGACTCCTCAGACGAGGAAATCATAGTAGGAGCTCCACCACCACATCACAAAAACGACACCTACACGGTTCAAAACTTCCTCATGGAGGCCACGTCACCAAACTCTAACGACAGCACTGCTCAGCCAAAGTCGCAGGCAAAGAAAAAACGGAAAACCTAGAGGTCTACACTAACCCCACCAGCTCCATAACTGGTATAGCCAGCCCTCCAGGCTGAAAACCATCATGAAGACCCCCATCCATCGCCAGATCTCTAGTATCAGCCACTGATACAGATAATGGCTCCAAAGAGCCTCCACTTACGGGCTCACCATATCCCGTGCTACTGGAACTTATTGTTCTGAGTAGCGAATCTTAAACAACAACTACAAGAGACTACTGTGGGGAGTATATCTTCGCCAGTTTCAGAGTTAAGGGTGCTGAGTCTGTCCTGTCTGTGGGAGCAGTCTATAGAATTCCTAACACTGATGTGTCCGAATTCAACTCAAACCTTAGAAATCTAATACATAAGAACATAAGAACATAAGAACAAAGGCAACTGCAGAAGGCCTATTGGCCCATACGAGGCAGCTCCTATCTATAACCACCCAATCCCACTCATATATTTGGTGAGTCAGGTTGGAGCTCTGAGAGCAGAGATGGATTCCGTGCGGGAGAAGGTACGACGGCTGAGACTTCGGAAGGAAACGAAGGAGGAGGCCAGTGTTGACGGGACCTCATTAAGAAGGACTGACGGGACCAGTATTAAGAAGTCCTCGTCTTGGCAAGTTGTGAAAGACAGGGGACTTAAGAAGACCTTGGCAAAACCGACAACTAATAGCCTACACCTAGGGACTTTTAACGCATTTGACGTATTAGAGGACGAGTGCTGTGTTGAACCTGTTGTTCAACGAGGTGGCAAAGACAAAGTAACGAGGAGCATTGAAGCGCAGGTCCCTCAAACTGCTCGAAAGGAAAAGGGAGAATCGAAGCGAATTTTGGTTGTGGGAGATTCCCAGGTGAGGTATTTAGACAGAACGTTTTGTGCCAGAGATAGGGGGAACAGATTAAAGGTTTGCTATCCGGGAGCTGGAATTGGTGATATTGTTGGAAACATGAATGATATTATGACGGGAAATGGGAACAAACCCATTATTTGTATTAGTGCAGGGGGTAATGATGTTGGGCGAGTTAGGAGTGAGGAACTAATACAGAGATTCAGGACAGCCATTGAATTAGTTAGGAGCAAGGGAGGAATCCCGATCATATGTGGCATTCTTCCAAGAAAGGGAGTGGGAAATGAATGGATGTCGAGGGCAATTGGTGTCAATTGCCGGCTGGAAAGATATTGCAAATCAAATGCAATATCTTTCATAGACAACTGGGAACACTTCTATGGAAGAAATGAAATGTATGCTCGTGATGGGGTGCATCTATTGAGGGCTGGGGTTGTTGCTGTTGCGAACTCGTTGGAAGAAGTAGTTAGAGGTGTTTGTTTGGGTTTAAACTGTTAGTAGATAGAGGTATGGGAATTGATAGGGAGGAAGGAGATAATAAAAGTATGTGTTTGTGGGAGAAAGGAATTGGCAAAATGATCAGGGAAAGAGAAGGGCCTCAAAATAACAATTCACTTAGGGTATATTACACTAACAGTAGAAGTCTAAGAAATAAAATTAACGAATTAAATGCTCTTGTCTGCACAGAAAAAAATTGATATTATTGCACTTACCGAAACGTGGATGAATGTAGAAAATAGAGAACTATTAACTGAATATCAAATAAATGGATTTAAACTATTTCACACAGATAGATATATTAGACGAGGAGGGGGAGTAGCCATATATGTTAGGGACAATTTGAAATAATAAATAAATAAATAAATAAATAAATAAATAAATAAATAAATAAATGTTTATTTAGGTAAGGTACATACATACAAGAAATTTTTACAAAGATTGGTTGACTTATAGGTAGAGATAGTACATACAATGCCTAAAGCCACTATTACGCAAAGCGTTTCGGGCATGAAAAACTTAGATGACAAGCTTAATACTAATTGAGCATAAAGAGTAGAATGAAAACAAGAAATGAAAACATAGCTGAAAAAGCAGCACAAATACAATTATGTCGACAAACAGCGCTCTTTAAAAAAAACAGACATTGGTTGACAATAGAAGGGTAAGGTAGGTTACAGGGAATTTATTAGGTATAGCTTCGTTTTTATCTTAAACTGGTTGAGAGAGGTACAGTCTTTAACATGGTTGGGAAGGTCATTCCACATTCTGGGCCCCTTGATTTGTAGAGCATTTCTAGTTTGATTAAGTCGTACTCTAGGAATATCAAAACTGTATTTATTTCTGGTGTAGTGCTCATGGGTTCTGTTACAACCTTCTATGAAGCTTTTGAGGTCAGGATTGGCATTACAGTTTAGCGTTTTATATATGTATAATACACAAGAGAGAATGTGCAGTGACTTAATATCTAACATATTCAGAGATTTGAGTAAGGGTACCGAGTGATGTCTGGGGCCAGAGTTGGATATTGTCCTAATAGCAGCTTTGTGTTGGGTAATTAGAGGACGTAAATGATTTTGGGTAGTAGAGCCCCAAGCACAAATACCATAGTTGAGGTATGGATAGATGAGGGAGTAATAGAGAGTAACCAGGGCAGGGCGGGGTACATAATATCTGATCTTAGAAAGAATGCCAACAGTTTTTGAAACTTTTTTTGATATATTTAGAATGTGTCCCTGGAAATTCAGCTTGTGGTCGATGAGAACGCCAAGGAATTTGCCATCTAATTTGTTACAAATTTGGGTATTGTTTATTTTGAGATTTATCTGATTAGAGGATTTATTGCCAAACAGAATATAAAACGTTTTGTCAATGTTTGTTTGGTGAGTTTGTTGGCAGTTAGCCAAAGATGGACTTTCTCTAGCTCAGTATTTACTGTGGCATTTAGAGCAAGGGGGTCAGGACTGGAGTAAATGAAGGTTGTGTCGTCAGCAAATAGAATTGGTTTGAGGTGTTGGGAGGCATTTGGAAGGTCATTAATGTAGATGAGAAAGAGGAGAGGGCCAAGTATGCTGCCCTGAGGAACACCAATGTTGATGGGTAGGGTGGGAGAAATTGTATTATTCACAGAAACATACTGGAGCCTGTCAGTAAGATAAGATTTGAGGTATTGCAGGGAGTGTCCTCTGACTCCATAATGATGTAATTTAAGAAGAAGGTTTTGGTGGTTGACAGTGTCAAAAGCCTTACGCAGGTCCACAAATAACCCAACAGGAAACTCCTTTTTATCAAGAGCTGCGTGAATTAAGTTAATCATACTAATAAGTGCATCGTTAGTGCTTTTTTTGGGTCTGAAGCCATATTGACAAGAGCTAAGTATATTGTGTTTGGCTAGAAAAGAGTAAAGCTGCTTGTAGATTAGTTTTTCGAATATTTTTGACAAGTTACGCAGGATTGATATAGGTCTGTTGTTGTTAACATCTGTGAGATCACCACATTTGTGGACAGGGGTTACTCTTGCTTTTTTTAGAATGTCTGGAAACATTAGAACATAAGTTATTCATATATACTCTCTTCTTCATCATACACTCTTCACTACTTTCCACCTTTTGAACCGAGAGGATTAATTCATTAGCTCCTCATTAATCTCATTAATCTAATGGCAGAGGCTACATTTATCTCTACAATTCTATCCCCAATACTCTACAGCTTCAACTCTATCCTCATTATCTCAATCATAGCATTTCTTGGGCATCCTAAGATAATTCTCATGGCTTCAATTTGTACCTTCTCCAACTTGCCCGTCCTACCTTTACCAAAACAAGAAATGACAGGTGCAGCATAATCAATAAGAGATCTTGCAGTACTCAAGCATATCAGGACGGGAGAGACATCTCCCGCCAACACATCACAAGGCGCAGTGTGGTCACAAAGCGACCCAAACGTCTTAAGGTCAGAGCTACTCCACTTGACGGTCATGCTATCGGAAGAAGCAATACTTTAAAGGTCCTGAAGAAAGTAACTGGCCTCAAACCCGCTGACATTAGTCAGGAAGGTGAAGATATCATGCTCTACTTTTCATGTGAAGAGGAGCTAGAAAAACTCCTCACTAACGATGCCTTTCTTCGCAAAGATCCTACATCCTCAAACCTACATCCTCACTTCCCACGTCAGTTCCTGGCCGCCGGAAGAACTGTTTTTACCAGCAGGACTAGCCGGTGGATCGCTGAGCGACCTCAACATCATATCATAAACAATATCGAGGACGAAAATCCAAACCTGTCGGTATTCAACCTAGAGTTCTGCAACACCGACAAAACATCAATGAAGATTACGTTCACCACCATAGCTGCGGCCACCCAGGCTGCCACACAAGGATTCTACTGCTTCGGCCTAAAAATACCACCCCACCAAATAAAAAAGGAACGATACCATGAGATCCAGCAGTGCTTTAAGTGCTACGAGTTCTCCCACCCGACCAACAAGTGTCAGCACCCTGTCCAGAGGTGCAGCCTGTGCGCACTGGACCATCACTACTCCATATGCAAGGCAACAGTCCATCACTGCTTGCTCTGTGATGGCAATCATCCCGCAATTTCCTACCGCTGCCCCCGCAGACACGAAATCATCAAGGCCCAGGTTGAAGCCAAAAGAAACAACTCGTCTACCTCCTCGACCAGAGCCCCAAGCGTTCAACACACCACCTTAACTCTCACTAGTCGACCAGAAGACTTTCCGGTCCTACCAACATGTGGCTCCTCCCAGCAGGCGACACAGCCTTCTCATTGTGGACCCAAGGTCCCACAGTCTCCTTCACAGCCCCCTGCATCACGTGCAGGCATTATCCCTGGTCTTCTTAAACTAGCGGAAAGGCTTGCAGGACCAGACAACCAGCGCTTTATCAGTGAACTAAACGCATTATACATAGACAATGGCCTGGCCCCCATCATAGCCACTAGCGTAAATATCTCTGCCTCCTCTACCACTCCGGAGACTACCACCAGGACGACCAAGAGATCAACTTCAACACCGACTCCAGGACCGCCCATGACCCGGGCGACACAGAGGTAATTCCTTCTCCAGCTCCCAACACTCCTACCATCACTATCTCAGCAGCTGCGCTAGCAGACGTGCTGTCTACAAACGATAACAGCACCACCATCGCTCCTGAAATAGCTACAAACATCAATCAACGACACCTAAACCTACCTAAGGCTGCGAGGCGAAAGACAAAAACGCCCACTACGGAGGTTACGGACTCCTCAGATGAGGAAATCATAGTAGGAGCACCACCGCCGCATCACAAATACGGCACCTACACGGTTCAAAACTTCCTCATGGAGGCCACGTCACCAAACTCTAACGACAGCACTGCTTAGCCAAAGTCGCAGGCAAAGAAAAAACGGAAAACCTAGAGGTCTACACTAACCCCACCAGCTCCATAACTGGTATAGCCAGCCCTCCAGGCTGAAAACCATCATGAAGACCCCCATCCATCGCCAGATCTCTAGTATCAGCCACTGATACAGATAATGGCTCCAAAGAGCCTCCACTTACGGGCTCACCATAGCCCGTGCTACTGGAACTTATCGTTCTGAGTGGCGAATCTTAAACAACAAAACAACATCAAGCATATCATTCGTAGCACAGGGACTCCCACTCCCTTTCCACAGCATGCCAAGGCCTTCAGAGGTTGTAATCTCTTCCGACATTGACCCAACAGTCTGTTCATCTCAGCTTCCAAACTCTCATGGGTATATCCAACATATATGCCTAAATATTTATATATATACATATATATTAACTCTATATATTTTTACCGTTTATTTTCAATATAATGTGCCTCCGACTTCTACATTCAAACTTAGTTTTGTTTTCATTAACCACTAGTACCATATGGTGACACAGGTTTCCGAAATTGTCCAACACTGTTTGAACGTCTGAATTATCTTTGCCCTGAAACAAAATATCATCGGCATATATGGTCGGAGTTACCCCATTTGAGTATCTCTCAGATGCTATCTTATTCATTAGTACATTAAACAAGGTGGGACTCAACACTCCTCTCTGAGGTGTGCCGAGTTCAAAGGATCTCACACCTGACATACAACCTTGATACCACACCTGAGCCTTCCTTTCGTAAAGATAATCCCCTATCCAGCGCAATAATCTCCCTTTAACACCAAGACCAGCTAATTCATATAAAATAACCTCTTTGTTGGCTTTATCAAAAGCTCCTTGTAAATCAATAAAAATTCTATGATAATCATTTTCATTAGCTAGACATTAAATAATACAATCAGAGGTACTTTTTCCTTTGAGGAACCCGAACAAATTACTAGACAGCTGATCACCTATTATATATAAATGATCCTCTCCATCATTTTACAAAAACACGAGGTTAAAGACACAGGTCTGTACTCTCCATTGGCTTTAGGGATAGGGATTATCATAGCTTTTTTCCATTTACTGGGAATACTGCCCTCTTTATAACTAATATTAAAGAGGTCTAAAAGTGGGCTTTTCGTCATAATGGCAAGTTCATTAAGTATTTCATAAGTTACTCCATCCTCCCCAGGGGCGGTAGATTTCCCAACTTTAATCGCCGTTATTAGTTCTTCTCTGGTAATACCTGTGCAAGTGACATCACCACTGTTACCTGCTGTAAGTATAAAATCTAATTCTTTCCAAGAATCTAATGACTCTCTCGTTACAGCGGGTAATGAACTAAGTTTGGCAGCTTCCGCCCATTTTTTTAGGAGACCATTTGCAATTCCTTGCTGGTCAGGATGTGCAACAAAATTATGCTTTTTATCCCTTACATTATTTACGTCTTGCCAGATTTCCTTCAAGTTTCTGTTACTTCCAACTTTATCTGCAAACTCCTGCCAATACTTGCTCCTAATTTCCTTTCTCTTTGTTACGGACCCGAGTCCAGCGTCCGAGCACGGAGCAGTGACGACAACGCCATCTGCCAGTCTGCTCCCGAAACCCCCTCCAAATGGACAGTGCCATCTAGCGAGGACGGGATATACCGGCCACAGGGGCTGGTTTCCCGTCTTAATCAGCTCGTAACGTAGCCGCTGCTGACCTCTGGTGAGGTGGCGCTTAGACAGCAACGCCATCTATGGAGTAGATAGGTGGACGTTTGTGTCTAAGCCTGTAAGTGAGGTGCCCTAGAGTGTCCCTAGTAATAATGACATGTCTGATTACAGAGTCGACCTGGGACTGCTGTATTGGACGATGGCAGTCTACCCAAGGCAGCCATAGTCTCTCCACGAGTTTGCTCTGAGGAAGCTGTGAGTCACCCCCAGACGGGCACTGTTGAGTGTATTAGCCTGCCTGTGACGTGGCAGTACCAGGATTCGTCTTATCTGGGGGCTGGCTGGTGGAAGAGACTAGCCACTGTGGTGCGGAGAGAGGAGAGTGATCTGCGGAATCACACGAGGCTCCTGCCTAGGGCTCGCAACCCTAGTATCGGTCGTGGAGGGGCCTACACAGCGGAGCTGATTGGAACCTGCCAGCTACAGGCTGGATTTGTGGTTGAAGGCCTCCACGATGGTGTACCCAGTGGGACTGTGATTTGGCTGGCCTGTGGCCAGGGTAGATTCGCCGAGAGAATCAGAGGATTCATCGTGGGCCACGACGAAGAGAACTAGAGCTACTCATCTTGAGCACCGTGGAGCATCCTGTGTCTTCAGAGGAAGACTCATCTCATAAGGAAGACTCATAATAAGTGTAGTTATAGCAACCCCGCGTGTGACTGTGATATATTTATTTATGGTGGTGGTAGCAATATATATACAAAAGCAGTGCATTTGTATCCCTTCCCCTTTAATTTACTTGCGTTACGGAACACATCCCTTGAAAGCCACTACTAACTTGGGGCCAGATACCCAAACTCTAATAACATCAGAGAAGAACCCAGTTGCGACCCAATAGGGCTGTAACACTCTTCTCCCCACACAGCCTAACAACTGCCAGTAAAGCATTCTTCCCTTCCTAAGTCCTGGTGGGTGGTGGTGACGTCGAGACAACTACCCACGATGGTGCAAAACTTTGGCATCTGGTGACTGCATCCTTGTGGACAGCATACTGAGCC
Source organism: Procambarus clarkii (assembly GCF_040958095.1). Lineage (NCBI taxonomy): Eukaryota > Metazoa > Arthropoda > Malacostraca > Decapoda > Cambaridae > Procambarus > Procambarus clarkii. The sequence continues at coordinate 39,354,615 of NC_091164.1, forward strand.
AAGACAACCTCGTTAGTGACGTGAGGTGACGGCTGGGTGACTGGTGTATTGTCACCAACCCTAAGTAACCATGTGATTAGTTACTGGATCTGGTAGGGGAGGACTTTGTATAACGTGCCTTCCCCTTGATCTTCTCTTTACATGTGGAAAATGTTAGAGGGGCTGGTCCCAAACCTGCACACAGAAATAACATCACATGAGACCAGAAGACATGGCAGGATGTGCAGAATACCCCCGTTGAAAAGCGGAGGTGCAACAGGTACTCTGAGAGAGAACTCTATCAACATCAGAGGCCCGAGACTGTTCAACACGCTTCCGCTACAAATAAGGGGCATAACTGGCCGACCCCTCACAGTGTTCAAGAGAGAACTGGATAAGCACCTTCAAAGGATACCTGATCAACCAGGCTGTGACTCATACGTCAGGCTGCGAGCAGCCGCGTCCAACAGCCTGGTTGATCAGTCCAGCAACCAGGAGGCCTGGTCGACGACCGGGCCGCGGGGACGCTTAGCCCCGGAAGCACCTCAAGGTAACCTCGAGGTAGGTAAGGTTCTCAGATAGGGTTCACGTTTGGCTGGGCAGGTGTACAAATCAGACCTGGGAAAAGACAGACAACAACATAGCGGAAGCTATGGATATAACTGGATATAACTCTGGGTTTGTTGGAAGTTGGAAACCCCAGAGCAAGGTAAAGTCTGCTATCTGAGCTAAGTACAGCCAAGAAATAGGAACATAAGAACAAAGGTAACTGCAGAAGGCCTATTGGCCCATACGAGGCAGCTCCTATCTATAACCACCCAATCCCACTCATATACTTGTCCAACCCGCGCTTGAAACAATCGAGGGACCCCACATCCACCACGTTACACGGTAATTGGTTCCACAAATCAACAACCCTGTTACTGAACCAGTATTTACCCAAGTCTTTCCTAAATCTAAATTTATCCAATTTATACCCATTGTTTCGTGTTCTGTCTTGTGTTGATATTTTTAATACCCTATTAATATCCCTCCCTGTTATGTCCATTCATCCACTTGTAAACCTTTATCATGTCACCCCTAACTCTTCGCCTTTCCAGTGAATGCAACTTAAGCTTTGTTAATCTTTCTTCATATGAAAGATTTCTAATTTGGGGAATTAACTTAGTCATCCTACGTTGGACACGTTCAAGTGAATTTATTTCCATTCTATAATACGGCGACCAAAACTGAACTGCATAATCTAAATGGGGCTTAACCAGAGCAAGATATAGCTTTAGAACCACACCAGGTGTCTTGTTACTAACGCTTCGATTAATGAATCCCAGTGTCCTATTCGCCTTATTACGAACATTCATGCATTGATCCTTTTGTTTTAAATTCTTACTAATCATAACTCCCAGATCCCTTTCGCAATCTCAACACTCAACACTCAATTGGGGTCAGGTGAAGTCACAGTGAGAGGTTGTGTTAACCGGAGCTCCTGAGTGTTGTTATATTATCATTGCAATATGGAAGTTGTAGTTAAGGACCTGGTGACTCTAGTGGGAGCCCTGAGGACAGAGTTGGACTTTCTGCGGGAGGAGGTGCGTCAGCTGAAAGAACAACGAGAAGTAACGAAGGAGGAGACCAGCAGTAAAGGGACCTCGTCTTGGAGAGTTGTTAAAGACAGGGGCCTTAAGAAGACTTTGATAAAGCCGCCTTCAAACGCCATAGCAACTTCTAATTCATTTGACGTTTTGGAGGACGAATGCTGTGGAGAGACTGTGGATCGCGCAAAAGGGAAAGCAACGAAGAGAAAGGAAGCGCAGGCCCCTCAGAAAGTAAAGGAAGTACCTAAGCAAACATTAGTTGTGGGAGATTCCCAGATAAGGTATTTGGATAGAACGTTTTGTGCTAGAGATAGGGGGAACAGGTTAAGGGTTTGCTATCCCGGAGCTGGCATTGGTGATATTATAAACAACATGAATGATATTATGGCTGGTAATGGGAACAATCCCATTATTTGCATTAGCGCGGGAGGAAATGATGTTGGTCGAGTTAGGAGTGAGGAACTGATTCAGAGGTATAAAACAGCCATAGAGTTAGTTAGGAGCAAGGGAGGAATCCCGATCATATGTGGCATTCTTCCAAGAAAGGGAGTGGGAAATGAATGGATATCGAGGGCACTTGGTGTCAATTGCCGGCTGGAAAGATATTGCAAATCAAATGCAATATCTTTCATAGACAACTGGGAACACTTCTATGGAAGAAATGAAATGTATGCTCGTGATGGGGTGCATCTATCGAGAGCTGGGGTTGTTGCTGTTGCGAACTCGTTAGAAGAAGTGGTTAGAGGTATTTGTTTGGGTTTAAACTGTTAGTAGATAGAGGTATGGGAATTGATTTGGAGGAAGGAGGTAATAAAAGTATGTGTTTGTGGGAGAAAGGAATTGGCAAAACGATCAGGGAAAGAGAAGGTCCGCAAAATAACAATTCACTTAGGGTATATTACACTAACAGTAGAAGTCTAAGAAATAAAATTAACGAATTAAATGCTCTTGTCTGCACAGAAAAAATAGATATTATTGCACTTACCGAAACGTGGATGAATGTAGAAAATAGAGAACTATTAGCTGAATATCAAATATATGGATTTAAACTATTTCACACAGATAGATATATTAGACGAGGAGGTGGAGTAGCCATATATGTTAGGGACAATTTGAAATGTAGTCTCAAAGAGGGAATCAAAACAGAGCCACACACAGAAACTATTTGGATTGAATTAAACGAAAAAGCTAATAATATTATAATAGGAGTAATATATAGGCCACCAAATTTAGACAGAATGGAAGCAAAGCATCTATGGGATGAAATATCTAGAGCATAAGAACAAAGGTAACTGCAGAAGGCCTATTGGCCCATACGAGGCAGCTCCTATTCTATAACCACCCAATCCCACTCATATACTTGTCCAACCCGTGCTTGAAACAATCGAGGGACCCCACCTCCACAATGTTACGCGGCAATTGGTTCCACAAATCAACAACCCTGTTACTGAACCAGTATTTACCCAAGTCTTTCCTAAATCTAAACTTATCCAATTTATATCCATTGTTTCGTGTTCTGTCCTGTGTTGATACTTTTAATACCCTATTAATATCCCCCAGGTTATGTCCATTCATCCACTTGTAAACCTCTATCATGTCACCCCTAACTCTTCGCCTTTCCAGTGAATGCAACTTAAGCTTTGTTAATCTTTCTTCATATGAAAGATTTCTAATTTGGGGAATTAACTTAGTCATCCTACGCTGGACACGTTCAAGTGAATTTATATCCATTCTATAATATGGCGACCAAAACTGAACTGCATAATCTAAATGGGGCCTAACTAGAGCAAGATATAGCTTGAGAACCACACCAGGTGTCTTGTTACTAACGCTGCGATTAATAAATCCAAGTGTCCGATTTGCCTTATTACGAACATTTATGCATTGATCCTTTTGTTTTAAATTCTTACTAATCATAACTCCCAGATCCCTTTCGCAATCCGACTTCGCAATCACAACACCATCTAGCTCGTATCTTGTAACTCTATCATCATTACCTAACCTCAGAACTTTACATTTATCAGCATTAAACTGCATCTGCCAATCCTTTGACCATTTCAAAACCCTATCTAGATCAACTTGAAGTGATAGTGAGTCCTCCTCCGAATTAATTTCCCTACCGATTTTCGTATCATCGGCAAATTTGCAAATGTTGCTACTCAAACCTGAATCTAAATCATTTATATATATTATAAACAACAGAGGTCCCAGGACAGAGCCTTGAGGCACTCCACTTACAACATTTTCCCACTCTGACTTGATTCCATTTATACTAACTCTCTGTTTCCTTTGGTATAGCCATGCCCTAATCCAGCTTAATATAGCACCCCCAATACCATGAGACTCTATTTTTTTTAATCAGTCTTTCATGTGGCACTGTATCAAAAGCTTTGCTAAAGTCAAGGTATACAACATCGCAATCCTTACCACTATCAACTGCCTCAACAATGCTAGAATAAAAAGATAACAAATTTGTTAAACATGAACGGCCATTTATAAAACCATGTTGCGACTCAATTATTAATTTATGTTTTTCAAGATGAAGACGAATTTTATTTGCTATTATAGATTCGAGTAACTTTCCCACAATAGACGTTAGGCTAATTGGTCGATAGTTAGACGCAAGTGATCTATCTCCTTTCTTAAAAACTGGTATCACATTAGCAACTTTCCAAAACTCTGGCACTCTGCCTGACTCTATTGATTTATTAAATATGGTTGACAGTGGGTCACAAAGCTCCTCTTTGCATTCTTTAAGCACCCTAGCAAATACTTCATCCGGCCCTGGGGATTTGTTTGGTTTGAGTTTTACTATTTGTTTAAGAACATCCTCCCTGGTAACTGCTAAACTCGTCAACCTGTCCTCGTCCCCACCCACATAGACTTGTTCGGCTGAAGGCATATTGTTAAGTTCCTCTTTAGTAAATACAGATACAAAATATTTATTAAAAATACTACTCATCTCTTCATCACTATCTGTTATTTGACCTGTCTCAGTTTTTAATGGACCTATCCTTTCCCTAGTCTTAGTACGATATAACTGAAAAAACCCTTTAGGATTTGTCTTTGCTTGCCCTGCTATGCGAACTTCATAGTTTCTTTTTGCTTTCCTTATCTCTTTTTTAACATATCTAACCAGTTGTACGAATTCCTGTTCTAAAGTGACCTCCCCATTTTTAATCCTTTTGTACCAAGCTCTCTTTTTACCTATAAGGTTCTTCAAATTCTTTGTTATCCACTTTGGGTCATTAGTATACGATCTATTCAATTTGTATGGTATACTACGTTCCTGTGCTTTGTTTAGAATATTCTTAAATAAGTTATATATTGAATCCACATCGAAATCCCCATTTAAGTCACCTATCGCTGGGTTCATGTCTCGCTCCAAGACCGGCCCACACCCCATACCCAAGCCTTTCCAATCAATTTGACCCAAAAAATTTCTTAGGCTATTAAAATCAGCTTTTCGAAAATCTGGCACTTTAACAGAATTTTCTCCTACTGGTCTATTCCATTCTATGCTAAATCTGATTTCTTTGTGATCACTGCTCCCTAGCTCACTCCCTATTTCGATGTCATTAATTTGCGTTTCCCTGTTAGTTAACACTAAATCTAGATCTAACAGTATTTATGTCATGGGTGACTTTAATTTTAGCGGAATAAACTGGTTGAACAAAACAGGGAATAGTGAAGCAGAAGATTTTCTAGAATTAATTGACGATTGCTTTCTTACGCAACACATTAAGGAACCAACACGGGAAAATAATATTTTAGATTTAGTGTTAACTAACAGGGAAACGCAAATTAATGACATCGAAATAGGGAGTGAGCTAGGGAGCAGTGATCACAAAGAAATCAGATTTAGCATAGAATGGAATAGACCAGTAGGAGAAAATTCTGTTAAAGTGCCAGATTTTCGAAAAGCTGATTTTAATAGCCTAAGAAATTTTTTGGGTCAAATTGATTGGAAAGTCTTGGGTATGGGGTGTGGGCCGGTCTTGGAGCGAGACATGAACCCAGCGATAGGTGACTTAAATGGGGATTTCGATGTGGATTCAATATATAACTTATTTAAGAATATTCTAAACAAAGCACAGGAACGTAGTATACCATACATAAGAACATAAGAACAAAGGTAACTGCAGAAGGCCTATTGGCCCATACGAGGCAGCTCCTATTCTATAACCACCCAATCCCACTCATATACTTGTCCAACCCGTGCTTGAAACAATCGAGCTCCACAATGTTACGCGGCAATTGGTTCCACAAATCAACAACCCTGTTACTGAACCAGTATTTACCCAAGTCTTTCCTAAATCTAAACTTATCCAATTTATATCCATTGTTTCGTGTTCTGTCCTGTGTTGATACTTTTAATACCCTATTAATATCCCCCCGGTTATGTCCATTCATCCACTTGTAAACCTCTATACAAATTGAATAGATCGAATACTAATGACCCAAAGTGGATAACAAAGAATTTGAAGAACCTTATAGGTAAAAAGAGAGCTTGGTACAAAAGGATTAAAAATGGGGAGGTCACTTTAGAACAGGAATTCGTACAACTGGTTAGAAATGTTAAAAAAGAGATAAGGAAAGCAAAAAGAAACTATGAAGTTCGCATAGCAGGGCAAGCAAAGACAAATCCTAAAGGGTTTTTTCAGTTATATCGTACTAAGACTAGGGAAAGGATAGGTCCATTAAAAACTGAGACAGGTCAAATAACAGATAGTGATGAAGAGATGAGTAGTATTTTTAATAAATATTTTGTATCTGTATTTACTAAAGAGGAACTTAACAATATGCCTTCAGCCGAACAAGTCTATGTGGGTGGGGACGAGGACAGGTTGACGAGTTTAGCAGTTACCAGGGAGGATGTTCTTAAACAAATAGTAAAACTCAAACCAAACAAATCCCCAGGGCCGGATGAAGTGTTTGCCAGGGTGCTTAAAGAATGCAAAGAGGAGCTTTGTGACCCACTGTCAACCATATTTAATAAATCAATAGAGTCAGGCAGAGTGCCAGAGTTTTGGAAAGTTGCTAATGTGATACCAGTTTTTAAGAAAGGAGATAGATCACTTAAGAACATAAGAACAAAGGTAACTGCAGAAGGCCTATTGGCCCATACGAGGCAGCTCCTATTCTATAACCATCCAATCCCACTCATATACTTGTCCAACCCGTGCTTGAAACAATCGAGGGACCCCACCTCCACAATGTTACGCGGCAATTGGTTCCACAAATCAACAACCCTGTTACTGAACCAGTATTTACCCAAGTCTTTCCTAAATCTAAACTTATCCAATTTATATCCATTGTTTCGTGTTCTGTCCTGTGTTGATACTTTTAATACCCTATTAATATCCCCCCGGTTATGTCCATTCATCCACTTGTAAACCTCTATCATGTCACCCCTAACTCTTCGCCTTTCCAGTGAATGCAACTTAAGCTTTGTTAATCTTTCTTCATATGAAAGATTTCTAATTTGGGGAATTAACTTAGTCATCCTACGCTGGACACGTTCAAGTGAATTTATATCCATTCTATAATATGGCGACCAAAACTGAACTGCATAATCTAAATGGGGCCTAACTAGAGCAAGATATAGCTTGAGAACCACACCAGGTGTCTTGTTACTAACGCTGCGATTAATAAATCCAAGTGTCCGATTTGCCTTATTACGAACATTTATGCATTGATCCTTTTGTTTTAAATTCTTACTAATCATAACTCCCAGATCCCTTTCGCAATCCGACTTCGCAATCACAACACCATCTAGCTCGTATCTTGTAACTCTATCATCATTACCTAACCTCAGAACTTTACATTTATCAGCATTAAACTGCATCTGCCAATCCTTTGACCATTTCAAAACCCTATCTAGATCAACTTGAAGTGATAGTGAGTCCTCCTCCGAATTAATTTCCCTACCGATTTTCGTATCATCGGCAAATTTGCAAATGTTGCTACTCAAACCTGAATCTAAATCATTTATATATATTATAAACAACAGAGGTCCCAGGACAGAGCCTTGAGGCACTCCACTTACAACATTTTCCCACTCTGACTTGATTCCATTTATACTAACTCTCTGTTTCCTTTGGTATAGCCATGCCCTAATCCAGCTTAATATAGCACCCCCAATACCATGAGACTCTATTTTTTTAATCAGTCTTTCATGTGGTACTGTATCAAAAGCTTTGCTAAAGTCAAGGTATACAACATCGCAATCCTTACCACTATCAACTGCCTCAACAATGCTAGAATAAAAAGATAACAAATTTGTTAAACATGAACGGCCATTTATAAAACCATGTTGCGACTCAATTATTAATTTATGTTTTTCAAGATGAAGACGAATTTTATTTGCTATTATAGATTCGAGTAACTTTCCCACAATAGACGTTAGGCTAATTGGTCGATAGTTAGACGCAAGTGATCTATCTCCTTTCTTAAAAACTGGTATCACATTAGCAACTTTCCAAAACTCTGGCACTCTGCCTGACTCTATTGATTTATTAAATATGGTTGACAGTGGGTCACAAAGCTCCTCTTTGCATTCTTTAAGCACCCTAGCAAACACTTCATCCGGCCCTGGGGATTTGTTTGGTTTGAGTTTTACTATTTGTTTAAGAACATCCTCCCTGGTAACTGCTAAACTCGTCAACCTGTCCTCGTCCCCACCCACATAGACTTGTTCGGCTGAAGGCATATTGTTAAGTTCCTCTTTAGTAAATACAGATACAAAATATTTATTAAAAATACTACTCATCTCTTCATCACTATCTGTTATTTGACCTGTCTCAGTTTTTAATGGACCTATCCTTTCCCTAGTCTTAGTACGATATAACTGAAAAAACCCTTTAGGATTTGTCTTTGCTTGCCCTGCTATGCGAACTTCATAGTTTCTTTTTGCTTTCCTTATCTCTTTTTTAACATTTCTAACCAGTTGTACGAATTCCTGTTCTAAAGTGACCTCCCCATTTTTAATCCTTTTGTACCAAGCTCTCTTTTTACCTATAAGGTTCTTCAAATTCTTTGTTATCCACTTTGGGTCATTAGTATACGATCTATTCAATTTGTATGGTATACTACGTTCCTGTGCTTTGTTTAGAATATTCTTAAATAAGTTATATATTAAATCCACATCGAAATCCCCATTTAAGTCACCTATCGCTGGGTTCATGTCTCGCTCCAAGACCGGCCCACACCCCATACCCAAGCCTTTCCAATCAATTTGACCCAAAAAATTTCTTAGGCTATTAAAATCAGCTTTTCGAAAAACTTGCGTCTAACTATCGACCAATTAGCCTAACGTCTATTGTGGGAAAGTTACTCGAATCTATAATAGCAAATAAAATTCGTCTTCATCTTGAAAAACATAAATTAATAATTGAGTCGCAACATGGTTTTATAAATGGCCGTTCATAAGAACATAAGAACATAAGAACAAAGGTAACTGCAGAAGGCCTATTGGCCCATACGAGGCAGCTCCTATTCTATGACCACCCAATCCCACTCATATACTTGTCCAACCCATGCTTGAAACAATCGAGGGACCCCACCTCCACAATGTTACGCGGCAATTGGTTCCACAAATCAACAACCCTGTTACTGAACCAGTATTTACCCAAGTCTTTCCTAAATCTAAACTTATCCAATTTATATCCATTGTTTCGTGTTCTGTCCTGTGTTGACACTTTCAACACCCTATTAATATCCCCCCGGTTATGTCCATTCATCCACTTGTAAACCTCTATCATGTCACCCCTAACTCTTCGCCTTTCCAGTGAATGCAACTTAAGCTTTGTTAATCTTTCTTCATATGAAAGATTTCTAATTTGGGGAATTAACTTAGTCATCCTACGCTGGACACGTTCAAGTGAATTTATATCCATTCTATAATATGGCGACCAAAACTGAACTGCATAATCTAAATGGGGCCTAACTAGAGCAAGATATAGCTTGAGAACCACAAATAGTAAAACTATTCATGTTTAACAAATTTGTTATCTTTTTATTCTAGCATTGTTGAGGCAGTTGATAGTGGTAAGGATTGCGATGTTGTATACCTTGACTTTAGCAAAGCTTTTGATACAGTGCCACATGAAAGACTGATTAAAAAGATAGAGTCTCATGGTATTGGGGGTGCTATATTAAGCTGGATTAGGGCATGGCTATACCAAAGGAAACAGAGAGTTAGTATAAATGGAATCAAGTCAGAGTGGGAAAATGTTGTAAGTGGAGTGCCTCAAGGCTCTGTCCTGGGACCTCTGTTGTTTATAATATATATAAATGATTTAGATTCAGGTTTGAGTAGCAACATTTGCAAATTTGCCGATGATACGAAAATCGGTAGGGAAATTAATTCGGAGGAGGACTCACTATCACTTCAAGTTGATCTAGATAGGGTTTTGAAATGGTCAAAGGATTGGCAGATGCAGTTTAATGCTGATAAATGTAAAGTTCTGAGGTTAGGTAATGATGATAGAGTTACAAGATACGAGCTAGATGGTGTTGTGATTGCGAAGTCGGATTGCGAAAGGAATCTGGGAGTTATGATTAGTAAGAATTTAAAACAAAAGGATCAATGCATAAATGTTCGTAATAAGGCAAATCGGACACTTGGATTTATTAATCGCAGCGTTAGTAACAAGACACCTGGTGTGGTTCTCAAGCTATATCTTGCTCTAGTTAGGCCCCATTTAGATTATGCAGTTCAGTTTTGGTCGCCATATTATAGAATGGATATAAATTCACTTGAACGTGTCCAGCGTAGGATGACTAAGTTAATTCCCCAAATTAGAAATCTTTCATATGAAGAAAGATTAACAAAGCTTAAGTTGCATTCACTGGAAAGGCGAAGAGTTAGGGGTGACATGATAGAGGTTTACAAGTGGATGAATGGACATAACCGGGGGGATATTAATAGGGTATTAAAAGTATCAACACAGGACAGAACACGAAACAATGGATATAAATTGGATAAGTTTAGATTTAGGAAAGACTTGGGTAAATACTGGTTCAGTAACAGGGTTGTTGATTTGTGGAACCAATTGCCGCGTAACATTGTGGAGGTGGGGTCCCTCGATTGTTTCAAGCACGGGTTGGACAAGTATATGAGTGGGATTGGGTGGTTATAGAATAGGAGCTGCCTCGTATGGGCCAATAGGCCTTCTGCAGTTACCTTTGTTCTTATGTTCTTATGTTCTTAACACCATCTAGCTCGTATCTTGTAACTCTCTCATCATTACATAGCCTTAGAACTTTACATTTATCAGCATTAAACTGCATTTGCCAATCCTTTGACCATTTCAAAACCCTATCTAGATCAACTTGAAGTGACAGTGAGTCCTCCTCTGAATAAATTTCCCTACCGATTTTCGTATCATCGGCAAATTTGCAAATGTTGCTACTCAAACCTGAATCTAAATCATTTTTATATATTATAAACAACGGAGGTCCCAAGACAGAGCCCTGAGGTACTCCACTAACAACATTATCCCACTCTGACTTAACCCCATTTATACTAACTCTGTTTCCTTTGGTATAGCCATGCCCTAATCCAACTTAATATAGCACCCCCAATACCATGAGCTTCTATTTTTTTAATTAGTCTTTCATGTGGCACTGTATCAAAAGCTTTGCTAAAGTCAAGGTACACAACATCACAATAATTACCACTATCATATGCCTCAACTATGCTGGAATAAAAAGTTAGCAAATTTGTTAAACATGAACGGCCATTTGTAAAGCCATGTTGCGACTCATTTATTAATTTATGTTTTTCAAGATGGAGACGAATTGTGTTTGCAATTATTGATTCAAGTAACTTTCCCACAATAGACATTAGGCTAATTGGCCGATAGTTTGACGCAAGTGATCTATCTCCTTTCTTAAAAATTGGTACCACATTAGCTACCTTCCATGACTGGCACTCTGCCTGACTCTATTGATTTATTAAATATGGTAGACAGTGGCTCGGAAAGCTCCTCTTTGCATTCTTTAAGCACCCTGGCAAACACTTCATCCGGCCCTGGGGATTTGTTTGGTTTTAGTTTTTCTAATTGTTTAATTACATCCTCCCTGTTAACTGCTAAACTAGTCAACCTGTCCTCATCCCCACCCACATAGACTTGTTCTGCTGAAGGCATATTGTTAAGTTCTTCTTTAGTAAATACAGATATAAAATATTTGTTAAAAATACTACTCATCTCCTTGTCATTATCCGTTATTTGACCTGTCTCAGATTTTAATGGACCTATCCTTTCCCTAGTCTTAGTTCGATATAACTGAAAAAAATCTTTAGGATTTGACTTTGGTTGCTCTGCTATGCGAACTTCATAGTTTCTTTTTGCTTTCCTAATCTCTTTTTTAACATTTCTAACCAGTTGTATGAATTCCTGTTCTAAACTGGCTTCCCCATTCTTAATCCTTTTGTACCAAGCTCTCTTTTTACCTATAAGGTTCTTTAAATTATTTGTTATCCACTTTGGGTCATTAGTATTCGATCTATTCAATTTGTATGGTATACTACGTTCCTGTGCTTTGTTTAGAATATTCTTAAATAAGTTATATATTAAATCTACATCGAAATCCCCTTTTACGTCACCTATCGCTGGGTTCATGTCTCGCTCCAAGACCGGCCCACACCCCATACGCAAGACTTTCCAATCTATTTGACCCAAAAAATTTCTTAGGCTATTAAAATCAGCTTTTCGAAAATCTGGCACTTTAACAAAATTTTCTCCTACAGGTCTATTCCATTCTATGCTAAATCTGATTACTTTGTGATCACTGTTCCCTAGCTCACTCCCTATTTCGATGTCATTAATTTGTGTTTCCCTGTTAGTTAACACTAAATCTAAAATATTATTTTCCCGCGTTGGTTCCTTAATGTGGTGCGTAAGAAAGCAATCGTCAATTAATTCTAGAAAATCTTCTGCTTCACTATTCCCTGTTTTGTTCACCCAGTTTATTCCACTAAAATTAAAGTCACTCATGACATAAATACTGTTAGATCTAGATGCTCTAGATATTTCATCCCATAGATGCTTTGCTTCCATTCTGTCTAAATTTGGTGGCCTATATATAACTCCTATTATAATATTATTTACTTTTTCGTTTATTTCTATCCAAATAGTTTCCGTGTGTGGCTCAGTTTTCATTCCCTCTTTGAGACTACATTTCAAATTGTCCCTAACATATATGGCTACTCCCCCTCCTCGTCTAATAGATCTATCTGTGTGAAATAGTTTAAATCCATTTATTTGATATTCAGCTAAGAGTTCTCTATTTTCTACATTCATCCACGTTTCGGTAAGTGCAATAATATCTATTTTTTCTGTGCAGACAAGAGCATTTATTTCGTTAATTTTATTTCTTAGACTTCTACTGTTAGTGTAATATACCCTAAGTGAATTGTTATTTTGAGGCCCTTTTCTTTCCCTGATCATTTAGCCAATTCTTTTCTCCCACAAACACATACTTTTATTACCTCCTTCCTCCAAATCAACTCCCATACCACTATCTACTAACAGTTTAAACCCAAACACCTCTAACCACTGGTTCCAACGAGTTCGCAACAGCAACAACCCCAGCCCTCGATAGATGCACCCCATCACGAGCATACATTTCATTTCTTCCATAGAAGTGTTCCCAGTTATCTATGAAAGATATTGCATTTGATTTGCAATATCTTTCCAGCCGGCAATTGACACCAAGTGCCCTCGACATCCATTCATTCCCACTCCCTTTCTTGGAAGAATGCCACATATGATCGGGATTCCTCCCTTGCTCCTAACTAATTCAATGGCTGTCCTGAATCTCTGTATTAGTTCCTCACTCCTAACTCGCCCAACATCATTACCCCCTGCACTAATACAAATAATGGGTTTGTTCCCATTTCCCGTCATAATATCATTCATGTTTCCAACAATATCACCAATTCCAGCTCCCGGATAGCAAACCCTTAATCTGTTCCCCCTATCTCTGGCACAAAACGTTCTGTCTAAATACCTCACCTGGGAATCTCCCACAACCAAAATTTGCTTCGGTACCTCCTTAACTTTCTGAGCAGCCTGAGGGGCCTGCGCTCCGCCGCTTCTTGCTGATTTTCGCTTCGAGTGAACTGCAGGCGCACCACAGCACTCGTCCTCCAACACGGCAAATGAATTTGCTGTCCTTAGGGCGACTGTAGATGGCCTTGTCAAGGTCTTCTTAAGACCCCTGTCCTTCACGACTCTCCACGATGAGGTCCCGTCAACACTGGTCTCCTCCTTCGTTTCCTCTCGAAGTCTCAGCCGTCGTACCTCCTCCCGCAGGGAATACATCTCTGCTCTCAGAGCTCCAACCAGACTCACCAAATCCTTCACTAATCCTTCCATTATTGCAATAATAATGTTACAACAATCGGAGCTCCAGCTAACACAACCTCTCACTGTGACTGCACCAAATCCACAACATTGTTGCCTCTACAGGAAAATTTAATGAATTCTTTGGGTAACAAAGCTTAAGACCAATCGAATCAATATTCTTAAATTCTTCATCTAAGAATTTTGGAGCAATATTAATCAATATTAAGAATATTGATTCGATTGGTCTTAAGCTTTGTTACCCACTGAATTATTTGGAAGTTTGTCGTAACAGAGCTCGTCGTACATATTATAATAATGTATGCAGTGAAAGGATTCGCCCAAAGAATGTGTTATGTTTACCATATTTCTCTGGGTTTGAGAATATTGTCAAGGCCTTGAAACTTTTTAATATAGATGTAATGTTTAGCTACGAAAACACTGTTGGTAAGCTATTAGTAAGGAACAGCCCTCGTAGTGATAATTGCGTCATTTATAAAATACCTTGTAAGGAATGTAATAAGTTCTATGTCGGGCAAACATCTAAAGATTTAAAATGTAGAATATCGCAACATAAATACTCTGTAAAACATGGCCAATTGTCTAATGCTTTGTTTGTGCATTTGTCAGAAAAAGCTCACCAAATTGATTGGGATAGTGCTTCTTCAATAACAAATTGTAAAAGCACCTATAACAGAAACATAATTGAATCTGCTTTGATACAGATCACCAAAGAAAGTAATTTGAATATTAGCAGTGGTCTATATAACTTAGATCCATTTCTAATATATCAGCTAAAGGGCGATTTAAGTAGAATCATTGAAAAACATTTGTCTCACTAATTTATTGTATATATTTACTTCTTTATGTTATAATTACCTATATATTATGCTTGTATGTCTGCTGTATCAGATGGGCCATTGTGCTACATCGGATGTGCCAATTGGGTGCATCTGATGGGCCAATGGGCCGTCTGCGTTGTCCAAGTATTGTACCTCACCTTACTTCACCACTCCTTCCTGCCTATTTATACCCATCACTTGATCTGTAAAATGACCTTCTGAAGATGTATTTAATATACGAAAGTACTTAAGGAAATTTCCTGTTTCATTTTTCCTCCGTGGTCTGACATTGTCACATTCTTAATCACGTGTTTATTTTCGTGATATACACACACATATATATATATATATATATATATATATATATATATATATATATATATATATATATATATATATATATATATATATATATATATATATATTTATATATATATTACAATTATTTATTACAAAATATCCAATTATAACACTAAAACATACTAACCCATTGTAATTGGTCCGAATTGTGGGTCCTCAAGGTGGCACTACAATGGGCACTAGTAGGCACTTGCACTAAACGCTTTTTGGCTAAAACCCCTATTTGAAATTCTTTATTACATGCTAATGTGATATCTGAGTGTTATAGAAATGATTTTAGTTGACACATGTGTTCCCTGAAATTTTTTGAAAATGTTGAAAATTCGTTGCATAATATGTTCTGTATTTTTTTCTCCATTTCTATTTAGAGTGTGATGCTGAAACCTGGACCAGTTGCAGCCCCTTCTATAACCATTCCATGATTAAATTTTCAAAAAAATCGGAACATTTTTTATTTTCCCGTGATTAGACCCCCTTAACCATCAAGCTGTTATCGTGGGGGAGGATACTGCTTCACAGTCTTTATGAGGGTGTCCAGCTGCTGAACACCTTTGTTGACCAGGAGAGTGGCTGTGTTGATGGCTTCAGGGTGGCCACTGCATGATTCAGGAACTTTTAAAGCTCTTCTAAGGTCATTGGTTGCTTCACATTCCAGAAGATAGTGAAGTAATGGCTTTTCTGTGACAGTTTGGCAGAAGATGCACTCTCTCTGTCGGGGTTCACCAATCTCCCAGTTGCATCTGTAACCTAGACGTAGTCTATATAGCCTAACTGCTATTTCCCTGTGGATTCCTTTTGGGATATTTAACCTTTCTAATTTGGTTGCCTGAAGATACCATGTTGCAGATGGCGAACCTTCAGCTATTCTCTGGTGTAGATAGGCTTTGTTGAGATGTGAGAGTTTTTTGGTGATGATGTTTTTTTATGTTCTCTAGGCTGGGTTGAATTGTTTTATGTATCACTGGATGACGAGTTGCCAATTTAGCAATTTCATCAGCTTTTTCATTTAATGGGATTCCAATATGGGATGGGATCCAGTTTAAAGTTATGTTGAGTCCTTTGCCTTTAGCGACTGCTCCAAGAAACAAAATGGTGGTAATTATTTCCACATTATCTTTCCACTGTTTTTGTCCTAGTATTTGAAGTGCAGCTTTTGAGTCTGTGTGTATGATTGCATTTTGAGTGTTTTGTGCAATCACATATGCGAATGCCTGTTGTATGGCAAACAGCTCAGTTTGGGTTGATGATACTAGTCCTCCCAGTCTCCAATATGCCTGTACGCTGGTCGTGCAAAGAGCAGCGCCAGCACTCTCATTTTCTGTGTCCACCGATCCGTCTGTGAAGATGTGGGTGGCTCCTGCTACTGCTATGCTATACATTTGCTCTTCTATTATGCGCCTTAGGATTGTCGGATCATAGGCAGCCTTTTTCATTGGGAGACTTTCTATTACTATTTTGAAAGTAGGCTCTTCCCACGGCGCGGAAGGAGTGTAATTTGGGTGTGGATGATCACCCTCTCTATCAAGAATCATGTTTTTTAAATGTAGTCTGTTTAGGACTTTTCCTGCTCTTGCAACCCAAGAGTTTCCATTGTTTTGGCCTAGTCTAACCACCAAGGCCTGCCGTACTGGGATTGGATCAGAAGAAATAATTATCTTACTGATAATTGTAGCTGTCCTTTGTGATATTCTTTCTTGTAGAGAGGGCAAACCCGTCTCCAGTCTAAGAGTTTCAAGCCTGGTCCACATGGGGGCTCCCAGTGCAGCTCTCATAGCATTGTTTTGGGCAACTTCAAGCTTTTTCCACTGTTGGTGTGATAGATTTGTGAGTGCAGGTGCGGCATAATATGATCACTGATCTGACTTCCTGTACATGGTATGTGCGAAGGACTTGCAGATTGGCTCCTCCAGAAAGGGAGGTTAGCGACCTGAGGATTGCCGTCCGGGCCGCAGTTCGCTCTCTCAAGTAAGTGACCTCAGCATTAAAATTCATGTGTGTGTCCTGGATGATTCCTAGATACTGATAGGTGTCGACCCATTCTATTGGTTGACCCTGTACTGTGAGTTGGATGTTGGGCTTCGCTATTTTTATGGGCATGGCCTTTGACTTTGAGGGGTTGAGTTTGATCCCAATCTGTTTTGCCTCTTTACTGATGCAGTCTAAGCATTTGGGTGCAAGGCGCGCCGCATCCCTTCCTTTTATGATGATGACAAAGTCGTCCACGTAGTTTAGCAGCCTGCAGTGATGTGAGAGTTTCAACCTCATTATTCCTTCCATTAAACAGTTGAAGAGAAGAGGGCTGAGAATACCTCCTTGCGGTGTACCATTTTCATGTCTTTTGTACTCAGAGACTGTGCCATGAAGTTTTACTCTTGCTTCTCTGTTTATGAGACAGTTTTTGGTCCAGGAGAGCAGGTTGCCTCTGACCTCTTTGTCAATGAGGCAGCAGAGAATAGCTGGGGCGCTAGCCAGTTCAAAGGCTTTTTCGAGGTCCAGGAATATCAGCATTCCTGGTCTGTCATTCAAGTGGGCTAACAGAGTTGTAATACATTCCACTGTGCCAACCCCTCTTCTATAGGCATACATATCATGGTGCAGTTTAGGCATTTTCCACTCCAGTCTGTTGAGTGCCATTCTGTCAGCCGTCTTGGCTGCACAGCTTTGGAGAGAGATGGGCCTGGGATTAGCTGGATCTTTGGGTTTTGGGATCGGCACTATGTCTGCTCTATTCCAAGCAGAAGGTCTAGTTTGAGAAGTCCAGGCTGAATTAATTAACCTTAGGTATGCAGCGTCTCCCTCTGGGCCGAGGTTTCTAATCATTTTATAGGTTATTTTGTCGGCTCCAGGGGATGTATCCTTGGAGTTTTTCTTAGCCCGATTGAGCTCATCCAGTGTGAAGGGGGCATTAGTGTCAGAGACTTCTTCACATGCTGTAAGGATTCTGTGCCACCTTTCTTCCTCTAGTCCGGTCTGTACTGCTAATACATCTGGTGGAAGTTGATTGCTGGCTGCTCTCTCTGCAAACCTGGTTGCCAGTACTTCGGCTTCCTGTTGAGGATCCTTGGGGTGTGGAGCTTTAGGTGTTTTATTCCCTTTGGCTCGGTGAATTTGCTGCCACATCTCTCTGAGAGAGGTGTGTTCATTCAGGTGTGAACACCATTCCAGCCACTTTTGTTCTTTTATTTGTCTAGTCTCTCGATGTACATGTTCCTTGACCTCGCAAAGTAAGATCCTGTTGCGGTCACTTGGCTGCTTTTTGTATAGCTTTCTTGTTCTATTGAGTCTATGGTTGAGTTCTTTGACACGTTCGCAATAGTACCAATGATCTTTATGGTGTCCGGGGGACTGTTTTTTCAGTGGGATTGAGTGGTTGGCTGCACTTTGAATCGCTTTGACAAATTCTTGTTCTGCCTGATTAATGTCTTTGGGAAGATCATAGTTTCTTTGCCACTCTGAAATGAGGTTTTGAAATCGGTCCCAGTTTGCTAAAGCAAAGTTCCAGGCTTCAGATGGAGGCGGAGGTGGGGTGGGTAGGTCTAACTGAAGATCAATTTGGACTCCATAGTGGTCGCTTGTCAGTGTGGGCTCAACTGACCATGTTGCTGCATCTCTTAGGGAGGCTGAAACGAAGGTTAGGTCTAATCTGCCTCCTTGGATATGGGTAGGTTCATTCTTGTTTAGGATTTGTATTTCTGGAAGCTGGTCCAGTAGATGTGTAATGTGTATGCCGGCTTCATTTGTTCTGTTCGAGCCCAGTGCCAATCGATGATGGGCATTAAAATCTCCACAAATGATTGTGTTTGTTGTTGTCGCGTGTCAAATAACACAGAGAGATCCATTTCGGCTTGTGGAGACCTGTACACATTGAACACTTCAAGTTTGTCGTGTCTTAGCTCAATGGTGACTCCCATTACCTCTGTCCCTGCTCCACAATTGGGTGGGCTGGTTATGGATTTGGAGATCAGGTCACATTTTACATAGATTGCACATCCTGTGGATTGCCCATTGATCCATGGAAGGAAGAAGCCTCGATAGCCTGAGATTTTAGGTTCTAATCCGGCTCGAAGCAAGCTCTCCTGTAGTATCAGGATGTCTATGCCCTTGGTTGCTGCTATGCATTGCAAGTGTTGCAATTTAGTGCGCAGTCCTTGCGCATTCCATTGCAGGATCTTTAGAATTCTAGGTTCTTGGAATTTGCTGATAATTCCGTGGTATCCATGGAGTCTGATGAACACGCCATGGAAGTTGCAATTGGTGTATAGGTTTTTAGTGGACCTGAAATTGACTCATCAATGTCGCTTTCCGACGAGCTGGACTCTATCTGTCTTTATGGGGGTGTCTCCTGCCCTGCTGTCTTGATGGTGTGGATATTACATCTTCGAATTTTTTGAGCTTGTGCTCAATTGTCTTCCGAGTCTCTGCATGTGGTTTGCTTGATTCCATGTGAAGACAGCAGACTTTCGATCAACTCAGTAACCAAAGTTTTCAGCATTGGCCAGAGAGCGTCCAGTTCAGTGGGAGCACTCTTTAATGTTGTGCAGGTTAGGGGCCTAGTGGCTTTTAGACCCTTCTCGGTGGTAACTTTGGCACTGGAATTGCTACTCCTATTGGCCCCAGTGTGCTTGCTGGATGAAATGGGAGGCCGACTGCTTTGAACATGATTCTTGTGTCCTCCATCTTTCTTTTTGTCCTGTACTGTCTTCTCACCCTTCACCATGGCCGATGGTGAAGGGCCGTCCCAGCAAACACAGAACGTTTGTGGACGTTTTTAAATGGTGCCACAAAGGTAATACTGTAACTTTTGACATAAATACGTATATCTGACGTTCTTAAAACCAAAGGATATAACTAAAAACATATATTCTTGAGACACAGTTTTTTAAGATATATGTAAAAATTTAAAAATAATAGTGAATGCTATGGAATTATAATGTTTTCATGCTTTATATTTAAGAATAAATAATTTTCAGTCAACATTTAGTTTTTTTTGTTTACTTTCTGTAAAGCTATCCAATTTACGTTCTTATAACATAAATATAACATTTATATGACGTCGGTATAACGTTATTTACACGACATCATTACGTTATTATGATGTTGTATTAACGTATAATTCCTGTGTGAAAACCTGAATATATATTGAACTTTATGTTTTAAACCTTGTAAAGTTATCATAAAACTTGGAATAAGACGGTAAGCATGCTTTACTTATGAAAATATACAAACAAATCAACAAAAACATTTTAACATAAAAAACATGAACATAACATAAATTATCAGCATGCATGGGAGTTAATTGGAACTCTGTAATATTGCATACATGAACCTTAAGGTACAAACCCAGTGTATTTACCCATGCAGTTCTTTCCTAAATCTAAATTTGTCCAATTTTTACACTTTGTTTCGAGTTCTGTCTTGTGTTGCTACTTTTAATACCCCATTAATGTCCCCTTTGTTATGTCCATTCATCCCATTGTGCACCTCTACCATATGTCACTCCTAATTCTTTGCTTTTCTAGAGAATGTAATATAAGCTTTGACAATCTTTCTTCATATGACAGGTTAACAGGTAGAACAAAGATTACCATTTATATATGGATAACTATTATAAGTCGGTTTGAATGAGTGAATTGCTGCTTGAAGATAGGTATATACACGTGTGGTACTATCAGATTGCATCGTGGTGAGCCTAAAACCCTTCAGATCCAAGCAAAGGGTAAAATGCCAGCAGATACAATTGCGAACACATTGATACCAAAATGAAAGACATATGACGAGAATTGAGGTAACCAAAGTGAAAAGAGTGTTCACATTACATTGCACTAGAGTGCTCCCGGGTTACTTTCTCTCACTTTCTCTGTTTTGTGCGGATGGTCCGCCGTGCTTTCATCACGTCAGCGGGTGGAGCACGCTGCTGTTTTTGACATTTCATGCATATATTCCGATTGGAAATTCTATTGCGAACACATTGATACCAAAATGAAAGACCTAGGATGACAATTGACGTGACCAGAATGAAAAGAGTGTATACATTTTATCGCTCTTGTGCGCTCCCTGGTAACACGCTCTCGCTTTCTCTGTTTGTTGCGGATGGTAAGCCGGGCTTTTGGAGTTTATATGCCTTTAGTCCTGTAGAGAATTCTATTGCGAACACATTGATGCTAAATTGAAAAACCTAGGATAAGAATTGAGGTAACAAAGTTGAAAAGGGTATACACTTTTCAGTATTATCACGCTCGCTAATGTAATGAAAGTTGCCTGAGGTTGGCTCAGCTTTCTTTTTCTGGTACCCTTGGCCTACATTCATCTTGTCGGCGGGTGGAGCGCGCTGCTGTCTTTGACATTATATGCACATAGTTCTGTTGGGAATTCTATTGCGAACGCATTGATACCAAAATGAAAGACATAGGACGAGAATTAAGGTGACAAAGTTGAAAAGAGTATACACTTTTCAGTATTTCTGCACACTACCAGGGAATGTCCAAAAAAAAAATGGAGAGAGTGGAGGGGTAACTTGCCCAAAACGCGAAAGTGTTTGGGGAGATTAACTTTCGTTCAATACTATTATGCAAGAGGAGCGACACATCTATGGTTCATCCAATAAAATCAGCAGACTTCTAGATGTTAATACTGCTCGGTTTAGACTCGGTTACAAGTATTTCTGGGAATTCTCATTATCTGCCGATGTAGACCTGACCAAATGTTAACTGTCAACAAAATTATTCGCACACCCTCCGTCACTATGTGATAGTGAACTCAGAGACAATTCTATAACCAATGTACCAACGATGTGTCAATATTTCATTCAAAATGATCTGGTACCAGAAATTTTAGCCAAATATCCCCAGTTTGCTAACTGTAAGTAGTAACAAAGTGATTGTAACCTACCCACCGCTGCCCACTGGATGAGGGGCGGTGTGCAGGACAAACATATCAATTGTGACACTAGCTCTCCACATATGTCAGTTGCTTAATTTAGAAACTGTACTTGTGATCGATCTCGAACCCATTGTTGATGTGACGACTTATACTGAATTTTGTAACTAGCTCATCAAGATTGTAACTTCCTTAGCTAAATGAATTGTGGGGTTCAGTCACTGAGCCCATTATATTTGCCTCTGCAACCCTTTCCACTACCGTCCACAAGATGGGTATGGGGTGCATAATAAATGAACTAAACTAACTTTAAGGCATCCTGAAAGAAAGCTTGGAGGGCTTGAAAAATTGCAGACCGAAGCCGTGAGGATAATCCTTGGGTGCCTTCGTACCACAAAGATACTTAATATGAGAAAGGAACTTAATATTCCGAGCGTTGTTTATCGTGTTACTGAAAATAACTGTCAAATTGGTATAAAAATGCTTAGGCTAGCTCATCCTAACCCTTGCACAGAAGCCCTCCAGAATTTCTTTATTGAATGTTGAAAACAACCCTCAAGTTGACTATTTCCGTAACAGCATGCACTCCTGTATGCTAATCCCCACAATCACCAAGCCCACCCGAGTCACTCAAACATCTGCCACTACCCTGGATCACCTTTGGACTAATATAACAGCTCCCCTTACATCTGGGGTAATTTATGACAGAACAACTGACCACTATCCTACTTTCCTCATAGCAAACATTGACACATCACCACCAGAAACCAAAAAACTTTCATTCAGGCTACATAGTGAATCACCTATAGGCAATCTCTCTAATGCACTTCACAATATTAACTGGGAATCTGAATTTAATAATTCACAGGATATAAACTCATCAACTAACCTCTTTCTCTCCAAAACTCTAAGCCTCTACAACACTCACTGTCCCCCTCCTTACCAAACAAGTAACTGATAAAAGAAAAAATAACCCGTGGCTCACAAGTGGCATAATTAAATCAATCAACAAAAAACATGAATACGAAAAGAAATTTAGGAGTGGCCTAGTTTCAATTGAAGTAGTTAAAAGGTACTCATCAGTGCTTACTAGTATCATAAGAAAAGCAAAACTTTCATATTATGAGACTAGATTCAAAGAAGCAAAAGGCAACATGAAAAGCACATGGAATATCATCTCTAATATCCTCGGAACTAAACAACACTCCCACAACCAGATAACACTCTCTGGCCTTACACCGTCATCTGACTTAGATATGGCGAATGAATTTAATAGCTTCTTTTCATCGACTGGTGCTAACCTTGCAAGTAAAATCCCACAGACTCAGACACATATCAACACATATCTCTCAGGCAGCTATCCAAACTCTCTTCTCCTCTCACCAGTCAGCCCGTCAGATGTTGTGTCCATCATACACTCACTAAAAACCAAAGCTGGGAACATCAGTGAAATCCCATCCATTGTATACAAGAGCGCCTCCCATGCCCTTGCACCACCTATAGCTCTGCTGTTCAACAAATCCCTTGAGTGTCATACCTTACCTGATATCCTTAAAAACGCAAGAGTAACGCCAGTTCATAAAGGAGGTAATCCGTCAGACATAAACAACTACAGACCAATATCGAACCTACTCATAGTATCAAAAATATTTGAAAAAATTATCTACAAACAGCTCTACTCCTATCTCGTAAAATTCGACATTCTTAGCCCCTGTCAGTTTGGCTTCCGCTCTCAAAAGAGTACCAACGATGCAATTATTAGTCTCCTTGATATAATTTACTCTGCCCTTGACAAAAATGAGTTTCCAACTGGACTCTTCATTGACCTGAGAAAGGCCTTTGATACTGTTAATCACGATTACCTCTTGCTACTTGTTATGCTAACATGCAGAACACTCTTAACTCTGTATTAGTCTTATATGTCAGGACTTAGGTTTAGTCATATCTCAGCAGAGGAAACAAAGATACTAAACGGGTGTCCACCCAGGCAGGGAGGAGCTGTTCGCAAGATGCAACTGTATGATGGCTCCCAGCTTGACTATGTTAACAGATTCAAATACCTTGGTCTTGTATTGTCCTGTTGTATTCAGACTCTGTCGTCAGTATAATGAGAGGCTCCATAAGCCCTCTTGGAGATGTTGCAGGTTATCACTCAGGCTATGGTGCCAATGTCACAATTGTCAAAATGATGTACCTTGCATACATCAGATCTTTAGTGGATTATGTTGCATCTCTGCTTGCCTTGATGACTGAAAGAAAGCTTAAAGGGCTTGAAAACTTGCAGAACGAAGCCTTGAAGATAATCCTTGGATGTCCCTAGTACCACAAAGATACTTAACATGAGGAAGGAACTTAATATTAACTTAATAATAGAATATGAGTGCATATTCTACTGCATTACTATTTGTAATGATCCTCATATTGTGCTTCAGTAATCCAATGTATAACCCTGAGATGTTTTCCTAATTGTACTTAGGATTCCTCGTTCATTATTGTGTATTGTTCTTGATCTGATTATTGTGTATTGTTCTGTTCTGTTCTGATCTTGCATCGTACCTGTAAACAATTTTTTTACAATTTTACTGTAATTATCCTACTTAAAATCATCTGTACTTGTAAAGTAAAGCTGTAATGTACCTGTTAAACACTTTTTATCAATTTTACATTTAATTATTTCTCTAAAACTTTGTTTAAGAATTTGCTCAAAGATTAGTTTAAGGACTTGCCCGAAACGCTATATGCAAGCTAGTGGTTTTACAAGATTATAATTCTAACTTAAGCTCTATGTTGTCTCTTAACCCCCAATGTACGTTCTTGTATATATATAAATAAATAAAATAAATAAATAAAGAGGGATCGAGGCATTAATGCGCAGTACGTGCTTCCCTCATCTGTGACGTCACAGCGCCATCTGACGACAGCATAAACACAGGCGGCCATTTTATGTTCCACCAAGATTAAAAAAAAAAAAAAAAATTTGCCCCGAGGGGCGAGTTTATTGGGCAGCGCCCAATGTGTTCGCAATAAAATGTTCTACAAGAACATGTATAAAATACACAGAGATTATTGATGTGTGTATTTGTGTGGGTGATTATAAATATGTATTTGTATGTATATATGTATACGTATATATATATATATGTACATGTATGTATGAGAGTGTGTACATGTATATATAACATTAATAATTTTGTAACTAGCGTCAAAAATTGTTATTTGCTTAGCTAAACAAAATAGAGAGTTCAGTTCCTGAACCCATTATGTGCCTCTGTTTATTTATTTATATATTTTATTTATTTATGCATATACAAGAATGTACATAAGGAATGTGATGATACAAATATGGTAATTACAGTCTTGTAAAGCCACTAGCACGCGCAGCGTTTCGGGCAGGTCCTTAAACTAAGAAAATTTTAAGGAGGTAAATACTTGCAAAATTTATAGACAAAAAAATGATAACAGATTACATGAAATGAAAAAAAAAGATGAGAGAAAATTGTAGGTACAGTATATTAAAGCACATAGGTAGCTAAGTTTGATTGCAATGACAGCTTAAAATGGTAGTTGACAACAAATTGGTAGGCACAATACAGCAGAAACAATATAAGATTGATTGCAATGACAGCTTGAATGGTAGTTGACAAAAATTGGTAGTCACAATACAGCATATGGCTAGCACATAAAAGAAGACAGCAATGAACACAATGATAAGGTTGTTTGATATTACATAAAAATTAGGAGATTGGGTACCACTAGGTACAGAGCAAATTTAAAGCTCAGTGTAGGAAACTAAATAGATGAAGTTAGGTACTTTTTGGTTTTGCTTTTAAATAAGGCAAAAGTTTTACAGTTTTTCAATTCACTAGGGAGTGAGTTCCATAGACTAGGTCCCTTAATTTGCATAGAGTGTTTACACAGATTAAGTTTGACCCTGGGGATATCAAAGAGATATTTATTTCTGGTGTGGTGATAATGGGTCCTATTACATCTGTCCAGGGAGAGTTTCAGAGCATGGTTTGCATTTAAGAACAGGGTTTTGTAAATGTAGTTGACACAAGAGAATGTGTGGAGGGAGTTAATATTTAGCAAGTTTAGAGATTTAAACAAGGTAGCTGAGTGTTGTCTGAAAGCAGAGTTAGTTATTATTTTGATAGCAGATTTTTGCTGTGTGATGATGGGCTTAAGGTGGTTTGCAGTGGTAGACCCCCATGCACAGATACCATAATTAAGATAGGGGTAGATTAGTGCATAATATAGTGAGAGGAGAGCAGAGTTAGGAACATAATATCTGATTTTGGAGAGTATACCAACTGTCTTAGAGACTTTCTTAGTTATGTGTTGAATGTGGGTGCTGAAGTTGAGTCTCTTGTCTAGGAATAGGCCAAGAAACTTGCCATCATTTTTATTACTGATGTTAATGTTGTCTATCTGTAGCTGAATTGCATTTGATGATTTGCTTCCAAATAAGATGTAGTAAGTCTTTTCGATGTTTAATGTTAGTTTGTTCGTTGACATCCATAAGTGGACTTTTTTTAATTCATTATTCACAACATTATTTAGTGTATATGGGTTGAGGTTTGAGTAGATAAGGGTAGTATCGTCAGCAAACAATATAGGTTTGAGAATATTAGAGACATTAGGCAGATCGTTTATATATATAAGAAA
The DNA here is from genome assembly GCF_040958095.1 of Procambarus clarkii. Taxonomy (NCBI): domain Eukaryota; kingdom Metazoa; phylum Arthropoda; class Malacostraca; order Decapoda; family Cambaridae; genus Procambarus; species Procambarus clarkii. The sequence continues at coordinate 39,381,282 of NC_091164.1, forward strand.
TAGAAGAGGTCCTAAGATGCTGCCCTGTGGCACTCCAACGGTAATTGGTAGAGTGGAAGAAGTTGTATCATTGATGGTTACATATTGGTGTCTGTCACTAAGATAGGATCGGATGTAGTCAAGGGCAAGGCCTCGGATTCCATAATGCTGGAGTTTAAGTAAGAGGTAGTTGTGATTAACAGTATCAAAGGCTTTTCTTAGGTCAATGAAGAGTCCAATCGGAAACTCATTTTTGTCAAGGGCTGAGTAGATAATGTCAAGGAGACTAATGATTGCATCGTTGGTGCTCTTTTAGGACCGGAAGCCAAACTGGCAGGGGCTGAGTATGTCGAATTTTACGAGGTAGGAATAGAGCTGTTTGTAAATAATTTTTTCAAATATTTTTGATAGAATGGGTAGATTTGATATTGGTCTATAATTGTTTATGTCCGCCGGATTGCCTGCTTTATGGACTGGCGTTACTCTTGCTTTTTTGAGGATATCAGGGGAAGGTGTGATACTCTATAGATTTGTTGAACAGTAGTGCTATGGGTGGGGCAAGGGCATGGGAGGCTCTCTTGTACACAATGGACGGAATTTCACTGGTGTTCCCTGCCTTGGTTTTTAGAGAATGTATGATGGACACAACATCTGCCGGGCTGATTGGTGAAAGGAGAAGACAGTTTGGATAGCTGCCTGAGAGATATGTGTTAATATGTGTCTGAGTCTGTGGGATTTTACTGGCAAGATTAGCACCAACCGATGAAAAGAAACTATTAAATTCATTTGCCATTTCTAAATCAGTTGACGGTATATCCCCATCCTTGTAGAGTTTTATTTGGTTATGTGAGTGTTGCTTAGTTCCTAGGATACTAGAGATAGTTTTCCAAGTGCTTTTCATGTTGCCTTTTGCTTCATTGAATCTATTCACATAATATGCAAGTTTTGCCTTTCTTATGATACTGGTAAGCATTGATGAGTACCTTTTAGCTACTTCCTTTGAAACTAGGCCAATCCTAACTTTCTTTTCATATTCATGTTTCTTGTTGATTGAGTTGAGAATGCCACTTGTGAGCCATGGAGTGTTTAATCTTTTGTCAGTTACTTGCTTGGTAAGAAGGGGACAATGAAGGTTGTAGAGGCTTAGAGTTTTGGAGAGGAAGAGGTTAGCTAATGAATTTATATCAAGGGTATTATTGAATTCAGAATTCCAGTTAATATTGTAAAGTGCCTCTGTAAGATTGTCTAAAGCTGATTCACTGTGTAGCCTAAATGAAAGTTTCTTGCTTTTTGGTGGTGTTATGTCCATGTTCGCTATGAGAAAGGTAGGATAGTGGTCAGTTGTTCTGTCGTAGATTATACCAGATTCAAGGGGAGCTGTTATGTTTGTCCATATGTGGTCCAAGGTAGTGGCTGATGTTTGAGTGACTCGGGTAGGTTTGATGATTGTGGGGATTAGCATACAGGAGTTCATGCTGTTAAGGAAATAGTCAACTTGAGAGCAATTTTGTTGACCCAGGTCAATATTAAAATCTCCTCCCAGAATGATGTGGTTTTTGTTGAGATTGTTGTTTATAATAAGATTCCTTAGGTTGTCTGAGAAAGAAGCTATGTTAGTATTGGGAAATCTATAGATGGCTCCAATAGTCAAAGAGGATTTAAGGGATTTAATTGTAAACTGAGCAAAAGTATATTCACAGTAGTCATCTCTGTCACTAATAACACTGTTGAAGATAAATGTATCTCGGTAATATATAGCTGTGCCACCACCTTTTTTATTAGGCCTACAGTTATGAATGGCTTTTTAACCAGCTAAGTTGTAGAGTTGGGTATAGTCTTTATTTAGCCAAGTTTCTGTTAAAATAATGAACGATAGGTTAGTACCTATTGCTGTGAGTAATGCATTTAAATCGTCAAAATGTTTACCAAGTGATCTAACATTTTGGTTATAAACTGATTAATATAACATAAACATGGCCACTAACATAAAACATTAATGTTAGTGGCCATCAGGTAAAATCTGGTTATTATTTGTAAAGAATTTAAATGAGTTAAACTAAATACGAACTTAATATGTTTTGCTAACGCAAAAATATATTCCCGAGGTATTGTAATTGCAAATAAATATTTAATACAATTATTTGTATCATTTTTTTTATTTTAGATTTCCGTATTGCTTGATAATATATAATAGCGTTTAGATAATGCTAGCGCTGGACATTCTTTAGGCTCGTTGCATGTTGTGGTAGTCGCCGCCATTTTAAAACCGTGTCGAGAGGGACTGCTGCTGGCTTATCCACAAAATCCTGCTGCATCTTCAATAGTTAAAGTAACTGTTTTCTTTTATTTGCTCTTAGACATGTGTAGTATATATATAAGCTTGTGGTGGTAGGCTGGATGGTGTGTTGATGATGGTGTTGTGTTGATGGCCCTGGAGGCGTGTTGATGGCCCTGGAGGTGTGTTGGTGGCCCTAGCTGGAGGAGTGTTGATGGCCCTGGAGGTGTGTTGATGGCCCTGGAGGTGTGTTGGTGGCCCTGGAGGTGTGTTGGTGGCCCTAGCTGGAGGTGTGTTGATGGCCCTAGCTGGAGGTGTGTTGATGGCCCTGGAGGTGTGTTGGTGGCCCTAGCTGGAGGTGTGTTGATGGCCCTGGAGGTGTGTTGGTGGCCCTGGAGGTGTGTTGGTGGCCCTAGCTGGAGGTGTGTTGGTGGCCCTAGCTGGAGGTGTGTTGATGGCCCTGGAGGTGTGTTGGTGGCCCTATATATATATATATATATATATATATTTATGCATATTCAAGAATGTACATAAGGAATGTGAGGATACAATTATGGTAATTACAGTCTTGTAAAGCCACTAGCACGCGCAGCGTTTCGGGCAGGTCCTTAATCTAAGAAAATTTTAAGGAGGTAAATACTTGCAAAATTTATAGACAAAAAAATGATAACAGATTACATGGAATGAAAAAAAAAAAGATGAGAGAAAATTATAGGTACAGTATATTAAAGCACATAGGTAGCTATGATTGATTGCAATGACAGCTTAAAATGGTAGTTGACAACAAATTGGTAGGCACAATACAGCAGAAACAACATAAGATTGATTGCAATGACATATATATATATATATATATTAGTATATTTTGGTAGCAGTCTTTCCTGTAGACATATATTATTAAATATGACCGAAAAAGTAAGATTAATAATTCTCACACGAATTTTCTCAATCTTTCGTACATTACGCTTCACTGTTGGAGGTAAATCAAAAATCACTTCTCCAAAATTCATTTTTATTTCTAGTCTGACGCGACACGGGCGCGTTTCGTAAAACTTATTACATTTTCAAAGACTTCACAAATACACATATATATATATATATATATATATATATATATATATATAAATATATATATATATTATGAATATCAGAGGTCCCAGGACATTGGACCCAGGACAATTATTGTGCATGTGTAGTATGTATATTTATGTAGTATATTTGGCATATTTAATGGCATCTATTTTTTACATTCATCAATGTTTCGGTACGTGCAATAGTATGTATTGTTTCATTGCAGATAACAGCATTTAAATTTTTTTTGTTTCTTAGACTTAGACTCATACTACCAAGTCGCTGTTGGCAATTGGATAATTTTTTTATGAAGTCATTTGTTATTTTTTCCCCTACTTTAGTAATTTATGCTTTTGATCTCAATTAGTTTTATATCCTAGCTTTTTAATTTTTTCCCCTTATATATTGCCATCTTATCTATCTGCTTTACATGGCTTAAGCAGAGTCATGTCTGCTTAAGCCTTTGTTATTTTACTAATTTACCTGTTTTAATTATTATTTGTTTTCAAAGTTTAGTTTACCCCATTTCATTTGCTTTTTGCAGTACAGTACTTTACTAATAATCTTGTAATAGTAATTGGTAATCTAGCACTTGGCCTTTCTCCTTCAGAATGTATGCACACATTATAGAAAGAAGAAGAGAATACCACTGTTACGACCCTGGGTTCTCCAGTGGAAACCAGAGGTCAAAATTGAGCTATTAAACTTTCTGGTAGTACAGTTGAGGCATCACGAGCGGCAATTGTTTGTATCTTCCCTGCCAGACGTAAGACTATTATTGTTTCTCAAAGAGCATTTAAAGACTGAGCTGGGGGTTGATTATTAAATAATAACATAGGCACCAACTTTGCTTACTAATACTTTCTAATCATTTTATTTTTATTTTATTTTATTTATTTATGCATATACAAGAATGTACATAAGGAATGTGAGGATACAAATATGGTAATTACAGTCTTGTAAAGCCACTAGCACGCGCAGCTTTTCGGGCAGGTCCTTAATCTAAGAAAATTTTAAGGAGGTAAATACTTGCAAAATTATAGACAAAAAATGATAACAGATTACATGAAATGAAAAAAAAGATGAGAGAAAATTGTAGGTACAGTATATTAAAGCACATAGGTAGCTAAGATTGATTGCAATGACAGCTTGAATGGTAGTTGACAAAAAAATTGGTAGGCATAATACAGCAGAAACAATATAAGATTGGTTGCAATGACAGCTTGAATGGTAGTTGACAAAAATTGGTAGTCACAATACAGCATATGGCTAGCACATAAAAGAAGACAGCAATGATAAGGTTGTTTGAAATTACATAAAAATTAGGAGATTGGGTAACACTAGGTACAGAGCAAATTTAAAGCTCAGTGTAGGAAACTAAGAAGATGAAGTTAGGTACTTTTTGGTTTTGCTTTTAAATAAGGCAAAAGTTTTACAGTTTTTCAATTCACTAGGGAGTGACTTCCATAGACTAGGTCCCTTAATTTGCATAGAGTGTTTACACAGATTAAGTTTGACCCTGGGGATATCAAAGAGATATTTATTTCTGGTGTGGTGATAATGGGTCCTATTACATCTGTCCAGGGAGAGTTTCAGAGCATGGTTTGCATTTAAGAACAGGGTTTTGTAAATGTAGTTGACACAAGAGAATGTGTGGAGGGAGTTAATATTTAGCAAGTTTAGGGATTTAAACAAGGGAGCTGAGTGTTGTCTGAAAGCTGAGTTAGTTATCATTCTGATAGCAGATTTTTGCTGTGTGATGATGGGCTTAAGGTGGTTTGCAGTGGTAGACCCCCATGCACAGATACCATAATTAAGATAGGGGTAAATTAATGCATAATATAGTGAGAGGAGAGCAGAGTTAGGAACATAATATCTGATTTTGGAGAGTATACCAACTGTCTTAGAGACTTTCTTAGTTATGTGTTGAATGTGGGTGCTGAAGTTGAGTCTCTTGTCTAGGAATAGGCCAAGAAACTTGCCATCATCTTTATTACTTATGTTAATGTTGTCTATCTGTAGCTGAATTGCATTTGATGATTTGCTTCCAAATAAGATGTAGTAAGTCTTTTCGATGTTTAATGTTAGTTTGTTCGTTGACATCCATAAGTGGACTTTTTTTTAATTCATTATTCACAACATTATTTAGTATATGTGGGTTGAGGTTTGAATAGATAAGAGTAGTATCGTCAGCAAACAGTATAGGTTTGAGAATATTAGAGACATTAGGCAGATCGTTTATATATATAAGAAATAGAAGAGGTCCTAAGATGCTGCCCTGTGGCACTCCAACGGTAATTGGTAGAGTGGAAGAAGTTGTATCATTGATGGTTACATATTGGTGTCTGACACTAAGATAGGATCGGATGTAGTCAAGGGCAAGGCCTCGGATTCCATAATGCTGGAGTTTAAGTAAGAGGTAGTTGTGATTGACAGTATCAAAGGCTTTTCTTAGGTCAATAAAGAGTCCAATCGGAAACTCATTTTTGTCAAGGGCTGAGTAGATAACGTCAAGGAGACTAATGATTGCATCGTTGGTGCTCTTTTGGGACCGGAAGCCAAACTGGCAGGGGCTGAGTATGTCGAATTTTACGAGGTAGGAATAGAGCTGTTTGTAAATAATTTTTTCAAATATTTTTGGTAGAATGGGTAGATTTGATATTGGTCTATAATTGTTTATGTCCGCCGGATTGCCTCCTTTATGGACTGGCGTTACTCTTGCTATTTTGAGGATATCAGGGAAGGTGTGACACTCTATAGATTTGTTGAACAGTAGTGCTATGGGTGGGGCAAGGGCATGGGAGGCTCTCTTGTACACAATGGACGGAATTTCACTGGTGTTCCCTGCCTTGGTTTTTAGAGAGTGTATGATGGACACAACATCTGCCGGGCTGATTGGTGAAAGGAGAAGAGAGTTTGGATAGCTGCCTGAGAGATATGTGTTAATATGTGTCTGAGTCTGTGGGATTTTACTGGCAAGATTAGCACCAACCGATGAAAAGAAACTATTAAATTCATTTGCCATTTCTAAATCAGTTGACGGTATATCCCCATCCTTGTAGAGTTTTATTTGGTTATGTGAGTTTTGCTTAGTTCCTAGGATACTAGAGATAGTTTTCCAAGTGTTTTTCATGTTGCCTTTTGCTTCATTGAATCTATTCACATAATATGCAAGTTTTGCCTTTCTTATGATACTGGTAAGCATTGATGAGTACCTTTTAGCTACTTCCTTTGAAACTAGGCCAATCCTAACTTTCTTCTCATATTCATGTTTCTTGTTGATTGAGTTGAGAATGCCACTTGTGAGCCATGGATTGTTTAATCTTTTGTCAGTTACTTGCTTTGTAAGAAGGGGACAATGAAGGTTGTAGAGGCTTAGAGTTTTGGAGAGGAAGAGGTTAGCTAATGAATTCATATCATGGGTATTATTGAATTCAGAATCCCAGTTAATATTGTGAAGTGCCTCTGTAAGATTGTCTAAAGCTGATTCACTGTGTAGCCTAAATGAAAGTTTCTTGCTTTTTGGTGGTGTTATTTCCATGTTCGCTATGAGAAAGGTAGGATAGTGGTCAGTTGTTCTGTCGTAGATTATACCAGATACAAGGGGAGCTGTTATGTTTGTCCATATGTGGTCCAAAGTAGTGGCTGATGTTTGAGTGACTCGGGTAGGTTTGGTGATAGTGGGGATTAGCATACAGGAGTTCATGCTGTTAAGGAAATAGTCAACTTGAGAGCAATTTTGTTGACCCAGGTTAATATTAAAGTCTCCTCCCAGAATGATGTGGTTTTTGTTGAGATTGTTGTTTATAATAAGATTCCTTAGGTTGTCTGAGAAAGAAGCTATGTTAGTATTGGGAAATCTATAGATGGCTCCAATAGTCAAAGAGGATTTAAGGGATTTAATTGTAAACTGAGCAAAAGTATATTCACAGTAGTCATCTCTGTCATGTTGCAGATAAATGTATCTCGGTAATATATAGCTGTGCCACCACCTTTTTTATTAGGCCTACAGTTATGAATGGCTTTATAACCAGCTAAGTTGTAGAGTTGGGTATAGTCTTTATTTAGCCAAGTTTCTGTTAAAATAATGAACGATAAGTTAGTACCTAGTGCTGTGAGTAGTGCATTTAAATCGTCAAAATGTTTACCAAGTGATTTATTTATTTATTTATTTATTTATGCATATACAAGAATGTACATAAGGAATGTGAGGATACAATTATGGTAATTACAGTCTTGTAAAGCCACTAGCACGCGCAGCGTTTCGGGCAGGTCCTTAATCTAAGAACATTTTAAGGAGGTAAATACTTGCAAAATTTATAGACAAAAAAATGATAACAGATTACATGGAATGAAAAAAAAAAAACAAAAGATGAGAGAAAATTATAGGTACAGTATATTAAAGCACATAGGTAGCTATGATTGATTGCAATGACAGCTTAAAATGGTAGTTGACAACAAATTCGTAGGCACAATATAGCAGAAACAATATAAGATTGATTGCAATGACAGCTTGAATGGTAGTTGACAAAAATTGGTAGTCACAATACAGCATATGGCTAGCACATAAAAGAAGACAGCAATGAACACAATGATAAGGTTGTTTGATATTACATAAAAATTAGGAGATTGGGTACCACTAGGTACAGAGCAAATTTAAAGCTCAGTGTAGGAAACTAAATAGATGAAGTTAGGTACTTTTTGGTTTTGCTTTTAAATAAGGCAAAAGTTTTACAGTTTTTCAATTCACTAGGGAGTGAGTTCCATAGACTAGGTCCCTTAATTTGCATAGAGTGTTTACACAGATTAAGTTTGACCCTGGGGATATCAAAGAGATATTTATTTCTGGTGTGGTGATAATGGGTCCTATTACATCTGTCCAGGGAGAGTTTCAGAGCATGGTTTGCATTTAAGAACAGGGTTTTGTAAATGTAGTTGACACAAGAGAATGTGTGGAGGGAGTTAATATTTAGCAAGTTTAGAGATTTAAACAAGGGAGCTGAGTGTTGTCTGAAAGCAGAGTTAGTTATTATTCTGATAGCAGATTTTTGCTGTGTGATGATGGGCTTAAGGTGGTTTGCAGTGGTAGACCCCCATGCACAGATACCATAATTAAGATAGGGGTAGATTAGTGCATAATATAGTGAGAGGAGAGCAGAGTTAGGAACATAATATCTGATTTTGGAGAGTATACCAACTGTCTTAGAGACTTTCTTAGTTATGTGTTGAATGTGGGTGCTCAAGTTGAGTCTCTTGTCTAGGAATAGGCCAAGAAACTTGCCATCATTTTTATTACTGATGTTAATGTTGTCTATCTGTAGCTGAATTGCATTTGATGATTTGCTTCCAAATAAGATGTAGTAAGTCTTTTCGATGTTTAATGTTAGTTTGTTCGTTGACATCCATAAGTGGACTTTTTTTAATTCATTATTCACAACATTATTTAGTGTATGTGGGTTGAGGTTTGAGTAGATAAGGGTAGTATCGTATCGTATCGATAAGGGTAGTTGTGATCTAACATTTTGGTTATAAACTGATAGATAGGTGCTATTTTGGAGTTTGTTTTTAGCCTGGTGTGCTGTGAAATACTTGCAATAATGATGATCAATGTGCTGGTTGGTATAGATATGAGACAGAAGATTTTGATCAGGATCAATATCAGTGTGCATAGAGATGCAGAGGGATCACGATACAAGATACACGATAAAGCAAAACACAAGAATAAGACCAGATACAATAAAATAGTAACAATTTAGAAGTAAAATAAAGATCCAATAGATAGCCAGGGAGGACACAGAAGTTACATAAAATAAAACACAAAAAATCAGTAGAGACTGACAATATAAATGTAAAATAAAAAATAATAAGAAAAATAATAATCATAAAAAAATGATCTTGAAGATAATTAGCTTAGTAATGGTTAATTACCAGGGTAATAAAAAGCCCTAGGTTTAGTGACAAGGGGATTAACTAAGAACAAATAATTAAGAGTATAAAACAGGCAAAGATGACAAAAAATAAAGTAAAAATTAAAATAAAAATAAAAATAAACACCTTTGGAAAGGAAAGGCAGAGCTTAAGTACACTTTGGTTGTATGTGAGACTACAAATTATGTTCTGGTTATTCAGCTGATATCCCACAGTCATCCAGGAAAGAAGTGAGGTGTGCTTCAGTGGTTATGACATAAGTTTTTCCAGAGTCAGTCTTCCTAGCTATTATTTTACCATCGCGCACAAAACAATGTTTAATAGCAGTGGATCTATTGCGAATTCCACGTAGTTTAAATAAGAGATTTTGTCTGAATCTGGTAAGACATTCGTTCACATAAACCTTGGATTTCATAGCGACTGCAGCAGTGATAAGGTCTGACTTGCGGGAGCAGCTATCTAACTTCACGCGTATCCTTCTGTTGTTTGTACCAGATGATTTGGTACCCACTCTATAAGCTGACTTAATGACTCATTTGTAAAGTAACAATACGTTGCATAGGGGAAGATCTTTAATGTGCTTAGCTGCACGATCAATTAGGCTCCTTCCGGCACCACGACATGGGAGGCCTAGCTGGTCGCTAGGAGGTTCTTCTCTGGCTGGCGTTCGTGCGGACGAGACCTACTCTGTGGCTGCACCCCTAACCTCCTCCCTTCTCCTCTTACTTATTTCCCTTACCTTAAGTTCCTGTACCATTAAGTTAAGTATTGTATGATTTCTAAGTGTACCTACTCTGGTAGTAACGATTGGTGAGACCTGGGGGTAGTAGTTGCCAGTGTTTTGGGTAACCCTAAGTGTTGTGTTTTGTATTAGGGTACCACGTGGGGTCTCTACCCTAAGCTGCATCCAGCTTCAGTGCTTATCCAGTAGTACTTTACCCTAGCTTGTTATTAGTGTAAACCTTGTATCCTGCCTATGTGGACCAAGGCTTTTAACGTAAGATAGTGTGGTAAAGTTATTATTATTATTGTTATTGGTGTGAGTGTATATGGGGGGTTGTTAAGGGGTTAATAAATAAGTACATGAATTACAGAGTATCCCTTCTTCCTGTGTGGGAGCGCATTGATCAACCCTTAGACTAACATATATGGTCTAGTAGCAAGTTATTACTACTGTGGATAGTTTATTTTGGGGGCCGGGCCTTTTAGCTCTCCCATATTTGATACTCTTGTCTTCTAACTACCCTTACCCCTTATTAGTACCAGTCCCCCATAGAAGCCCACCACACACCATTATTTATAACAAGTGGTTGGCCAGTCCGGGAGGAACATTATAAGTGTAAAAAATTAGATTCTTGAGTGCCAAAACTAAAATTTTTTGTTTTCCGCAGAACAGTTGTGTGCTAGCCTAGGGTCCAGCTCTTCTAGCAAAGGACATTCTTGCACTGACTGGACACCCAGCTGGATCCCTTCACGATTAAGGTTAGTGTGGCCTTGTGTTAGGGGTCATGCAAATTTTTGTTTTTTTTCCAATTTTTATTTTTTAATTTTTTCTTTGGCTGGGAGCTAAAATTGTTAGTGATGTCATCTGAAATGCAGAGACTGGCAATGGAGCCTTCAGTGGTAGAGATAAAGAAACTTAAAAAGTCTAATTTAGTATTGTTAGGCAAGGAATTTGGCCTAGAATTAAATGACGCGGATAAAAAGAGGGCTTTGGTGAATGAAATATTACAACATTGTATTGATGAAGAACTATTGGCAAGTGATACACCTTTATGCCAGCCTAGCCAAGCAGAAAGTGCAACTCATAGGGATAGAGAATTAGCTTTAGAGTTAGCAAAAATAAAATTAGAGGAGCAAAGACTCAAAACTGAGGAGGCTAGAATTAGAGCGAATGCCACTGGACCTCCACCTGCCAAGGATTCAAACCCCAGGCATTATGAGAAAAAGCATAACTTGCCTGAATTTTCCGAGTCGGACCCTGAAAGGTTTTTCAACCATTTTCAGAGATTGGCCATGTCCATGAACTGGCCAAAGGAAGAGTGGGTGAAAATCCTACAGGGAAGACTTAGGGGTAAAGCACAAGATATTTTTATAAACATGCCTGACGACGAGTGTTTCGAATTGATAAAGTCAGGGAATGTATTTTGCGGGCATATGAAATTACTCCTGAAGCTCACCGCCAAGTTTATCGTAACCTTGGGCCTACTCACAACCAACCGCTCACTGAATTTGTGAATGATCAAATTCGATTGTTTGATAGATGGATTCGCTCGGCGAAAGCCGAAACATACGAGGCTCTCAGGAACTTAGTTTTAATGGAGCATTTTATAGATATTATGCCAGAGAATGTTTCACAGTACATTAGAGGAAGGGTAGAGGTAAATTCTAAAATAGGGGATTTGGCCAAGTTGGCAGAAAACTACCAATTGACGGGCAAAAGGCCCAATAAAAATAATTATACCCCACAGAGTAGCAAAACTTATACCCACAGCCAGTCCAGACCAGCTCATTCTAACCCTTTAACTAATGCACCTTCTGTTTCAGACATAACTAACCCTGTTAAAGTGTCTAGCCCCACGGCACCTAAGGGTGAACCGAAGGGTAATTCTGTTAGTAATGTCTCTTCTCCCCGACGTTTTTGTGGTCACTGTAATCGTTCAAACCACAATATTAGCCGTTGTTGGCAACTGTACCCGGAAAAAAGACCCAATGCTCTAGTTGTGACACAGGGCTTGAGGCCTTCAGAAGGGTTAGGGAGTAAGACCTCCAATCCACAGTGGTTGGACTTGCTTACCCCATTCTTATCGAAAGGGAGACTACTTTTGTCTGAGGGTTCTTCCTGGAAGGACGTGGTGATCTTCCGAGACACCGGTGCCATCCAGACTTTAATTTTAGAGAGTGCGTTGCAAGGTGCCAACACTCTCGACACTGGAGAGGTGGTACTGGTCGAGGGTGTCACTAGTGATACTCGAGCAGTACCCCCTCCATAAGGTTACCCTGGAATCTGATTTCCACAAGGGTGTTTGTACAGTCGGAGTCACTTCATACCTACCTTTCCCTAATGTTGATGTAATAGTTGGTAATGATTTAGCAGGGGATAAGGTAGGGGACTCCAGACTGCCTATTATGTTGCCTACCCCTAAGGTTTGCCTGGATCCACCCGCCGCAGAGGATAATGTTGTGTACCCTGCGTGCGCGGTGACCAGGTCTATGGGACTTAAATGTAAGGGCAGCCCTGTGCTTGCCAAGGTGGTAAATCCCGAGGACACAAGGACTTTCCGAGTGGTGAAAACAAAGTGGACCTCGCGGACACATTCATGGCCCGACTCGATGACGTGGCCGAGGACATTGTGGAGAGCCTGCCACCGCCATCTACCGAGAGTAGTGGGGAGGTGGAGGAGAACACTGTTAAGCCTCGGCCAAAGGCATCTGACCAAGGCCTAGATGCCTCCTTGAGTGAGTTACAGAAAGCTGATCCCACTCTTGCAGATTGTCATGAGACAGCCGTCTCTATGGAGGAAATTGTAGACGCAGCAACTGGGTACTACTACAATGATCGGATTTTGATGAGAAAATGGAGACCACAGAGTGCTCCCTTGTCAAATGAGTGGGAGGTAGTCCACCAGATTATGTTGCCGACCTGCTATAGAGAAAGAGTTTTGGCAGCTGCTCATGATGATCCTATGGGGGGACATCAAGGTATTAATATTACGTATCACAAAATTTTAAAGTATTTTTTCTGGCCCAAGCTGAAAAGCGATGTGGCAAAATTTTGTAATGCGTGTATTGTTTGTCAACTGGTTGGGAAACCAAACCAGACTCCACCTAAAGCTCCTCTAAGGCCTATTGTCGTGCCAGAGGAACCATTTTCTCATGTGGTAATGGACTGTGTTGGACCATTACCTAGAACTAAGTCTGGTAATATTTACCTAATCACAATGATGTGTATCACTACTCGTTACCCAGAGGCTTTTGCTGTAAGGAACATCCGAGCAAAAACTGTTGTTGCTCGTATGTTGCATTTTTTTTCCACTTTTGGACTGCCTCGGGTCGTGCAAACTGACAATGGTACTAATTTTAAGTCTGATGTTTTTGAGCAATTTTGTAAGGAACATGGAATAACTCATAAGGTTTCCAGCCCATACCATCCACAGAGTCAGGGGGTAATTGAACGTTTCCATCTAACTCTGAAGCAGATGTTGAAGACATCGTGCGAGAGTTCCCACACCTTCTGGGATGAGAATTTGCCATATGTTTTGTTTGCGGCTAGAGAGGGATTACAAAGTTCACTGGGTTGTTCTCCTTTTGAGTTAGTCTTTGGCCATAAAGTTCGTGGACCCTTGCAAATGTTACAGGAGAATCTGTTAGGGAACGTAACGTTAACCGAAGGTTCGGCTTTCTTTGCGCAACACCACCAGAGACTCAAGGACTGCAAGGCGGCTGCATTAAAGTATCTTGGCAAGGCCCAAGAAAAGATGAAAGAACGTAATGATGCTAAATCTAAGTTACGGGTATTTCAGCCTGGCGACCCTGTCCTGGTTTTAAAGCCTCGACTAGGGAACACTATGTCCCACAAGTACGAAGGCCCCTACATTGTGACAGAAAAGACTGGGGACCTCACGTACAAAGTGAGGCACTCTGACAAACGTAACCAGGTAATGCTCATACATGTAAATCGACTGAAGAAGTTCCAGGGCCCCAGGCCCATTGCACTAACCAATGTTTCCATTTCCAGTGAGAGAGGGGATGTTTGTTCTGGAGACCCAACTAATCTCATTTTCAATAATTCTAGTTCTGTGAATGCTGTGGAGGAGGGACTGTCCCATTTGCAGATGGCCCAACGTGAAGAGGTGCAGTCGTTGGTTGATGAATTCTCCAGTCTGTTCGGGGAGGTCCCGACCCAGACTGATGCCATTTGCTATGATGTCGAGTTGACGGACTACACTCCCATTCGCCTTCAACCCTATCGGATGGGTCCAGAAAAGAAGGCCATCGTTTGGAAGGAGGTCGACTTCTTGCTCCAGCACGGCCTCATCCGGCCGAGCCAGGGCTCTTGGTGCTCGCCCTGCCTTTTGGTCCCCAAACCAGACGGCTCCTGGCGATTATGCACCGACTATCGGCAGCTCAACAAGGTGACCATTGTGGATGCCTATTTGCTGTCCCTCCTCGAGGACTGCATCGACGAGCTGGGAAATGCCAAGTACGTCTCGAAATATTACCTCTCGAGGGGGTATTATCAAATCCCCCTCACTGAACGTGCTAAACAACTAACTGCGTTTGTGACACCCGAGGGTGTTTTTGAGTATCAAGTGTTACTGTTCGGCTTGCGTAATGCTCCTGCCACGTTCCAGAGACTCATGAACTCTCTGCTCGCTAAGGTGCCAAATTGTCGGGCGTATTTAGATGATATCGTGCTGTTTGACAGTAATTGGGCTGACCACATAGCTAGGTTACGCCAGTTGTTTGCCATCTTGAAAAGGGCAAATCTTACCTTAAATGCTAAAAGGTGTCATTTTGGCCAAGGCACAGTGACGTACCTCGGTTATGAAGTGGGCCAAGGAAAAGTGTTACCTCGGCAAGATAAAATCAGTGCCATTCTGGAGTATCCAGTACTAAAGTCTAAAAAGGACGTTCAAAGATTTATCGGTATGTGTGCGTACTATCGACGTTTTTGTCAGAACTTTTCCAGTGTTGCCACTCCTCTCACAGACTTGTTGCGGAAAGCCGTTAAATTTAAGTGGTCATCAGACTGTGCAGAGGCATTTAAAAATTTGAAATTGATCTTAGCTTCCGCCCCAGTGCTTGCTAGTCCAAGGTTCGACCGACCGTTTAAAATTCATGTTGACGCGTCTGACTCGGGTGCTGGTGCAGTGTTGTTGTAAACTGGGGATGATCAGGTGGAACACCCAGTATATTATTACTCTGTGAAATTCGACAAGGCGCAACGCAATTATTCAGTGGTAGAAAAAGAGGCGTTGGCGCTAGTGTTAACATGTAAAAAGTTCGAAGTTTACCTCACAGGTAATATAGTGGAAGTGTACACGGACCATAACCCACTAGTCTTCCTGACTCAGATGAAGGGTAAGAATAAACGCATCCTCAGGTGGGCGTTGTACCTACAGGACTTCAATCTTTCCATTACCCACCTACCGGGCAGACTCAACGTGATAGCCGACGCTCTGTCCCGGTTGCCTGAATAACATTCATCTGAGCCACAGAAAGCCATTTACCAACTGTCATGCTTTAGTTAATTATTTTTTTTTAGGTTCTCCTGTGACATTAAATATTCCGTGTCCAATTTATTTACTTCCCTGTTCTTTTATTTTTTTTTTGTGTATGTTTTTTTTTCTTTCAGAGAACTCCTTTGTATTTTTTTTGCAGAGAAATTGTTTTTGATTGATTTTTTGTTTTTGTCATATGTTTTTTCTTTTCATTCTCTGTATACTCTTACAAAAAAATATGACTACTATTCTAGTAGTCATATTTTTTTTTCTCTGAAGGGGGGAGGAGTGTTACGACCCTGGGTTCTCCAGTGGAAACCAGAGGTCAAAATTGAGCTATTAAACTTTCTGGTAGTACAGTTGAGGCATCACGAGCGGCAATTGTTTGTATCTTCCCTGCCAGACGTAAGACTATTATTGTTTCTCAAAGAGCATTTAAAGACTGAGCTGGGGGTTGATTATTAAATAATAACATAGGCACCAACTTTGCTTACTAATACTTTCTAATCATTTGTAAAGTAACAATACGTTGCATAGGGGAAGATCTTTAATGTGCTTAGCTGCACGATCAATTAGGCTCCTTCCGGCACCACGACATGGGAGGCCTAGCTGGTCGCTAGGAGGTTCTTCTCTGGCTGACGTTCGTGCGGACGAGACCTACTCTGTGGCTGCACCCCTAACCTCCTCCCTTCTCCTCTTACTTATTTCCCTTACCTTAAGTTCCTGTACCATTAAGTTAAGTATTGTATGATTTCTAAGTGTACCTACTCTGGTAGTAACGATTGGTGAGACCTGGGGGTAGTAGTTGCCAGTGTTTTGGGTAACCCTAAGTGTTGTGTTTTGTATTAGGGTACCACGTGGGGTCTCTACCCTAAGCTGCATCCAGCTTCAGTGCTTATCCAGTAGTACTTTACCCTAGCTTGTTATTAGTGTAAACCTTGTATCCTGCCTATGTGGACCAAGGCTTTTAACGTAAGATAGTGTGGTAAAGTTATTATTATTATTGTTATTGGTGTGAGTGTATACGGGGGGTTGTTAAGGGGTTAATAAATAAGTACATGAATTACAGAGTATCCCTTCTTCCTGTGTGGGAGCGCATTGATCAACCCTTAGACTAACATATATGGTCTAGTAGCAAGTTATTACTACTGTGGATAGTTTATTTTGGGGGCCGGGTCTTTTAGCTCTCCCATATTTGATACTCTTGTCTTCTAACTACCCTTACCCCTTATTAGTACCAGTCCCCCATAGAAGCCCACCACACACCATTATTTATAACAACCACACAAGATGGCAGCGTATGTCACGGGCCAAAAAGCGACGCCTAAAAGAACAGGCATCCCAGCGTAGCAAAAATGAAAATAGTGATGAGGTTGAGATTCAGTTGTTGGATCAGGATCCTTTGGCCAATGTTACAACAAACAGCATAGACGATGACCATGCTGCTTTGTCATCTAATTCAGAACCTAATATTGGTTGTGGAGCCAATGAAGATGCATCATCTCTTGAAAGTCAGAGAGAGAGAGAGATTGGACTTGGGACATGATTGATGAGCATGACCCAATATCATCAGAGTCAGAGAGCAGTGGTGATGAGGATGATAAATCATTATCAGATGTATTGTTAGTATGGGTTAATAAATATGGCATAACACACAATGCCATTGATAATTTATTAAAAAAATTGAGAAAACAGGGACATGCTGACTCTCCAAAAACAGCTCGTTCGTTACTGAATACAGTTAAACATATACCTACTGAGACTAAATCAGGCATGATGTATATCTACTTGGGGTTAGAGAAGGAAATGTTGAAAACTTTAAGGCTGTATCCTAAATCAACAATAAGAGATTTGGCAGAAATATCTTTAATTTGCAACATTGATGGTTTGCCAATATTTAGAAGTAAAAATGAAAGTTTATGGCCTGTTCTTTGTGCTATCAATAATGTCAAACCTATAAGAGTTTTCCCAGTAGTCCTCACATATGGAAGCTCTAAACCTAGTGATTTAGATTTTTTAAATGAATTCATTCAGGATTTGAAAAAAATTATGCACTATGGATTTAAAAATGATGACAAAACATTGTCAGTAAAACTAAAAGGAGTCATATGTGATGCCCCAGCAAAAGCAATGGTGAAGGCAATCAAACTCCACTCTGGCTACTTTGGGTGTGATAGATGTACCCAAGAGGGTGTTTGGAATGGAAGAATGACTTATCAACAAGTGAAAAATTTGCAACTCAGAACAGATGAAGATTTTCGTAATCAATCTAATTCTCAACATCACCATTCTGTGACTTAAATATAAATATGGTGAGTACTTTTCCCATAGACTATATGCATCAGATATGTCTTGGGGTTATGAAAAGGTTACTTCTTGCCTGGATACGAAATAAAAACGTAAAATTATGTGCTCGCCAAGTTGATGAAATTAGTCAGCGTCTAATTCAACTAACAAAATTTGTGCCTATGCACTTTGCACGTAAACCTCGAAGTCTTTCAGAGGTTGATAGATGGAAAGCGACTGAATACAGGCAACTCCTTCTCTACACCGGTAAGATTGTACTGAAGGGAATCTTACCCAAAGAATTGTATGACCATTTCCTGACTCTGAGTGTAGCCATTTCTATTCTTGTATCACCTAAATTGATTCAGTTAAATTACAGCCAATATGCACATGGTCTTTTGCTGTACTTTGTGTTAAAGGCTCGTGAGCTGTATGGTAAGGATTTTTTAGTGTACAATGTACACTGCCTAACACACATATCCTCTGATGCCAAAGAGTTTGGTAGTTTGGACAGATGTTCAGCATTTCCATTTGAAAATTACCTGCAGCAGGTTAAGAATATGGTTCGAACAAGTAAAAACCCTCTTGTTCAAATTGCAAAGAGGCTGAAAGAGATGCAGCATGCTCAAAGGATTTATACACCAAATACAGAACATAAAATATATACCAAGGCACCAAACAATGCCTATTTGCTGAATAATGAAACTTGCTGCCAAGTTTTGGACACTGTCAGTGACACCGTTGAAAATGGAGACAGCATGTTCCTTTGCAGGGTATATTCGAGAAGTATACCTCTCTTTGAGAAACCTTGTAACTCCAAATTAATTGGATCATTTAAGGTTCTTACTAGGAATTCATCCATGAAGGTGATTCCAACAAGAAAACTAAACCGCACAGGTATGATGATCGAGACAGAAAGCGCAAATACTTTTCTGTCAATACTACATGACTTATGACAAGTACGTATTTAAATACTGTATCCATTCTTTAATAATAGTTTGAACTAATATTGTAAGTTAATGAGATTCACAATTTTTTTTTTTTTTTAAAGCTATTATCTTTTGACCAATATTTACCTGTTTAAAAATCCCATTAGCCTGTATTTCATGAAAATTATTAATATTTTGAGAGCACATTAAGAGATAAAACTGTATTAAGCCTTTTAGTCCATACATGGCAGCTACTTTTTATACCAACCAAAAATAATTTACAAATGTGGCTAATCTATGATTGACATAATCAAGTAAATCTATTACCAACTTTATGCTAATTTCTTTTTTGGGGGAGAACAACCCTTAATAAGATTTTTCAATTTTATAGATGCCATCTGAAAAGCGGTATGCAGTGGTAGGCTTCAATGATGATAGTGTGGGTATCATCTCCACAACCTGGATTGAAAAATCTGATGATGTAAGCATTACTTTGAAACTAAAAAAATTCATATATTGAGTTGGTTTAAAAATATTCCAAATTAGTGCTAAAATTAGCATGTAACAGTTTATTTCGACTTTTCAGGAAAAAATATTGTGCTGGTGGCCTCCGAGCAGGCATACAGTTAGTGCCCAAAAGCATGAAAAGCCGGACACGACAATCTGGCGAGTGCATGTCATATCATCAATCCTATCAACAACCGGTAGGTATTACATTTATGATTATTAAGATTTAAGATACAAGACACCTATTCATTCATTCACCATAACCTTAACACTGCAGACATAAAAACAGCATTATAATTATATTTTAATCACAAGATGGGTTTCCTCATAGCTACTTAAGACTTGTGTGCCCCAGTTATAAGTTCCAAATCATGTTCGTCATATTATTAAACATCTCTTTAGGAAGCTGATTTAAGTTATTTCTTAGTGTTCACTACAACTAGGTAACGATAAATATATATCTCGCTGATATATTACTAATTATATTCAATTATTACAGATGATTTTGACGTTGCAAAACGAAGATGCTTAGCTGCGGAAGACACTTCAAATGTCGAAACTGAAGACGATATGGGCTATCCTCGACAACGAGAAAGGAAACCATGCTTCAAATATGAAGAAGAGAATTCCGAGAATAACAAACGTAAGCATTGATAACCTACTACAGTAATTTAAAAAAAATTTGCAACTTGAAAAATGCCATTCAATACATTAAACAATTTAAATAATTTCAGGCAATCATCACTCGTCTCAATCCAAGAAGAAGTGTTCGCCATCTTCATATGAGAATACACCTTCAAAAGAAATAAGTCCTCCGCAAATACCATATTATTCTGGTATATTAAGTGAATGTAAGGATTAGTAGTAAATACAGTCTTACCTGGGACGCGGTCGGGTCAAGATACCTGCTCCGCACCTTCCCCCCCCCCCTCCCCCCATGCTGGGTACTGAGATGGAGACTCAGTCACCAGAAGACATGGCTACTTCTCACGGCGTTATTAACATGGACCCTGAAAGCAGCCAGTCAGACGAGGAGGGCGAGTATCTAGAAGTTCTGACAAGGAATAAGAAGAAACGAAGAAGACAGGAGGCAAGGCGTAGTGTGGACAGTAATACACTTGAAGGAAACGATAAAAGAATGAAGAACGACGCCGAGACTGATGCAGACAAACGGACGGAACGATGTCAGGAAGGTGAGGATCAGCGGAGATGGAGGCTTCTCTTCCCTGCCTCATGCACGCTGGCCTATCATCAGAAGCTGCTATGGACCGTCAAACTCGGAAGAGAACACCGCAAGTTCGAGCCCCTGCTGAAGGAAGGTGTAAACAGACCTTACTTAACGGTAGGTTCTATGGAGGCAGTGGAGTATCTTACCCAGCAAGGATACGATGGAATTCTTATGGAAATACCGGAGGGGAACGAGAAGCTGACGAAGGTAATTATCTATAAATACCCTCAGATTCTGGACCCCGAGTTTATACTCGACGACCAACGATTTGTGTGGGCCAAGCGTCACCTTATTAAAGGTGAAGCTAGGAGTCAGGTGGTGGCTCTAGTGAGAGGTGACGTACCCGAAAAAGTGTTCATCACCGGGGCTGGCTACAGGCATGTAGCAAAGTATGTGGAAGAGCCCATAATATGCCTGAAATGCTGCAGATGGGGGCATAAATCCTGGAGATGTCAAAATGATCCACGATGTCGTTTCTGCGGAAAGTCTCGCCTCTCTACTGTGTGTAGAAACAGACTGAATCTGGGTGAGAAAATAGTTCCCAGATGCTGCAACTGTGGAGGTGTTCACAATGCGAGCTCGGCTGTGTGTAGCAAGAGGCCGAGTATGGCTGTTCTCCGGTCGGTGAATGTTACAGAGCAAGCAAGAGCTCTTACCCAGACACCGGGAGCACAGCAAAACAGTCTGCCCCAAACAGTGCCAGTGAACCGGACGAATGCGTGGGTAAAGGAGTCACCTTTACTTAGGCAGGCTCCAGCAACAAGCAGCCACGCCACCACTCAGGACTCCGGCAGTGACAGTGTAACGGTGAGTGAAGTGGCTACTGTGGCTCAGAGAGAGGGTCATAATAATATGGTCAAGGAAGTGTGGGCTGAACTTAAAAAAGTTGGTGAGTTCCTCCAAAATCTGGGGCAGAGAATCGAGTCCATCGAGGCTAAATTAAACGTTCAGGAGGTCAAGGAAAATCACAAAACGGTGAAGGATAGTCAGGATATAGTGGTTGAGGACAAAAATGAAATATTGAGTGATGAAATGAAGGAAAGTGAAGTGTGTGTGAATGATGGTAGTCGTAGTGAAAGGAAGAACCCTATAATTACACATAAAATGAAGGAATCATTTGGGCCAATAATGGACATCTCAGGGCTGAAAAAATCTCTTGAGAATCGCAATGTCGCTTTTACTGGTGAACTTGGGAGGAGGTGGGAGATGTTATACAAGGTATGGCTATCATTTAGTGAACTTATTGGGGATGACTTAGGCAATGAATTGATTAATAATGGATCACCCTAGACTGAAAGTGTTGTCATGGAATGTTAATGGTTTGAGAAACAGGGTTACAGATGTTCATTGTTATGTGATGGGAAATGATATTGATGTTGTAGCTCTCCAGGAGACAGGGGATAGGAATGAAGGATTATTGAAATTAAATGGCTATAAAGGGTTTCACCTCTTCGCCGCAAATAACATCAGAGGGACGTCGATTTATGTTAAGAACTCCATACCAGCAGAGTTAGTAGAACCGCCATCAAAAACGCAAGGTATAGAGAGTGTCTGTGTTAAATTATCATTAAGGGAAGGGGAATTTATTGTAGTTAATTTGTATGTCTCCAGGAACTGCTTCGACGCTAACTATTTACCTGACTGCATTTATACTAATCCTTCACTGGTCATTGGGGACCTTAATGCTCGGCACACAAGCCTTGGGACAGTGGGTAGTATTAATACTAATGGGGTCAAGTGGTTACAGTTTCTACAAGATCATCCAGATACCTGTCTATTGGGAAACAATGAACCAACTCACATCAGGGGAGGACGGCTTGACTATGCCTGCGTTTTAAACTCTCAGGGGATTATGGGGGAGGCTCGGGTTGTTCGGGAACTACTTAGTGACCACTTTGCCTTGAACGTTGAATTACCACTGGGGAAAAAACAAGTCCACTTTCAAAGGAAAAGGCTAAATATTAAGAAAGATATGAAAAATTATTTTATTCAAAATATGGGAGATTGGTATCAACATTACACGCCGCTCTGCGTTGATAGTTTTTACGAGGACATGGTCGAGAACATAGAGAAATTAGTACAGAGGGAAAATAACGGGGGCAGGGGAAGCAAGACGCACGGACCTAAGAAATTTAAATATTCCAATGATCAGCAAGTCAAGGGATGGGAGAGAATGCTACGGGGTGCGCATAAAGCATGGTTAAAAAATGGAATGAGGGATGAAGAGAAAAATACAATGTTGGAAGTGGCTAGGGAATGCAGTCAGGTGAGGAAGGAGGCGCGGGACAGATACTGGCAAGACTTTGCTCAGGCCATTGGTAATACTAAGAACCTTAAAGACATATGGAGAGCAGTAAATAAAGTCAGGGGTTGTAAGACTAAATTCATTGCTCACTCAGATCCAGGGAAAGTTGCTAATGAGTTAGTAGATAAATGGGCAAGTGCTGCTGGTATGGAGTCCTTACCTGCAGACACGAGAGTCACCATTGAGTCATGGGAAAATATTAGAAATGGAGTAACTTTATGTGCCTTAAATACAAGATCTATAGCATGCACTGAGATAACCCACGATGAGCTACTGGATGCTATAAAAAGTGGCAGCTCCACTGCTCCGGGAAAAGATGGAGTAACGTATGACATACTTAATTATTTAGCCGGTATGAAACCTAATCCCTTACTTGATTTGTTTAATATGAGTTATAGAGAGGGAAAGTTACCAAGAAAATGGAAAGAGGCTGTCATCATTCCTATCCCTAAGTCAAACGGAGGCTACAGACCTGTCTCCTTAATATCCTGCTTTTGTAAAATGATGGAAAGGATTTTGTTAAATAGGCTACTCTACCTTGTAGGTGATAACATGTCCAATAATCTCTTTGGTTTTATCAAAGGCAAAAGTACTGCGGATTGTCTCTTAAAGTGTTTGTCTAATGTGGATGACAATTGTAGAGTTTTTGTTGATCTACAAGGAGCGTTTGATAAAGCCAATGGGGAAGTAATCTTATACGAATTAGCCAATCTGGGAATAACAGGGAGATTGCTACACTGGATAAGGGATTACCTGCAAGGCAGAAAAGGTCAGGTGTATTACCAGGGATACATGTCTGAGGAACGGAGGTTTCAGTTAGGTACCCCACAAGGGGGAGTATTAAGTCCCACCTTATTCAATGTATTAATGAACAGATTAGCATCAGAGATGTATCCTCCAGGGGTCACGACGATCATATATGCTGATGACATTCTTATACAAGGCACTTCTGGGAACAAAATTCAAGATGCTCTTAACATACTTGGTACAACCTGTCACAAGTTAGGCTTAGTTATAAATGCAGATAAAACCAAATACGAGTATAGGAAACGAAGAAATATAACACTTACTCTAAATGGTGTGGAACTGAGCCGTGTACAGAAGTACAAGTATCTGGGCATGTATGTTGGATACACATGTGAGAGTAAAAATGCTGAAATAAATCATATCAGCACCTTATGTAAAGCCCGTCTGCATCCTCTAAAAGCACTGGCTTTTTCTGGTAAAGGTGTTGGGGTACCTATCTTGCGGATGTTATACATAAGCACTGTTCGATCCCTGATAGACTACGCAGCACCCGTATTGTCTTACACAGGCCAAGGCAGAATTCAAAAAATAGAGCTGATACAGAACGAGGCTATGAGGATTATTCTTGGATGTCAAAGAAATGCAATGATTGAAATAATGAGGATGGAATTAAATTTACAGAGTGTGTGTGATAGAGTCCGTGACATTAACACTAGAGTATCTATTCGTTTCATGCGGAGAAAAGGAGGGGATAAGCTGTTTGAGAGCGTTCAGACCTGCTTGAGTGACGTACACACTTCCAGGAAACTGAGGGAGACACGCTATACGAGAGGATTAGCTCATGACCTCAGGGAATACGACGTACTTGACTGCTGTAAACCCTCTCGAAAGTGTAATATGTCTGCTCCCTGGAAAGTACAGAAAATAGACGTCGAAATTGTACCCCTCAAGGTGAAAAAGATTCATCATGAACCGGGACAATTACGGTGTTTGTATGGAAGCATGATATCTCGGTTACCAAGAGGCAACAGTTTACATGTATATTGCGACGGGTCGGTGGCGGAGGATGGCAGGGCAGGGTGTGGTGTCCTAATAAGGGATTATACGGAGTTTGGGACTGTGGACAGGATAATTGAACTCCGGCTTAGTAATTATATATCATCCACACAAGCTGAACTGCAGGCCATTCTGGCGTGTTTGGAGGAAGTACGTCATGACGACAAAAATGTTTTTGTATTTGTCGATAGCCGAGGAGCACTGGAGTCCTTAAACAGTCGAAACCCAGTCTTCATGTCTATAGTGGAGGACTGTAAGAGAAGAATAACTGAGATACAGCTGAAAGGTTATAGTGTGAAATTCATGTGGATTCCGTCTCATGTTGGAATAGTGCTCAACGAGGTGGCGGATGACTTGGCCAAACGTGCCACATCAAAACCACAAGTTGACATTGAATGTGAATTCACAATGAGACAAATAAGAAGCAAAATCAGAAATATTCAGGCACAGGCGGGAGTGGAGAGGAGAGAGATAATGTATGAGAGTAGTCAAACCATGCAACACTACATGTATGTGAGTCAAAACACCCATTTCACTTATGGTAAAAGGAGAAATGCTTGGAGTGACTCTGTGTACATGCGGCTCAGGCTTGGGTACAAATATTACTGGGAATATGGGATAGATGTTCATGGTAATGACACGAAGTGTAAACTATGTGGTATGTTAAGGTCTCACACCCTTGCCCATTATATTCTTGATTGTCCGTTGATTAGTGTATATAGAAACACTGAGATAAGGACTGTTCCTGAACAAATAGCCTGGATGTGTCACAACGGAAAGGTTGATGATATTCTTGAGAGATATAAGAATTTTGCACCAAGATTGTAATATTTTGTTGAATTATCTGCAGGTGTCTTGCAAATTGTCTATACAGTATACCTAGGTCATAAAAGTATTTGTGTGTACGTCTGATACCATACTACTTGTGAGGGGGGAAATGTATATTTTTACCTCTCAGAATGTTTGGTAATGTGTTTATTTGTGATGTGTGGCTATGTATATATTAACACGTTGTACTGAACGGGGTGAGAATAGCTTGAGCTACCTCATCCCTTTGTGTGTATTTTACCTCAATAAACTTATTTCAATTTCAATTCAATTTCAATTTCAGTAGTAAATAACATTAAAAGTTCTAAATTGATATTTAACCATGCTTCCTTTGTTTGATTATTTATGCTTTTGGTTTAAAAAAAACTAAAAACTGCTCTAAACTTAGTTCTTGCTGTTTTTGTTTTTGTTTTGTTTAATTCCTTCTGGAAGTACTAGAAGCTTTGAGTAATTTTTATGCTTATCTGAAATTTCTGTATAGAAATATGTGTTTATTTCTAATTGTTTAATATTAAGTATATTATTCTTTTATGTGCATATGGGGTCTAGTGAACTTTTCCCACTTTGTCTAGCAGGTGCTTTTCACTTGTCACAGTTCAGGGAAATTTTGGTTTTCCTTTGATCTAGTCACTAGAAACAAGCAGGTTTGTTATTACTTTTCTTTTTGTTTGTCCCTTACGTGTTAATTTGTCCTTTAACTTACCTTTACCTTACGTGTTAATTTGTCTCTTACCTTAAGTTAATTTTTAAAATATGTATCTCATATTGACCCCCACCTCTCTCATATAAGAAATAGAAGAGGTCCTAAGATGCTGCCCTGTGGCACTCCAACGGTAATTGGTAGAGTGGAAGAAGTTGTATCATTGATGGTTACATATTGGTGTCTGTCACTAACATAGGATCGGATGTAGTCAAAGGCAAGGCCTCGGATTCCATAATGCTGGAGTTTAAGTAAGAGGTAGTTGTGATTATCAGTATCAAAGGCTTTTCTTAGGTCAATGAAGAGTCCAATCGGAAACTCATTTTTGTCAAGGGCTGAGTAGATTATGTCAAGGAGACTAATGATTGCATCATTGGTGCTCTTTTGGGACCGGAAGCCAAACTGGTAGGGGCTGAGTATGTCGAATTTTACGAGGTAGGAATAGAGCTGTTTGTAAATAATTTTTTCAAATATTTTTGATAGAATGGGTAGATTTGATATTGGTCTATAATTGTTTATGTCCGCCGGATTGCCTCCTTTATGCACTGGCGTTACTCTTGCTTTTTTGAGGATATCAGGGAAGGTGTGATACTCTATAGATTTGTTGAACAGTAGTGCTATGGGTGGGGCAAGGGCATGGGAGGCTCTCTTGTACACAATGGACGGAATTTCACTGGTGTTCCCTGCCTTGGTTTTTAGAGAATGTATGATAGACACAACATCTGCCAGGCTGATTGGTGAAAGGAGAAGAGAGTTTGGATAGCTGCCTGAGAGATATGTGTTAATATGTGTCTGAGTCTGTGGGATTTTACTGGCAAGATTAGCACCAACCGATGAAAAGAAACTATTAAATTCATTTGCCATTTCTAAATCAGTTGACAAGGATGGGTATATCCCCATCCTTATAGAGTTTTATTTGGTTATGTGAGTGTTGTTTAGTTCCTAGGATACTAGAGATAATTTTCAAGTGCTTTTCATGTTGCCTTTTGCTTCATTGAATCTATTCACATAATATGCAAGTTTTGCCTTTCTTATGATACTGGTAAGCATTGTTGAGTACCTTTTAGCTACTTCCTTTGAAACTAGGCCAATCCTAACTTTCTTTTCATATTCATGTTTCTTGTTGATTGAGTTGAGAATGCCACTTGTGAGCCATGGATTGTTTAATCTTTTGTCAGTTACTTGCTTGGTAAGAAGGGGACAATGAAGGTTGTAGAGGCTTAGAGTTTTGGAGAGGAAGAGGTTAGCTAATGAATTTATATCATGGGTATTATTGAATTCAGAATCCCAGTTAATATTGTAAAGTGCCTCTGTAAGATTGTCTAAAGCTGATTCACTGTGTAGCCTAAATGAAAGTTTCTTGCTTTTTGGTGGTGTTATGTCCATGTTCGCTATGAGAAAGGTAGGATAGTGGTCAGTTGTTCTGTCATAGATTATACCAGATACAAGGGGAGCTGTTATGTTTGTCCATATGTGGTCCAAGGTAGTGGCTGATGTTTGAGTGACTCGGGTAGGTTTGGTGATTGTTGGGATTAGCATACAGGAGTTCATGCTGTTAAGGAAACCCAGCAAACATTTTCACGTTTTTAAAACATCCTAAAAACGACATTTCATGGTTTTCAGCACGTTTATAATTACGTTTAGAAAAGTTTTTTTGAGAACTTTTATATACGACCTTAGAACGTAAATAATTAACATTTCTAAAAACTTTTTTATAATCTTTTATTACCTACATTAAAACGTTTAGGGTAAATTAGGGTATAATAATTTTTTAATTCATATCTGAAATAGAAAGGGAGAGAAAGAAAGAAGACATATCTGAGAAAGAAATGGACATCCTATATATGTATGTGTAAATTACAAATAAATAGGGTACAAAAAGAGAATTAAAATATTATATTTATTTAATTAAGAATGAGTAATACAACAAAATATATGTAATAGCTCGAAATATATAGACTATATCTATAACAGAATATAAAAGTAAAAATTTAAAAATCTATATATGCAAAATGTGAACACAATAGATTTTGTGATCAAGCAGCCTGTGATTCATGTCATGCTGAGATCAGACTGACGTTACAAGCAGTTATTGTTACTTAAAACTAAAACAAGTAAAATTTTCCGAGTATACATATAACATTATAGTTTTTCTATGACAAATAATAAAAATCTATTAATCAAAAGTTTAGGACTAATTAACTAAAAATAAAAATCTACAAGTGAATGTAAACACAGTCAAGTATAATATTCACGTAGAAAGAGAAAGAAAAAGAGAGAGAAGGAAAGAAAGAGAAAGAAAGAAAGAAAGGGAGAAAGAGAGAGAAAGAAAAGAAAAAACAGTCATGTATAATATTCATATTAGCACCATGCAATATAACTTAGATTAAGTAAAAATCTCAGACATTTTTAAATCAAATGAAATATGAGAGCCAGAGAGAGAGACCCAGAGCCAGAGAGAGAGAGCGAGAGCCAGAGCCAGAGAGAGAGCGTGAGCCAGAGAGAGAGAGAGTCAGAGCCAGAGAGAGAGAGAGCCAGAGAGAGAGAGAGAGCCAGAGAGAGAGAGCCAGAGAGAGAGAGCCAGAGAGAGAGAGAGCCAGAGAGAGAGAGAGAGCCAGAGAGAGAGAGAGAGCCAGAGAGAGCGAGAGCCAGAGAGAGTGAGAGAGCCAGAGAGAGAGAGACAGAGCCAGAAAGAGAGAGAGCCAGAGCCAAAGAGAGAGAGAGAGCCAGAGAGAGAGAGCCAGAGAGAGAGAGAGAGCAAGAGAGCCAGAGAGAGAGAGAGAGAGAGCGAAAGAGAGAGCCAGAGAGAGAGAGAGCAAGAGAGCCAGAGAGAGAGCAAGAGAAAGAGAGAAAGAAAGAGAAAGAAAGAGAGAGAGAGAGAGAGAGAGAGAGAGAGAGAGAGAGAGAGAGAGAGAGAGAGAGAGAGAGAGAGAGAGAGAGAGAGAGAGAGAGAGAGAGAGAGAGAGAGAAAGAGAGAGAGAGACAGACAGAGACAGAAAGACACACACACAACAAAAGAGGAGACAGAACAAAATTAAGGCAAGGAGAGAGAAGACAGAACAGAAACAACAGAGAGAGGAGAGAAATGAGAAATCATTGAAGAGAAGGGGAAGAGAAACACAAGATAAGAAAAAGATACAAGAAAAATATACAAGATAAAAATGACATAAATGAATACCACAAATATAAAAAGTAAAGGAAGAGAGAAGCTAGAAGAGACAGGAAACGAGAGGTGTTAGAAGAGAGGAGGAGGAAAGGAGAGATTAAAAGACAAGAAAAACAGGAGAGAAACGTAAAAGAAATAAAAAAAAGGGACGTTTGTGAGGAGAGAAAATAAAGAGACCAGAGAAGACCATATATCAAGAGTGTGAGGATAAAGACTTATATATTTTCTTAGTAGACATCCTCTGGCTCTTGTTGCCCCTCTTGTATATGAATTGTACTTGCAAGTTTTCCCTGAAAAGATATTAACAAAATTAATATTTAATTATTTATTTATATAAATTACACACACACAAACTTTATATATATATATATATATATATATATATATATATATATATATATATATATATATATATATATATATATATATATATATATATATGTATATATATATATATATATATATATATATATATATATATATATATATATATATATATATTTATATATATATATATATATATATATATATATATGGACCAGAGACCAATTATATATATATATATATATATATATATATATATATATATATATATATTATTAAATATGACCGAAAAAGTAAGATTAATAATTCTAACACGAATTTTCTCAATCTTTCGTACATTACGCTTCACTGTTGGAGGTAAATCAAAAATCACTTCTCCAAAATTCATTTTTATTTCTAGTCTGACGCGACACGGGCGCGTTTCGTAAAACTTATTACATTTTCAAAGACTTCACAAATACACAACTGATTAGAACTTACGTATCTCTGATTTTATATCTACATTTGAGTGAGGTGGGAGGGGTGATGTGGCATTAACACAAGACAGAACAAGAGGGGATATTAATAGGGTATTAAAAGTATCAACACAAGACAGAACAGAAACAATGGGTATTGAATAGAAGTGTTTGTAGAAAGCCTATTGGTCCATATTTCTTGATGCTTCTATATTGGAGCGGAGTCTTGAGGTGGGTAGAATATAGTTGTGCAATAATTGGCTGTTGATTGCTGGTGTTGACTTCTTGATGTGTAGTGCCTCGCAAACGTCAAGCCGCCTGCTATCGCTGTATCTATCGATGATTTCTGTGTTGTTTACTAGGATTTCTCTGGCGATGGTTTGGTTATGGGAAGAGATTATATGTTCCTTAATGGAGCCCTGTTGCTTATGCATCGTTAAACGCCTAGAAAGAGATGTTGTTGTCTTGCCTATATACTGGGTTTTTTGGAGCTTACAGTCCCCAAGTGGGCATTTGAAGGCATAGACGACGTTAGTCTCTTTTAAAGCGTTCTGTTTTGTGTCTGGAGAGTTTCTCATGAGTAGGCTGGCCGTTTTTCTGGTTTTATAGTAAATCGTCAGTTGTATCCTCTGATTTTTTGTCTGTAGGGATAACGTTTCTATTAACAATATCTTTCAGGGCCCTTTCCTCCGTTTTATGAGCTGTGGAAAAGAAGTTCCTGTAAAATAGTCTAATAGGGGGTATAGGTGTTGTGTTAGTTGTCTCTTCAGAGGTTGCATGGCTTTTCACTTTCCTTCTTATGATGTCTTCGATGAAACCATTGGAGAAGCCGTTATTGACTAGGACCTGCCTTACCCTACAGAGTTCTTCGTCGACTTGCTTCCATTCTGAGCTGTGGCTGAGAGCACGGTCGACGTATGCGTTAACAACACTCCTCTTGTACCTGTCAGGGCAGTCGCTGTTGGCATTTAGGCACATTCCTATGTTTGTTTCCTTAGTGTAGAATCTACACTAAGGAAACAAACATAGGAATGTGCCTTAATGCCAACAGCGACTGCCCTGACAGGTACAAGAGGAGTGTTGTTAACGCATACGTTGACCGTGCTCTCAGCCACAGCTCAGAATGGAAGCAAGTCGACGAAGAACTCTGTAGGGTAAGGCAGGTCCTAGTCAATAACGGCTTCTCCAATGGTTTCATCGAAGACATCATAAGAAGGAAAGTGAAAAGCCATGCAACTTCTGAAGAGACAACTAACACAACACCTATACCCCCTATTAGACTATTTTACAGGAACTTCTTTTCCACAGCTCATAAAACGGAGGAAAGGGTCCTGAAAGATATTGTTAATAGAAACGTTATCCCTACAGACAAAAATCAGAGGATACAACTGACGATTTACTATAAAACCAGAAAAACGGCCAGCCTACTCATGAGAAACTCTCCAGACACAAAACAGAACGCTTTAAAAGAGACTAACGTCGTCTATGCCTTCAAATGCCCACTTGGGGACTGTAAGCTCCAAAAAACCCAGTATATAGGCAAGACAACAACATCTCTTTCTAGGCGTTTAACGATGCATAAGCAACAGGGCTCCATTAAGGAACATATAATCTCTTCCCATAACCAAACCATCGCCAGAGAAATCCTAGTAAACAACACAGAAATCATCGATAGATACAGCGATAGCAGGCGGCTTGACGTTTGCGAGGCACTACACATCAAGAAGTCAACACCAGCAATCAACAGCCAATTATTGCACAACTATATTCTACCCACCTCAAGACTCCGCTCCAATATAGAAGCATCAAGAAATATGGACCAATAGGCTTTCTACAAACACTTCTATTCAATACCCATTGTTTCTGTTCTGTCTTGTGTTGATACTTTTAATACCCTTTTAATATCCACTCTTGTTCTGTCTTGTGTTAATGCCACATCACCCCTCCCACCACACTCAAATGTAGATATAAAATCAGAGATACGTAAGTTCTAATCAGTTGTGTATTTGTGAAGTCTTTGAAAATGTAATAAGTTTTACGAAACGCGCCCGTGTCGCGTCAGACTAGAAATAAAAATGAATTTTGGAGAAGTGATTTTTGATTTACCTCCAACAGTGAAGCGTAATGTACGAAAGATTGAGAAAATTCGTGTTAGAATTATTAATCTTACTTTTTCGGTCATATTTAATAATATATGTCTACAGGAAAGACTGCTACCAAAATATACTTATATATATATATATATATATATATATATATATATATATATATATATATATATATATAAATATATATTTATATATATATATATATATATATATATATATATATATATATATATATATATATATATATATTTATATATATATATATATATATATATATATATATATATATATATATATATAAATATATATATATATATATATATATATATATATATATATATATATATATATATATATATATATATATATATATATATATATATAATTTCGTAAACCTCACCCTGTAAACATTCATGTTTCTACATGTTAAACAAGCTACGAGGATGAGGGAAGGGGATGTTCCCTCCATGCTGGATATTATATTTACCAGGAAAGAGAAAGATATATTTATCATTCAGTACCTCCCTCCTTTGGTACCTCCCTTTTCCTCCTTTCAGTACCTCCCTCCTTTTACCCAAGTGACATGGTCACTTGGGTAAAAGTGACCATGTCTTTTTGGGAATAAAGTATGCAATGCATTATAATCTGGAAGAAAATGAGCTTGAAGCAGTTGAAAAACCTGACTTGTGGAGAGGTCATTATGGGGAACTCAGATATTTCCTTAAGGAATTTGACAAACACTTGCTGTTAGGACATGAAGTAAATGAGATGTATGTCAAGTTTTGTGAAATATATGATAATGGCACAACAAAATTTATACTAAAGCAGAGATGCAGAACTAGGAAAAGGGGAAAAATTGCCCAAACATACAAGCAGTACAAAGATGCGAGAAACAACAATAGCAGTAAGGAGAGGGGCAGAAAGACTATGACTTTCGGTCATATTCAACAACACAAATATACATACACACACACACATTATTGGAAAAAATTGGAATTGGAATATTGGAAAAAATAATTAAAACTAAATGGGTGGAACACCTGGAGAGAAATGATATAATTTCAGACAGACAGTATGGTTTTCGATTTGGAAGATCCTGTGTATCGAATTTACTCAGTTTCTATGATCGAGCAACAGATATATTACAGGAAAGAGATGGTTGGGTTGACTGCATCTATCTGGACCTAAAAAAGGCATTCGACAGAGTTCCACATAGAAAGGTTGTTCTGGAAACTGGAAAATATTGGAGGGGTGACAGGTAAGCTTCTAACCTGGATGAAAAATTTTCTGACTGATAGAAAAATGATGGCAGTAATCAGAGGCAATGTATCGGACTGGAGAAAAGTCACAAGTGGAGTACCACAGGGTTCAGTTCCTGCACCAGTGATGTTTATTGTCTACATAAATGATCTACCAGTTGGTATACAGAATTACATGAACATGTTTGCTGATGATGCTAAGATAATAGGAAGGATAAGAAATTTAGATGATTGTCATGCCCTTCAAGAAAACCTGGATAAAAGAAGTATATGGAGCACCACTTGGCAAATGGAATTTAATGTTAATAAATGCCATGTTATGGAATGTGGAACAGGAGAACATAGACCCCACACAACCTATACATTATGTGAGAAATCTTTAAAGAATTCTGATAAAGAAAGAGATCTAGGGGTGGTTCTAGATAGAAAACTATCACCTGAGGACCACATAAAGAATATTGTGCGAGGAGCCTATGCTACGCTTTCTAACTTTAGAATTGCGTTTAAATACATGGATGGTGATATACTAAAGAAATTGTTCATGACTTTTGTTACGCCAAAGCTAGAATATGCAGCTGTTGTGTGGTGCCCAACAACAGAAGTTGGCCCATATCTTAAGAAGCACATCAACAAACTGGAAAAGGTGCAAAGACATGCTACTAAGTGGCTCCCAGAACTGAAGGGCAAAAGCTACGAGGAGAGGTTAGAGGCATTAAATATGCCAAAACTAAAAGACAGAAGAAAGAGGTGATATGATCACTACATACAAAATAGTAACAGGAATTGATAAAATCGACAGGGAAGATTTCCTGAGACCAGGAACTTCAAGAACAGGAGGTCATAGATTGAAACTAGCTTAACACAGATGCTAAAGAAATATAAGAAAATTCACTTTCGCAAATAGAGTGGTAGACGGTTGGAACAAGTTAGGTGAGAAGGTGGTGGAGGCCAAGACTGACCAGTAGTTTCAAAGCGTTATATGACAAAGAGTTCTGGGAAGACGGTCTCATCCTGTAACTACACTTAGGTAATTACATACACACTATATATATATATATATATATATATATATATATATATATATATATATATATATATATATACATATATATATATATATATATATATATATATATATATATGTATATATATATATATATATATATATATATATATATATATATATATATATATATATATATATATATATATATATATATATATATATATAAATATCTGTCTCTACATTGCCAAGGTGTCCAGGCAGTGAGCACCACATAATGCAGTGCAGTCCTGTAAGAATAAGCACAGTAAGTAATGCTCATGGAGGGGGTGCAGCAGTGGCTTGTGAAGGGCTGGAGAGTAAATGGACATGCCCAGGAATAAAAAGCATTAGGGTAACAGAACATAGCCCATAAAAATAGTAATGACTCTGAATGAATAATTATATGAATACAATAATATTTCATATCTTAATAGGAATACTAAGCAGGGTGCAAGACAAGGTACTGGTGGTGATAGTGGTTGATACAAGTCCTCACATCCCCACAGACACCAGTAACAGCCCTCACTTCCCAACACAGTACCCTTGCTCCTTACTCAACACCCCCTTGGACCTTTATTACAGAAAAATAGAATGAATTAACATAATAAAATATAAAATATAAGTGTTTACTTACGATAATACTATCGGTGGAACACAAAATCTTCTTCTTCTTGATAGTAGGTGCAGTTTGCATGAAGGGTTTGTCCTCGCCAATGACTGAACTGACGACAAAATGGCCGCTGTGTTGATATGGCGTCAGATGTAAGCCCCTTTTGAGTTTGCTTTGTTCTGTATTGTGTACATCTTTTTCCCTATTTTATAGCTTATTTCTACCTTGTTATTTGCCTTTCTTCCCTTGTTTTTACTGCAATCAGCTTTTTTTATGCAGACAAGTATAGACCCTGAACTTAACCTCTTATCCACTATCTATGACAATTATCACTTTAATGATCTAAATTGCAGATATTTTGCAGCACATGATGTAAACAATGTATTAACTCATAATCACAATATCTCTGTAATCAATTTGAACGTTAGATCCCTAGGTAAACACTTCGATGATGTTAGTGCCTTGATTGAAGCTATTGACAACAAATTCTCTTTTATTATACTTACTGAAACATGGTTGAAAGAGGATACTACTCAGCTCTTTAACATGCCTAACTACTCAGCAATTCACAACTGTCGTCAAATTCAGAGAGGTGGTGGCACTGCTCTTTACTACCACCAAGAACTAACATGCTTAAAAGAAATTAGAACCAGAGACTGCTATGGGGAGTATATCTTCGCCAGCTTCAGAGTCAAGGGTGCCGAGTCTGTCCTGACTGTGGGTGCAGTTTATAGAATTCCTAACACTGATGTGTCCGAATTCAACTCAAACCTTAGAAATCTAATACTTGATAACAGACTGAACAAAAACCACCTAATTATCGCAGGGGACTTTAATATTGACCTCTGCGAGCCTGAACACCCCACTGCTGTTAGCTTCCTCAACTGTATGAATTCCTGCTTCCTCATACCCTTAATCACTAGACCTACTAGAATCACTGATAGCACTGCCACGACGCTCGATCACATCTGGACTAACATAACCTCTCCGCTTACTTCAGGTATAATCACCGATAGCACTACAGATCATTACCCCACATTTCTCTTAACTAACATTAGCAAACCACCTCTTGAGTCAAGAGTGATACGTTTTAGACTACACAATGAAACTGCTATAGACAATTTTATAACTGCTGCTGATAATGTCAACTGGGAGTCCGAGTTAGGTAACATAGTGGACATCAACCTTGCAGTACAATCTTTTCTTCAAAAAACTCTTAGCCTTTATAATACCCACTGTCCTATGCTTACAAAACAAGTCACAACCAAAAGGCTTAACAATCCCTGGCTTACAAAGGGAATACTTAAATCTATTAATAAAAAACATGACCTTGAGAAGAAGTATAGGTTAGGAATTGTCTCCAAAGAATTCTCAAAGAATTACTCATTATTGCTGTCTAAGATAATTAGACGAGCCAAAACTAAATACTACGAAGATAAATTTACCCAAATAAAGAGCAACATTAAACAAACTTGGAGAACAATTTCTCAAATATTGGGATCAAAGAAGTCTTTAAATAACAAACCGACTCTCCAGTCTAATAACGATGGTCAGCTTTCAGCCTCTGATTCTGCTACTGAGTTCAATAGGTTCTTCTCTTCCATTGGTTCATCCCTTGCAAATGATATTCCATCTTCCAGTACAGACATTAATGACTATCTTTCAGGTAACTATCCACAGTCTCTGTACCTAAAGCCTATTAATTCCACTGACGTCAATGAGATAATCCTTTCCCTTAAAACCAAGTCTGGTGCCCTTGAGGAGATACCAACTTTAATTTACAAAAAAGCCTCCAGATCTTTAGCCCCTGCTATTGCTTTGCTCTTCAACAAGTCACTTGAACTCCAAACCTTCCCAGATATTCTAAAAAAAGCGAGAGTAACGCCTGTCCACAAATGTGGTAATCTCACAGATGTTTACAACTACAGACCTATATCTATCCTGCCAAACTTGTCAAAAATTTTTGAAAAACTAATCTATAAGCAGCTTTACTCATATCTAGCCAAACTCAATATACTTAGCCCTTGCCAATATGGCTTCAGACCCAAAAAAGCACTAACGATGCACTTATTAGTATGCTTAACTCGATTCATACAGCTCTTGATAAAAATAAGTTCTCTGTTGGGTTGTTTGTGGACCTGCGTAAAGCTTTTGACACTGTCAACCACCAAAACCTTCTTCTTAAATTACATCATTATGGAGTCAGAGGACACTCCCTACAATACCTCAAATCCTACCTTACTGACAGGCTCCAATATGTTTCTGTGAATAATACAATTTCTCCCACCCTACCCATCAACATTGGTGTTCCCCAGGGCAGCATACTTGGCCCTCTCCTCTTTCTCATCTACATTAATGACCTTCCAAATGCCTCCCAACACCTCAAACCAATTCTATTTGCTGACGACACAACCTTCATTTACTCCAGTCCTGATCCCCTTGCTCTAAATGCCACAGTAAATCCTGAGCTAAATAAAGTCCATCTGTGGCTAACTGCCAACAAACTCACCCTTAACATTGACAAAACCTTTTATATTCTGTTTGGCAATAAATCCTCTAATCAAATAAATCTCAAAATAAACAATACCCAAATTTGTAACAAATAAGATGGCAAATTACTTGGCATTCTCATTGACCACAAGCTTAATTTCCAGGGACACATTCTAAACATATCAAAAAAAGTTTCAAAAACTGTGGGCATTCTTTCTAAGATCAGATATTATGTACCACGCCCTGCCCTGGTGACTCTCTATTACTCCCTTATCTATCCATATCTCAACTATGGTATTTGTGCTTGGGGCTCTACTACCCAAAATCACTTACGTCCTCTATTTACTCAACACAAAGCTGCTATTAGGACAATATCCAATTCTGGCCCCAGACATCACTCGGTACCCCTACTTAAATCTCTGAATATGTTAGACATTAAGTCACTGCACATTCTCTTATGTGTATTATACATATATAAAACGCTAAACTATAATGCCAATCCTGATCTCAAAAGCTTCATAGAAGGTTGTATCAGAACCCATGAGCATCACACCAGAAATAAATACAGTTTTGATATTCCTAGAGTACGACTTAATCAAACTAGAAATGCTCTACAAATCAAGGGGCCCAGAATGTGGAATGACCTTCCCAACCATGTTAAAGACTGTACCTCTCTCAACCAGTTTAAGTTAAAAGCGAAGCTATACCTAATAAATTCCCTGTAACCTACCTTACCCTTCTACTGTCAACCAATGTCTGTTTTTTTCTTTAAAGAGCGCTGTTTGTCGACATAATTGTATTTGTGCTGCTTTTTCATCTATGTTTTCATTTCTTGTTTTCATTCTACTCATTATGCTCAATTAGTATTAAGCTTGTCATTTAAGTTTATCATGCCCGAAACGCTTTGCGTAATAGTGGCTTTAGGCATTGTATGTACTAGCTATACCTATAAGTTAAACAATCCTTGTAAATATTTATTGTATGTATGTACCTTACCTAAATAAAATTGTTGTTGTTGTTGTTGTTGTAGATGACGCTGTGACGTCACAGGTGAGGGACGCTTTGCGCAATTACTCCCTCGTCGCTTGACCCCATCATTAATAATGTTGTTATTTTTATTATTTTATTTTTATTTATTTATGTACAAGAAGTTACACTGGGGGTTAACAGAGAATATAGAAAATAAGTTGAATTAACATTCTTGTAAAGCCACTAGCACGCATAGCATTTCGGGTAAGTCCTTAAACAGATTTTTTTTTGTAAATTAACAGTAAAATTGATAAAAAATGTTAGCAGGTATTTTACAGCTGTACCTG
Organism: Procambarus clarkii; assembly: GCF_040958095.1. NCBI lineage: Eukaryota > Metazoa > Arthropoda > Malacostraca > Decapoda > Cambaridae > Procambarus > Procambarus clarkii. The sequence continues at coordinate 39,420,118 of NC_091164.1, forward strand.
TATTTTATTTTTCTTTACAGGTACAGATAATTTTAAGTAGAATAATTACAGTAAAATCAGCAAAAGTGTTTGCAGATAATTTGAAGAAATTTTGATACAAAAGCAGATCAGAATGATACACAATATTAACAATACACAATAAAGAAACAAGGATTACTAGGTACATGAGGATAGCAATTCAGGGTTATACATTGGTTCACTGAAGCACAATATGAAGATCATTTCGAGGAAAAGTTTCAAGGAATAATGCAGTAGTATATGCACTGAATACAACAACCATGATATCAGATGATATCTAAGATTACAATGTTAAAGTAATATGGCTTAGGTACAAATATTGGGGGATTGAGTAACACTAGATACAGTGTGAAGATAAAGCCCATGGTAGAAAACTATGAAGATGAAATTAGGTACTTTTTGGTTTTATTTTTGAATATGGCAGAAGTTGGACAGCTTTTCAAATCATTAGGGAGTGAGTTCCATAGACTAGGTCCCTTTATTTACATAGAGTGTTTACATAGAGTGTTTGACTCTGGGGATATCAAAGAGATATTTATGTCTGGTGGGGTGGCCATGTGTTCTATTACATCTGTCCAGGAAGAGTTTCAGAACAGGGTTTGCACTTAGAAAAAGGGTTTTATAAACGTAATTTACACAGGAGAATGTATGGAGTGAATTTATGTTTAGCATGTTTAGGGATTTGAACAAGGGAGCGGTGTGTTGTCTGAAGGTAGAGTTAGTTATTGTCCTGATAGCAGATTTTTACTGGATGATGATTGGCTTGAGGTAGTTTGCAGAGGTTGAACCTCAAGCACAAATACCATAAGAATGATAGGGATAGATAAGTGCATAATAGAGTGAGAGGAGAGCAGAGTAGGGTACATAATATCTGATCTTAGAGAGTATACCAACTGTTATAGAAACCTTTTTAGTTATGTGTTGTATATGGGTGCGAAAGGTGAGTCTCTTGTCTAGGAATAGGCCAAGGAACTTTCCATCATTTTTATTGTTAATGTTTACATTAGCTATCTGAAGCTGAATTGCATTTGTTGATTTGTTTCCAAATAAGATATAGTAGATCTTTTCTATGTTTAGTGTGAGTTTGTTGGTTGACATCCACAAGTAGACTTTTTTTAATTAATTGTTTACAACATTATTTAACAGGAATGGGTTGGGGTCAGAGTAGATGAGTAGTATCATCAGCCAACAATATAGGTTTAAGCATATTAGAGACATTAGGGAGATCATTGATGTATATAAGAAACAGGAGGGTCCTAGGATGCTGCTCTGTGGCACCCCTATGGTAAGTGGTAGAGTGGGAGAGGTTATATCATTGATGGCTACATATTGGTGTCTGTTACTAAGATAGGATCGGATATAGTTCAGGGCAGTTCAAAGTTATTGTTGTATTTGTGTCTAGCTTCAGACACAAGCATGTTACAGTTATGTCTTAAGGAGTTGAGAGCAATTAAGGATGATAAAGAGTCACTTACAATTAATGTATCAAGTTTGGATACTTGTACACATTTCAGTGCAAGGAGCAAGGCAAATAGTTCAGTCTGAAGGGTAGAGGCCCAGTTGTTTATACGGACTCCCCACTCAAAATATAAGTCATAGCCTATTGTCAGGACAACTGCACTTCCAGCTGCACCCGTTGGGCGCTGTAGGAAACCTTCAGTGTATATGATTTGAGAGAGAGAATGCTCTGTGGACAGAGCATCAATATGGCTTAAGACGTTGAGCTTTGCCTCAAAACAAAGCTGGGACAGATCTCTAATTTGCTCCTTTGATGGAAAGGGAGGGATTAAAATTGAAAAGGGTGTAATTTCCTACAGTGCAGGAAAGTGATATTGTTGTCTCTCTTGGTACAATTTATAAATCTGATACTTTCTGAGTTCAGTTCCAATTTTATTTATCTATTTGAAACAATGTTTACATTCAATAAAGAAATTCTGGAGGGCTTCTGTGCGAGGGTTAGGATGAGATAGCCTAAGCATTTTTATACCAATTTGACAGTTAATTTTAGTAACACGATAAACAACGCTCGGAATATTAAGTTCCTTTCTCATTTTAAGTATCTTTGTGGTACGAAGGCACCCAAGGATTATCCTCAAGGCTTTGTCTGCAATTTTTCAAGCCCTCCAAGCTTTCTTTCAGGATGCCTTAAAGTTAGCTTAGTTCATTTATTATGCACCCCATACCCATCTTGTGGGCGGTAGTGGAAAGGGTTGCAGAGGCACATAATGGGCTCAGGGACTGAACCCCACAATTCATTTAGCTCAGCAAGTTACAATCTTGATGAGCTAGTTACAAAATTCAGTATAAGTCGTCACATCAACAATGGATTCGAGATCGACCACAAGTACAGTTTCTAAATTAAGCAACTGACATATGTGGAGAGCTAGTGTTACAATTGATATGTTTGTCCCGCACACCGCCCCCCATCCAGTGGGCAGCGGTGGATATGTTACAATCACTTAGTTACCACCTACATTTAGCAAACTGGGGATATTTGGCTAAAATTTCTGGTAGCAGATCATTTTGAATGAAATATTTACATATCGTTGGTACATTGGTTATAGAATTGTCTCGGAATTCACTATCACATAGTGACGGAGGGTGTGCGAATAATTTTGTTGACACAGTTTGGTCAGATCTACATCAGCAGATAAAGAGAATTCCCAGAAATACTTGTAACCGAGTCTAAGCCGAGCAGTAGTAACATCTAGAAGTCTACTGATTTTTTTGGATGAACCATAGATGTGTGGCTTCTCTTGCATGATAGTACTGAACGAAAGTTAATCGCCCCAAACACTTTCGCGTTTTGGGCAAGTTACCCCTCCACACTCTCCAGTTTTTTTTAGACATTCCCTGGTAGTGTGCGGAAATACTGAAAAGTGTATACTCTTTTCAACTTTGTCACCTTAATTCTCATCCTATGTCTTTCATTTTGGTATCAATGCATTCGCAATAGAATTCCCAACAGAACTATGTGCATATAATGTCAAAGACAGCAGCGCGCTCTACCCGCCGACAAGATGAATGTAGGCCAAGGGTACCAGAAAAAGAAAGCTGAGCCACCCTCAGGCAACTCTCATTACATTAGAGAGCGTGGTAATATTGAAAAGTGTATACCCTTTTCAACTTTGTTACCTCAATTCTCATCCTAGGTTTTTCAATTTGGTATCAATGTGTTCGCAATAGAATTCTCTACAGGACTAAAGGCATATAAACTCCAAAAGCCCGGCTTACCATCCGCAACAAACAGAGTAAGCGAGAGTGTGTTACCAGGGAGCCCACAAGAGCGATAAAATGTATACACTCTTTCATTTTGGTCACCCCAATTGTCATCCTAGGTCTTTCATTTTGGTATCAATGTGTTAGCAATAGAATTATCTACAGGTTTAAATGCATATAAACTCCAAAAGCAAGGTGTACCATCCGCACAAAACAGAGAAAGTGAGAGAAAGTAACCCGGGAGCACTCTAGTGCAATGTAATGTGAACACTCTTTTCACTTTGGTTACCTCAATTCTCGTCATATGTCTTTCATTTTGGTATCAATGTGTTCGTAATTGTATCTGCTGGCATTTTACCCTTTGCTTGGATCTGAAGGGTTTTAGGCTCACCACGATGCAATCTGATAGTACCGCAGGTGTATATACCTATCTTCAAGCAGCAATTCACTCATTCAAACCGACTTATAATAGTTATCCATATATAAATGGAAATCTTTGTTCTACCTGTCCTATTCTACCTGTTAACCTGTCATATGAAGAAAGATTGTCAAAGATTATATTACATTCTCTAGAAAAGCGAAGAATTAGGAGTGACATATAGTAGAGGTGCACAATGGGACGAATGGACATAACAAAGGGGACATTAATGGGGTATTAAAAGTAGCAACACAAGACAGAACTCGAAAGAAAGTGTAAAAATTGGAAAAATTTAGATTTAGGAAAGAACTGCATGGGTAAATACACTGGGTTTGTACCTTAAGGTTCATGTATGCAATATTACAGAGTTCCAGTTAACTCCCATGCATGCAATCAATTTATGTTATGTGTGTTTTTTATGTTAAAATGTTTTTGTTGATTTGTTTGTATATTTTCATAAGTAAAGCATGCTTACCGTCTTATTCCAAGTTTTATGATAACTTTGCAAGGTTTAAAACATAAAGTTCAACATATATTCTGGTTTTCATACAGGAATTATATGTTAATATAACATCATAATAACGTAATGTTGTCGTGTAAATAACGTTATACTGACATCATATAAATGTTATATTTATGTTATAAGAACGTAAATTGGATAGGTTTACATAAAGTAAACCAAAAAAACTAAATGTTGACTGAAAATTATTTATTCTTAAATATAAAGCATGAAAACATTATAATACCATAGCATTCACTATTATTTTTAAATTTTTACATAAATCTTAAAAAACTGTGTCTCAAGAATAAATGTTTTTAGTTATATCCTTTGGTTTTAAGAACGTCAGATATACGTATTTATGTCAAAAGTTACAGTATTACCTTTGTGGCACCATTTAAAAACGTCCACAAACGTTCTGTGTTTGCTGGGAAGTATATTGTGTTTGGCTAGATAAGAGTAAAGCTGCTTGTAGAATAGTTTTTCAAATATTTTTGACAAGTTAGGCAGGATTGATATAGGTCTGTTGTTGTTAACATCTGTGAGATCACCACATTTGTGGACAGCGGTTACTCTTGCTTTTTTTTTAGAATGTCTGGAAAGGTTTGGAGTTCAAGTGACTTGTTGAAGAGCAATGCAATAGCAGGGGCTAAATATCTGGAGGCTTTTTATTTGTAAATTAAAGTTGGTATCTCCTCGAGGGCACTAGACTTGGTTTTAAGGGAAAGGATTATCTCATTGACATCAGTGGAATTAGTAGGCTTTAGGTACAGAGACTGTGGATAGTTACCTGTAAGATAGTCCTTAACATCAATACTGGAAGATGGAATATCATTTGCAAGGGATGACCCAATGGAAGAGAAGAACCTATATAACTCAATAGCAGAATCAGAGGCTGAAAGCTGACCAACGTTATTGGACAGGAGTGTTGGTTTGTTATTTAAAATCTTCTTTGATCCCAATATTTGTGAAATTGTGAAATTTGTGAAAATTGTGATTTTTTGTGAAAATTGTGAAAATTTGTGAAATTGTGAAACTGTGCATATATATATATATATATATATATATATATATATATATATATATATATATATATATATATATATATATATATATATATATATATATATATATATATATATATATATATATATGCGAACAAGCCAGAATGGTCCCCTGGACAATATGCAACTGAAAACTCACCCCAGAAGTGACTCGAACCCATACTCCCAGAAGCAACGCAACTGGTATGTACAAGACGCCTTAATCCACTTGACCATCACGACCGGATGGTCGTGATGGTCAATCACCTCATTATGTCCGGTCGTGATGGTCAAGTGGATTAAGGCGTCTTGTACATACCAGTTGCGTTGCTTCTGGGAGTATGGGTTCGAGTCACTTCTGGGGTGTGAGTTTTCAGTTATATATATATATATATATATATATATATATATATATATATATATATATATACATATATATATATATATATATATATATATATATATATATATATATATATATATATATATATATGTCGTACCTAGTAGCCAGAATGCACTTCTCGGCCTACTATGCAAGGCCCGATTTGCCTAATAAGTTAAGTTTTCCTAGATTAATACATTTTCTCTAATTTTTTTCTTATGAAATGATAAAGCTACCTATTTCATTATGTATGAGGTCAATTTTTTTTTATTGGAGTTAAAATTAACGTAGATATATGACCGAACCTAATCAACCCTACCTAACCTAACCTAACCTATCTTTATAGGTTAGGTTAGGTTAGGTAGCCGAAAAAGTTAAGTTAGGTTAGGTTAGGTAGGTTAGGTAGTCGAAAAACAATTAATTCATGAAAACTTGGCTTATTAGGCAAATTGGGCATTGCATAGTAGGCTGAGAAGTGCGTTCTGGCTACTAGGTACGACATATATATATATATATATATATATATATATATATATATATATATATATATATATATATATATATATTAGTATATTTTGGTAGCAGTCTTTCCTGTAGACATATATTATTAAATATGACCGAAAAAGTAAGATTAATAATTCTAACACGAATTTTCTCAATCTTTCGTACATTTCGTTTCACTGTTGGAGGTAAATAAAAAATCAATTCTCCAAAATTCATTTTTATTTCTAGTCTGACGCGACACGAGCGCGTTTCGTAAAACTTATTACATTTTCAAAGACTTTAGTTCACAAATACACAACTGAATAGAACTTACGCATCTCCGATTTTATATCTACATTTGAGTGAGGTGGAAGGGGTGATGCCCAGCAAACATTTTCATGTTTTTAAAACATCCTAAAAACGACATTTCATTGTTTTCAGCACGTTTATAATTACGTTTAGAAAAGGTTTTTTGAGAACTTTTATATACAACCTTAGAATGTAAATAATTAACATTTCTAAAAACTTTTTTATAATCTTTTAATTACCTACATTAAAACGTTTAGGGTATAATAATTTTTTAATTCATATCTGAAATAGAAAGGGAGAGAAAGAAAGAAGACATATCTGAGAAAGAAATGGACATCCTATATATGTATGTGTAAATTACAAATAAATAGGGTACAAAAAGAGAATTAAAATATTATATTTATTTAATTAAGAATGAGTAATACAACAAAATATATGTAATAGCTCGAAATATATAGACTATATATATAACAGAATATAAAAGTAAAAATTTAAAAATCTATAAAAATCTATATATGCAATATGTGAACACAAAATTGTGATCAAGCAGCCTGTGATTCATGTCATGCTGAGATCAGTCTGACGTTACAAGCAGTTATTGTCACTTAAAACTAAAACAAGTAAAATTTTCCGAGTATACATATAACACTAGTTTTTCTATGACTAATAATAAAAATCTATTAATCAAAAGTTTAGGACTAATTAACTAAAAATAAAAATCTACAAGTGAATGTAAACACAGTCAAGTATAATATTCATGTAGAAAGAGAAAGAAAAAGAGAGAGAAGGAAAGAAAGAGAAAGAAAGAAAGAGAGAGAGAGAAAGAAAAGAAAAAACAGTCATGTATAATATTCATATTAGCACCATGCAATATAACTTAGATTAAGTAAAAATCTCAGACATTTTTAAATCAAATGAAATATGAGAACCAGAGAGCGAGAGCCAGAGAAATAGAGAGCCAGAGAGAGAGCGTGAGCCAGAGCCAGAGAGAGAGAGAGTCAGAGCCAGAGAGAGAGCCAGAGAGAGAGAGAGCCAGAGAGAGAGAGAGCCAGAGAGAGAGAGCCAGAGAGAGAGAGAGAGAGCCAGAGAGAGAGAGAGAGAGAGCCAGAGAGAGAGAGAGCCAGAGAGCCAGAGAGAGAGAGAGCCAGAGCCAGAGAGAGAGAGAGAGAGAGCCAGAGAGAGAGAGAGCCAGAGAGAGAGAGAGAGAGAGCCAGAGAGAGAGAGAGAGCCAGAGAGAGAGAGAGAGAGCCAGAGAGAGAGAGAGAGAGCCAGAGAGAGAGAGAGAGAGAGAGAGAGAGAGAGAGAGAGAGAGAGAAAGAGAGAGAGAGCCAGAGAGAGAGAGAGAGAGAGAGAGACAGAGAGAGCAAGAGAGCGAGAGAGAGAGAGCCAGAGAGAGAGAGAGCAAGAGAGCCAGAGAGAGAGCGAGAGAGAGAGCCAGAGAGAGAGAGAGAGAGCAAGAGAGCCAGAGAGAGAGCAAGAGAGCCAGAGAAAGAAAGAGAGAGAGAGAGAGAGAGACAGACAGAGACAGAAAGACACACACACAACAAAAGAGGAGACAGAACAAAATTAAGGCAAGGAGAGTGAAGACAGAACAGAAACAACAGAGAGAGGAGAGAAATGAGAAATCATTGAAGAGAAGGGGAAGAGAAACACAAGATAAGAAAAAGATACAAGAAAAATATACAAGATAAAAATGACATAAATGAATACCACAAATATAAAAAGTAAAGGAAGAGAGAAGCTAGAAGAGACAGGAAACGAGAGGTGTTAGAAGAGAGGAGGAAAGGAGAGATTAAAAGACAAGAAAAACAGGAGAGAAACGTAAAAGAAATAAAAAAAAGGGACATTTGTGAGGAGAGAAAATAAAGAGACCAGAGAAGACCATATATCAAGAGTGTGAGGATAAACACTTATATATTTTCTTAGTAGACATCCTCTGGCTCTTGTTGCCCCTCTTGTATATGAATTGTACTTGCAAGTTTTCCCTGAAAAGATATTAACAAAATTAATATTTAATTATTTATTTATATAAATTACACACACACAAATTTTATATACATATATATATATATATATATATATATATATATATATATATATATATATATATATATATATATATATATATATATATATATATATATATATATATATATATATATATATATAGAGAGAGAGAGAGAGAGAGAGAGAGACCAGAGACCAATTATATATATATATATATATATATATATATATATATATATATATATATATATATATATATATATATATAATTTCGTAAACCTCACCCTGTAAACATTCATGTTTCTACATGTTAAACAAGCTACGAGGATGAGGGAAGGGGATGTTCCCTCCATGCTAAATATTATATTTAAGAGGAAAGACAAAGATATATTTATCATTCAGTACCTCCCTCCTTTGGTACCTCCCTTTTCCTCCTTTCAGTACCTCTTGTTTCAGTACCTCCCTCCTTTTACCCAAGTGACATGGTCACTTGGGTAAAAGTGACCATGTCTTTTTGGGAATAAAGAATGCAATGCATTATAATCTGGAAGAAAATGAGCTTGAAGCAGTTGAAAAACCTGACTTGTGGAGAGGTCATTATGGGGAACTCAGATATTTCCTTAAGGAATTTGACAAACACTTGCTGTTAGGACATGAAGTAAATGAGATGTATGTCAAGTTTTGTGAAATATATGATAATGGCACAACAAAATTTATACTAAAGCTGAGATGCAAAACTAGGAAAAGGGGAAAAATTGCCCAAAATACAAGCAATACAAAGATGCGAGAAACAACAATAGCAGTAAGGAGAGGGGCAGAAAGACTATGACTTTCGGTCATATTCAACAACACAAATATACACACACACACACACACACATTATTGGAAAAAATTGGAATTGGAATATTGGAAAAAATAATTAAAACTAAATGGGTAGAACACCTGGAGAGAAATGATATAATTTCAGACAGACAGTATGGTTTTCGATCTGGAAGATCCTGTGTATCGAATTTACTCAGTTTCTATGATCGAGCAACAGATATATTACAGGAAAGAGATGGTTGGGTTGACTGCATCTATCTGGACCTAAATAAGGCATTCGACAGAGTTCCACATAGAGAGGTTGTTCTGAAAACTGGAAAATATTGGAGGGGTGACAGGTAAGCTTCTAACATGGATGAAAAATTTTCTGACTGATAGAAAAATGAGGGCAGTAATCAGAGGCAATGTATCGGACTGGAGAAATGTCACAAGTGGAGTACCACAGGGTTCAGTTCTTGCACCAGTGATGTTTATTGTCTACATAAATGATCTACCAGTTGGTATACAGAATTACATGAACATGTTTGCTGATGATGCTAAGATAAGAGGAAGGATAAGAAATTTAGATGATTGTCATGCCCTTCAAGAAAACCTGGATAAAATAAGTATATGGAGCACCACTTGGCAAATGGAATTTAATGTTAATAAATGCCATGTTATGGAATGTGGAACAGGAGAACATAGACCCCACACAACCTATACATTATGTGAGAAATCTTTAAAGAATTCTGATAAAGAAAGAGATCTAGGGGTGGTTCTAGATAGAAAACTATCACCTGAGGACCACATAAAGAATATTGTGCGAGGAGCCTATGCTACGCTTTCTAACTTTAGAATTGCGTTTAAAACTGAAGGGCAAGAGCTACGAGGAGAGGTTAGAGGCATTAAATATGCCAAAACTAAAAGACAGAAGAAAGAGGTGATATGATCACTACATACAAAATAGTAACAGGAATTGATAAAATCGACAGGGAAGATTTCCTGAGACCTGGAACTTCAAGAACAGGAGGTCATAGATTGAAACTAGCTTAACACAGATGCTAAAGAAATATAAGAAAATTCACTTTGGCAAATAGAGTGGTAGACGGTTGGAACAAGTTAGGTGAGAAGGTGGTGGAGGCCAAGACTGTCAGTAGTTTCAAAGCGTTATATGACAAAGAGTGCTGGGAAGACGGTCTCATCCTGTAACTACACTTAGGTAATTACACACACACTATATATATATATATATATATATATATATATATATATATATATATATATATATATATATATATATATATATATATATATATATGTCGTACCTAGTAGCCAGAACGCACTTCTCAGCCTACTATGCAAGGCCCGATTTGCCTAATAAGCCAAGTTTTCATGAATTATTTGTTTTTCGACTACCTAACCTACCTAACCTAACCTAACCTAACTTTTTCGGCTACCTAACCAAACCTAACCTATGAAGATAGGTTAGGTTAGGTTAGGTAGGGTTGGTTAGGTTCGGTCATATATCTACGTTAATTTTAACTCCAATAAAAAAAAATTGACCTCATACATAATGAAATGGGTAGCTTTATCATTTCATAAGAAAAAAATTAGAAAAAATATATTAATTCAGGAAAACTTGGCTTATTAGGCAAATCGGGCCTTGAATAGTAGGCCAAAAAGTGAGTTCTGGCTACTAGGTACGACATATATATATATATATATATATATATATATATATATATGTCGTACTTAGTAGCCAGAACGCACTTCTCAGCCTACTATGCAAGGCCTGATTTGCCTAATAAGCCAAGTTTTCCTGAATTAATATATTTTCTCAAATTTTTTTCTTATGAAATGATAAAGGTACCCATTTCAATATGTATGAGGTCAATTTGTTTTTATTAGAGCTTAAATTAAGGTAGATATATGACCGAACCTAACCAACCCTACCTAACCTAACCTAACCTATCTTTATAGGTTAGGTTAGGTTAGGTAGCCGAAAACGTTAGGTTAGGTTAGGTTAGGTAGGTTAGTTAGTCGAAAAACAATTAATACATGAAAACTTGGCTTATTAGGCAAATCGGGCCTTGCATAGTAGGCTGAGAAGTGCGTTCTGGCTATTAGGTACGACATATATATATATATATATATATATATATATATATATATATATATATATATGTCGTACCTAGTAGCCAGAACGCACTTCTCAGCCTAATATGCAAGGCCCGGTTTGCCTAATAAGCCAAGTTTTCCTGAATTAATATATTTTCTCTAATTTTTTTCTTATGAAATGATAAAGCTACCCATTTCATTATGTATGAGGTCAATTTCATTTTATTGGAGTTAAAATTAACGTAGTTATATGACCGAACCTAACCAACCCTACTTAACCTAACCTAACCTATCTTTATAGGTTAGGTTAGGTTAGGTAGCCGAAAAATTTAGGTTAGGTTAGGTTAGGTAGGTTAGGTAGTCGAAAAACAATTAATTCATGAAAACTTGGCTTATTAGGCAAATCGGGCCTTGCATAGTAGGCTGAGAAGTGAGTTCTGGCTACTAGGTACGACATATATATATATATATATATATATATATATATATATATATATATATATATATATATATATGTCGTACCTAGTAGCCAGAACGCACTTTTCAGCCTACTATGCAAGGCCCGATTTGATTTGCCTAATAAGCCAAGTTTTCATGAATTAATATATTTTCTCAATTTTTTTTCTTATGAAATGATAAAGCTATCCATTTCATTATGTATGAGGTCAATTCTTTTTTTATTGGAGTTAAAATTAATATAGATATATGACCGAACCTAACCAACCCTACCTAACCTATCTTTATAGGTTAGGTTAGGTAGCTGAATGTCGTACCTAGTAGCCAGAACGCACTTTTCAGCCTACTATGCAAGGCCCGATTTGATTTGCCTAATAAGCCAAGTTTTCATGAATTAATATATTTTCTCAATTTTTTTTCTTATGAAATGATAAAGCTATCCATTTCATTATGTATGAGGTCAATTCTTTTTTTATTGGAGTTAAAATTAATATAGATATATGACCGAACCTAACCAACCCTACCTAACCTATAAAGATAGGTTAGGTTAGGTAGCTGAAAATGTTAGGTTAGGTAGTCGAAAAAACATTAATTCATGAAAACTTGGCTTATTAGGCAAATCGGGCCTTGCATAGTAGGCTGAGATGTGCGTTCTGGCTACTAGGTACGACACATTATATATATATATATATATATATATATATATATATATATATATATATATATATATATATATATATATATATATATATATACATATATATATATATATATATATATATATATATATATATATATATATATATATATATATATATATATATATATATATATATATTTATATATATATATATATATATATATATATATATCGGACAATTAGTAAAAAAAAAAAAAAAAATTAAATTATTTTACCTTGTACCTAGATCCACCAGGCCTGTTTGGTGCATGTTTCAGTACTTCAGAAATCTGGAAGGTCACATCCTCCTCCTCAACTTGTGGATGTGCGTTGATAGATGATTCTGTAAAATTAAGTTATTTATATAATAATAAATTCAGTATAACAATAATATTCTGTAAAATTAAAAGTAATTTATACATTAATCAGATAAAACTCTCCAGAGATGGTGATAAACAACATATAAAGGACAAGTTTCAGAACAAAATATGCATTTAGGAATAAGGTTTTGTACATGTAGGTAGCACATGAGAAAATAAGTGGAAGGTGATCAAGTTTATATTAACATGTTAATGGCTTTGTTAAGGCTTTGCAAGAATGAAAAAATATTAATAATATAATATCACCTACCAATTAATTGTACATCATTTATAAGTCAATTATTTGCATTATTATTATTCAATACTAATGATATAAAAATGCATTTTGTAATCTACTATTTATGCAAGTATTAAGCACAGGATCATGAAATAAACTGCAAAATACTGTAATGGATAAACCAATTAAGTTTACATTTTCCTATAGCTAAGTCAGTCAGTTCTATTAGGAGCAGAGAACAATTATGCCCAACCTCTATTAAATGAAACAATCTTAAGAGCAAGTGATAGAAATATAATCATTTATGCTTGGGAAAATATTATGGAATGGTTCCAAATATGAAAAATATTAATTTTTTTGGTTAAAATTTTTTAACTTAAAATTTAAATTTTTAAGTGAATTTTAAACTTTAAAAAAATTATTTAATTTTTTGGTTACTTACTTAAAATAACATTATATAGTTCTTGTTTTTGTAGAAATGCCAATTTCTTCTTTTGCCCTTCCAGACTGTATAGTGACCACAGGCCGTTTGTTCATATCTTCATTATTCTTCGAACCGTGGTTGCACAATCAGACCCACGTATACTGGTTAAAAGCAACACCTAAAAGCAACAACAAAAATGTAGTACACTGACGAATTTTGAATAAATAAATAAATATATATATATATATATATATATATATATATATATATATATATATATATATATATATATATATATATATATATATATATATATATATATGTATGCCATATACATATATATGCTATGTTGTATGCTACAACTTGGCTGATTATAAAGCCATTCACAACTGCAGGCCTAATAAAAAAAGGAGGTGGCATAGCAATATCTTACAAAGATACCTTCATCTGCAATAGTGTCATTAGTAATAGAGACGACTATTGTGAATATACCTTTGCCAAGTTCTCCAGTAAATCCCTTAAATCCTCCTTGAACAAGAGGGTTTTTACTTGATCGAACCAAATTCTTAACCTGCTGCAGGTAATTTTCAAATGGAAATGCTGAACATCTGTCCAAACTACCAAACTCTTTGGCATCAGAGGATATGTGTGTTAGGCAGTGTACATTGTACACTAAAAAATCCTTACCATACAGCTCACGAGCCTTTAACACAAAGTACAGCAAAATATCATGTGCATATTGGCTGTAATTTAACTGAATCAATTTAGGTGATACAAGAATAGAAATGGTTACACTCAGAGTCAGGAAATGGTCATACAATTCTTTGGGTAAGATTCCCTTCAGTACAATCTTACCGGTGTAGAGAAGGAGTTGCCTGTATTCAGTCGCTTTCCATCTATCAACCTCTGAAAGACTTCGAGGTTTACCTTAGGCGTCGCTTTTTGGCCCGTGACATACGCTGCCATCTTGTGTGGTATTCTCTTCTTTTTTCTATAATGGGTGCATACATTCTGAAGGAGAAAGGCCAAGTGCTACATTACCAATTACTATTACAAGATTATTAGTAAAGTATTGTACTGCAAAAAGCAAATAAAATGGGGTAAACTAAACTTTGAAAACAAATAATAATTAAAACAGGTAAATTAGTAAAATAACAAAGGCTTAAGCAGACATGACTCTGCTTAAGCCATGTAAAGCAGACAGATAAGATGGCAATATATAAGGGGAAAAAATTAAAAAGCTAGGATATAAAACTAATTGAGATCAAAAGCATAAATTACTAAAGTAGGGGAAAAAATAACAAATGAATTCATAAAAAAATTATCCAATTGCCAACAGCAACTTGGTAGTACGAGTCTAAGTCTAAGAAACAAAAAAAATTTAAATGCTGTTATCTGCAATGAAACAATACATACTATTGCACGTACCGAAACATTGATGAATGTAAAAAATAGAGAACTATTTGCTGAATGTCCCATAAATGGATTTAAACTATTTTACACAAAGAGGGGGGAGAAGCCATGTATGTTAGGGAATATTTGAAATGTAGTCTCGAAAAGTACACAACTGTGATAGGAAAATTAGGTCACATGGAGGAGTGGGTCTGTATACTATGGAAGACCTTGTATGCTCGGAGCTCCTTAACATTACAAATGAGGTGGTAGAGGTATTGGGATTAAAAATAGAGAAAATAAATTTAGTGATTATTCTAATATACAAACCGCCAGATGCAACGGCCGAGGAATTCACAGAACAGACAAACAAAATGGAGAACTCGATACCTCATATTATCTTCCTAGGTGACTTCAACTTGCCTAGTCTAAGATGGAGAATAGCAAACAATAATATTATACCAGGAAATTTATCGAGACCTAACCACTCAGCTTCCTGGCAATACGTTAGTAATGAATAAATATGATATATTTACTCATTATAATGTTGGTGCTGAATGTACAACACGAAAAAACTTAATTTTAATCTGAAAAAGGATCTTTTTATAAAGAAATTAGACGAAAATAGAGAGCTGGTGACGCCAAATAAAGTCGACGATCCAAGCGTCGGTTAGGTTAAGTTAGGTCAACCTAACCTAACATATTATATTTATTCATTACTAACGTATTGCCAGGAAGCTTTGTGAAGCTTGTGTAGCTTGTGGTAGCTTGTGGTAATTAGACGGACCCTCATTTTAACAGAAACTTGGCTAAGTAATGACTATACCCAACTCTACAACTTAGCTGGTTATAAAGGCATTCATAATAATAAATAAATAAATATGTTTATTCAGGTAAGGTACATACATACAAGTGATGTTACATTAATGGATTGATATATAGATAGAGCTAGTACATACAATGCCTAAAGCCACTATTACGCAATGCGTTTCGGGCAAGAAAAACATTAATATCTAGAACTTAATACTAATTGAGCATAAAGAATAAAAAGTGTTGAAAACAAATACAAATAAAGATAAAAAAGGGGGAACATGACTGAAAAAGCAGCACAAATACAATAGGTTGACAAACAGTGTTGATTAAAAAAAAAATAATAATAATAAAATAAAATAACAGACATGGGTTGACAATAAAGGAGTGAGGTGGGTTACAGGGAATTTATTAGGTAGTGTTTAGTTTTTATCTTAAACTGGTTGAGAGAGGTACAGTCTTTAACATGGTTGGGAAGGTCATTCCACATTCTGGGTCCCTTGATTTGTAGAGCATTTCTAGTTTGATTAAGTCGTACTCTAGGAATATCAAAACTGTATTTATTCCTGGTGTGGTGCTCATGGGTTCTGTTACAACCTTCAATGAAGCTTTTGAGGTCAGGATTGGCATTACAGTTCAGCGTTTTATATATGTATAATACACAAGAGAGAATGTGCAGTGACTTAATATCTAACATATTCAGAGATTTGAGTAAGGGTACCGAGTGATGTCTGGGGCCAGAGTTGGTTATTGTCCTAATAGCAGCTTTGTGTTGGGTAATGAGAGGACGTAAATGATTTTGGGTAGTAGAACCCCAAGCACAAATACCATAGTTGAGGTATGGATAGATGAGGGAGTAATAGAGAGTAACCAGGGCAGGGCGGGGTACATAATATCTGATCTTAGAAAGAATGCCAACAGTTTTTGAAACTTTTTTTGATATATTTAGAATGTGACCCTGGAAATTCAGCTTGAGGTCGATGAGAACGCCAAGGAATTTGCCATCTAATTTGTTACAAATTTGGGTATTGTTTATTTTGAGATTTATCTGATTAGAGGATTTATTGCCAAACAGAATATAAAACGTTTTGTCAATGTTAAGGGTGAGTTTGTTGGCAGTTAGCCAAAGATGGACTTTCTCTAGCTCAGTATTTACTGTGGAATTTAGAGCAAGGGGGTCAGGACTGGAGTAAATGAAGGTTGTGTCGTCAGCAAATAGAATTGGTTTGAGGTGTTGGGAGGCATTTGGAAGGTCATTAATGTAGATGAGAAAGAGGAGAGGGCCAAGTATGCTGCCCTGAAGAACAACAATGTTGATGGGTAGGGTGGGAGAAATTGTATTATTCACAGAAACATACTGGAGCCTGTCAGTAAGATAAGATTTGAGGTATTGCAGGAAGTGTCCTCTGACACCATAATGATGTAATTTAAGAAGAAGGTTTTGATGGTTGACAGTGTCAAAAGCCTTACGCAGGTCCACAAATAACCCAACAGGAAACTCCTTTTTATCAAGAGCTGCGTGAATTAAGTTAATCATACTAATAAGTGCATCGTTAGTGCTTTTTTTGGGTCTGAAGCCATATTGACAAGAGCTAAGTATATTGTGTTTGGCTAGAAAAGAGTAAAGCTGCTTGTAGATTAGCTTTTCGAATATTTTTGACAAGTTAGGCAGGATTGATATAGGTCTGTAGTTGTTAACATCAGTGAGATCACCACATTTGTAGACAGGGGTTACTCTTGCTTTTTTTAGAATGTCAGGAAAGGTTTGGAGTTCAAGTGACTTGTTGAAGAGCAATGCAATAGCAGGGGCTAGAGATCTGGAGGCTTTTTTGTAAATTAAAGTTGGTATCTCCTCGAGGGCACTAGACTTGGTTTTAAGGGAAAGGATTATTTCATTGACATCAGTGGAACTAGTAGGCTTTAGGTACAGAGACTGTGGATAGTTACCTGTAAGATAGTCCTTAACATCAGTACAGGAAGATGGAATATCATTTGCAAGGGATGACCCAATGGAAGAGAAGAACCTATTGAACTCAATAGCAGAATCAGAGGCTGAAAGCTGACCAAAACAGATGCAGAACTAGGAAACAGGATTTCTTCAACAGAAATTTTGAAATTGTTCACAATTTTTGTTACACCAAAGTTGGAGTATGCAGCAGTTGTATGGTGCCCATATCTTAGAAAGCATATCAACAAACTGGAAACGGTGCAGAGACATGCCACTAAGTGGCATTAACTAAATGCCATTAAATATGCCAAATATACTACATAAATATACATTATATATATATATATATAATGATATATATATAATATATATATATATATAATGATATATATATAATATATATATATATATATAATGATATATATATAATATATATATATAATAAGATAATATATATAAGATATATATATAATATATATAATGTATATAAATATACATTATATATATATATATATATATATATATATATATATATATATATATATATATATATATATATATATATATATATATATATATATATATATATATATATATATATATATATATATATATATATATATATATATATATATATATATATATATATATATATATATATATATATATATATATATATATATATATAGGGCCATCAACACACCTCCAGCTAGGGCCACCAACACACCTCCAGGGCCATCAACACGCCTCCAGGGCCACCAACACACCTCCAGGGCCACCAACACACCTCCAGGGCCACCAACACACCTCCAGGGCCACCAACACACTTCCAGAGCCACCAACACACCTCCAGGGCCACCAACACACCTCCAGGGCCACCAACACGCCTCGAGGGCCATCAACACGCCTCCAGGGCCACCAACACACCTCCAGGGCCACCAACACACCTCCAGGGCCACCAACACACCTCCAGGGCCACCACCACACCTCCAGGGCCATCAACACGCCTCCAGGGCCATCAACACAACACCACCATCAACACACCTCCAGCCAGGGCCACCAACACACCTCCAGCCAGGGCCACCAACACACCTCCAGCCAGGGCCACCAACACACCTCCAGGGCCACCAACACACCTCCAGGGCCACCAACACACCTCCAGGGCCACCAACACACCTCCAGGGCCACCAACACACCTCCAGGGCCACCAACACACCTCCAGGGCCACCAACATGCCTCCAGGACCACCAACACACCTCCAGGGCCACCAACACACCTCCAGGGCCACCAACACACCTCCAGGGCCACCAACACACCTCCATGGCCATCAACACGCCTCCAGGGCCATCAACACAACACCACCATCAACACACCTCCAGCCAGGGCCATCAACACAACACCACCATCAACACACCATCCAGCCTACCACCACAAGCTTATATAATAATAATAATAATAATAATAATAATAATAATAATAATAATAATAATAATTTTTATTTAGGCAAAGGTACATACATAAAGAGATTTTACAAAGTTTGTTGGCTTTATAGATAGGAGCTAGTACATACAATGCCTAAAGCCACTATTACGCAAAGCGTTTCGGGCAGGAAAAAACACTACTGACTAAAGCTTAAAACTAATGGGTAAAAAGAAAAAAATGCGTTGAGTACAAATAAAAATAGAGGTAAAAGAGGGGGGAACATTGTTGAAAAAACAGCACAAATACAATTACAAATTATTACAGAAAATTACATTAAAACAGCGTTGATTTGTAAAACAAAAAAAAACAAAAAACATACATGGGTTGACAATAGAGAGGTAAGGTAGGTTACAGGGAATTTATTAGGTATAGCTTCGTTTTTAACTTAAACTGGTTGAGAGAGGTACTGTCTTTAACATGGTTGGGAAGGTCATTCCACATCCTGGGCCCCTTGATTTGTAGAGCATTTCTGGTTTGATTAAGTCGAACTCTAGGAATATCAAAACTGTATTTATTTCTGGTGTGGTGCTCATGGGTTCTGTTACAACCTTCTATGAAGCTTTTGAGATCAGGATTGGCATTACAATTTAGCGTTTTGTATATGTATAGTACACATGAGAGAATGTGCAGTGACTTAATGTCTAACATATTCAGGGATTTGAATAGGGGTACCGAGTGATGTCTGGGGCCAGAATTGGATATTGTCCTAATAGCAGCTTTGTGTTGAGTAATTAGAGGACGTAAGTGATTTTGGGTAGTAGAGCCCCAAGCACAAATACCATAGTTGAGATATGGATAGATAAGGGAGTAATAGAGAGTCACCAGGGCAGGGCGTGGTACATAATATCTGATCTTAGAAAGAATGCCCACAGTTTTTGAAACTTTTTTTGATATGTTTAGAATGTGTCCCTGGAAATTCAGCTTGTGGTCAATGAGAATGCCAAGGAATTTGCCATCTAATTTGTTACAAATTTGGGTATTGTTTATTTTGAGATTTATTTGATTAGAGGATTTATTGCCAAACAGAATATAGAAAGTTTTGTCAATGTTAGGGGTGAGTTTGTTGGCAGTTAGCCACAGATGGACTTTATTTAGCTCAGTATTTACTGTGGCATTTAGAGCAAGGGGATCAGGACTGGAGTAAATGAAGGTTGTGTCGTCAGCAAATAGGATTGGTTTGAGGTGTTGGGAGGCATTTGGAAGGTCATTAATGTAGATGAGAAAGAGGAGAGGGCCAAGTATGCTGCCCTGGGGAACACCAATGTTGATGGGTAGGGTGGGCGAAATTGCATTATTCACAGAAACACATTGGAGCCTGTCAGTAAGGTAGGATTTGATGTATTGTAGGGAGTGTCCTCTGACACCATAATGATGTAATTTAAGAAGAAGGTTTTGGTGGTTGACAGTATCGAAAGCTTTACGCAGGTCCACAAATAACCCAACAGGGAACTCATTTTTATCAAGAGCTGTATGAATCGAGTTAAGTATACTAATAAATGCATCGTTAGTGCTTTTTTTGGGTCTGAAGCCATATTGACAAGGGCTAAGTATATTGAGTTTGGCTAGATATGAGTAAAGCTACTTATAGATTAGTTTTTCAAAATTTTTTTAAAAGTTTGGCAGGATTGATATTGGTCTGTAGTTGTTAACATCTGTGAGAACACCACATTTGTGGACAGGCGTTACTCTCGCTTTTTTTAGAATATCTGGAAAGGTTTGGAGTTCAAGTGACTTGTTGAAGAGCAAAGCAATAGCAGGGGCTAAAGATCTGGAGGCTTTTTTGTAGATTAAAGTTGGTATCTCCTCAAGGGCACCAGACTTGGTTTTAAGGGAAAGGATTATCTCATTGACGTCAATGGAATTAATAGGCTTTAGGTACAGAGACTGGGGATAGTTCCCTGTAAGATAGTCCTTAATGTCAGTACTGGAAGATGGAATATCATTAGCAAGGGATGAACCAATGGAAGAGAAGAACCTGTTGAACTCAATAGCAGAATCAGAGGCTGAAAGCTGACCATCGTTATTAGACAGGAGAGTCGGTTTGTTATTTAAAGACTTTTTTGATCCCAATATTTGTGAAATTGTTCTCCATGTTTGTTTAATGTTGCTCTTTATTTGGGTAAATTTATCTTCGTAGTATTTAGTTTTGGCTCGTCTAATTATCTTAGATAGCAATAATGAGTAATTCTTTGAGAATTCTTTGGAGACAATCCCTAACCTATACTTTTTCTCAAGGTCATGTTTTTTATTAATAGATTTAAGTATTCCCTTTGTAAGCCAGGGATTGTTAAGCCTTTTGGTTGTGACTTGTTTTGTAAGCATAGGACAGTGGGTATTATAAAGGCTAAGAGTTATTTGAAGAAAAGATTGAACTGCTAGGTTGATGTCCTCTATGTATATATATACTACTGTATATATATACTACACATGTCTAAGAGCAAATAAAAGAAAACAGTTACCTTAACTATTGAAGATGCAGCAGGATTTTGTGGATAAGGCAGCAGCAGTCCCTCTCGACACGGTTTTAAAATGGCGGCGACTACCACAACATGCAACGAGCCTAAAGAATGTCCAGCGCTAGCATTATCTAAACGCTATTATATATTATCAAGCAATACGGAAATCTAAAATAAAAAAAATGATACAAATAATTGTATTAAATATTTATTTGCAATTACAATACCTCGGGAATATATTTTTGCGTTAGCAAAACATATTAAGTTCGTATTTAGTTTAACTCATTTAAATTCTTTACAAATAATAACCTGACTTTACCTGATGGCCACTAACATTAATGTTTTATGTTGATACATTTCATACCCTTATTATTTCAATTTCTTTCTTTATTATGCACCCCATACCCATCCCGTGGGCGGTGGTGTAAAGGATTACAGAGGCACATAATGGGTTCAGGAACTGAACTCTCTAGTTTGTTTAGCTAAGCAAATAACAATTTTTGACGCTAGTTACAAAATTATTAATGTTATATATACATGTACACACTCTCATACATACATGTACATATATATATATATATACGTATACATATATACATACACATACATATATATAATCACCCACACAAATACACACATCAATAATCTCTGTGTCACTTATTTTATACATGTTCTTGTAGAACATTCTATTGCGAACACATTGGGCGCTGCCCAATAAACTCGCCCCTCGGGGCAAAATTATTTTTTTTTTTTAATCTTGGTGGAACATAAAATGGCCGCCTGTGTTTATGCTGTCGTCAGATGGCGCTGTGACGCACGTACTGCGCATTAATGCCTCGATCCCTCGTTATTTATTTATTTATTTTATTTATTTATATATATACAAGAATGTACATTGGGGGTTAAGAGACAACATAGAGCTTAAGTTAGAATTATAATCTTGTAAAACCACTAGCTTGCATATAGCGTTTCGGGCAAGTCCTTAAACTAATCTTTGAGCAAATTCTTAAACAAAGTTTTAGAGAAATAATTAAATGTAAAATTGATACAAAGTGTTTAACAGGTACATTACAGCTTTACTTTACAAGTACAGATGATTTTAAGTAGGATAATTACAGTAAAATTGTAAAAAAATTGTTTACAGGTACGATGCAAGAATTTTCGACACAAAAGCAGATCAGAACAATACACAATAATGAACAAGGAATCCTAAGTACAATTAGGAAAACATCTCAGGGTTATACATTGGATTACTGAAGCACAATATGAGGATCATTACAAATAGTAATGCAGTAGAATATGCACTCATATTCTATTATTAAGTTAATATTAAGTTCCTTCCTCATGTTAAGTATCTTTGTGGTACTAGGGACATCCAAGGATTATCTTCAAGGCTTCGTTCTGCAAGTTTTCAAGCCATTTAAGCTTTCTTTCTGTCATCAAGGCAAGCAGAGATGCAACATAATCCACTAAAGATCTGATGTATGCAAGGTACATCATTTTGACAATTGTGACATTGGCACCATAGCCTGAGTGATAACCTGCAACATCTCCAAGAGGGCTTATGGAGCCTCTCTTTATACTGACGACAGAGTTTGAATACAACAGGACAATACAAGGCCAAGGTATTTGAATCTGATAACATAGTCAAGCTGGGAGCCATCATACAGTTGCATCTTGCGAACAGCTCCTCCCTGCCTGGGTGAACACCCGTTTAGTATCTTTGTTTCCCTCTGCTGAGATATGACTAAACTAATTTTTGTCAAGGGCAGAGTAAATTATATCAAGGAGACTAATAATTGCATCGTTGGTACTCTTTTGAGAGCGGAAGCCAAACTGACAGGGGCTAAGAATGTCGAATTTTACGAGATAGGAGTAGAGCTGTTTGTAGATAATTTTTTCAAATATTTTTGATAGTATGGGTAGGTTCGATATTGGTCTGTAGTTGTTTATGTCTGACGGATTACCTCCTTTATGATCTGGCGTTACTCTTGCGTTTTTAAGGATATCAGGGAAGGTATGACACTCAAGGGATTTGTTGAACAGCAGAGCTATAGGTGGCGCAAGGGCATGGGAGGCGCTCTTGTATACAATGGATAGGATTTCACTGATGTTCCCAGCTTTGGTTTTTAGTGAGTGTATGATGGACACAACATCTGACGGGCTGACTGGTGAGAAGAGAAGAGAGTTTGGATAGCTGCCTGAGAGATATGTGTTGATATGTGTCTGAGTCTGTGGGATTTTACTTGCAAGGTTAGCACCAATCGATGAAAAGAAGCTATTAAATTCATTCGCCATTTCTAAGTCAGATGACAGTGTAAGGCCATCCTTAGAGAGTGTTATCTGGTTGTGGGAGTGTTGTTTAGTTCCCAGGATGTTAGAGATGGTATTCCATGTGCTTTTCATGTTGCCTTTTGCTTCTTTGAATCTAGTCTCATAGTATGAAAGTTTTGCTTTTCTTATGATACTGGTAAGCACTGATGAGTACCTTTTAACTACTTCCATTGGAATTAGGCCACTCCTAAATTTCTTTTCGTATTCATGTTTTTTGTTGATTGATTTAATTATGCCACTTGTGAGCCACGGGTTATTTTTTCTTTTATCAGTTACTTGTTTGGTAAGGAGGGGACAGTGAGTGTTGTAGAGGCTTAGAGTTTTGGAGAGAAAGAGGTTAGTTGATGAGTTTATATCCTGTGAATTATTAAATTCAGATTCCCAGTTAATATTGTGAAGTGCATTAGAGAGATTGCCTAAAGCTGATTCACTATGTAGCCTGAATGAAAGTTTTTTGGTTTCTGGTGGAGATTTGTCAATGTTTGCTATGAGGAAGGTAGGATAGTGGTCAGTTGTTCTGTCATAAATTACCCCAGATGTAAGGGGAGCTGTTATATTAGTCCATAGGTGATCCAGGGTAGTGGCAGATGTTTGAGTGACTCGGGTGGGCTTGGTGATTGTGGGGATTAGCATACAGGAGTGCATGCTGTTACGGAAATAGTCAACTTGAGGGTTGTTTTCAACATTCAATAAAGAAATTCTGGAGGGCTTCTGTGCAAGGGTTAGGATGAGCTAGCCTAAGCATTTTTATACCAATTTGACAGTTAATTTCAGTAACACGATAAACAACGCTCGGAATATTAAGTTCCTTTCTCATATTAAGTATCTTTGTGGTACGGAGGCACCCAAGGATTATCCTCACGGCTTCGTTCTGCAATTTTTCAAGCCCTCCAAGCTTTCTTTCAGGATGCCTTAAAGTTAGTTTAGTTCATTTATTATGCACCCCATACCCATCTTGTGGGCGGTAGTGGAAAGGGTTACAGAGGCACATAATGGGCTCATGGACTGAACCCCACAATTCATTTAGCTAAGCAAGTTACAATCTTGATGAGCTAGTTACAAAATTCAGTATAAGTCGTCACATCAACAATGGGTTCGAGATCGATCACAAGTACAGTTTCTAAATTAAGCAACTGACATATGTGGAGAGCTAGTGTCACAATTGATATGTTTGTCCTGCACACCGCCCCCCATCCAGTGGGCAGCGGTGGATAGGTTACAATCACTTTGTTACTACTTACAGTTAGCAAACTGGGGATATTTGGCTAAAATTTCTGGTACCAGATCATTTTGAATGAAATATTGACACATCGTTGGTACATTGGTTATAGAATTGTCTCTGAATTCACTATCACATAGTGACGGAGGGTGTGCGAATAATTTTGTTGACAGTTAACATTTGGTCAGGTCTACATCGGCAGATAATGAGAATTCCCAGAAATACTTGTAACCGAGTCTATGCCGAGCAGTAGTAACATCTAGAAGTCTGCTGATTTTATTGGATGAACCATAGATGTGTCGCTCCTCTTGCATAATAGTATTGAACGAAAGTTAATCTCCCCAAACACTTTCGTGTTTTGGGCAAGTTAGCCCTCCACTCTCTCCATTTTTTTTTGGACATTCCCTGGTAGTGTGCGGAAATACTGAAAAGTGTATACTCTTTTCAACTTTGTCACCTTAATTCTCGTCCTATGTCTTTCATTTTGGTATCAATGCGTTCGCAATAGAATTCCCAACAGAACTATGTGCATATAATGTCAAAGACAGCAGCGCGCTCCACCCGCCGACAAGATGAATGTAGGCCAAGGGTACCAGAAAAAGAAAGCTGAGCCACCCTCAGGCAACTCTCATTACATTAGAGAGCGTGATAATACTGAAAAGTGTATACCCTTTTCAACTTTGTTACCTCAATTCTCATCCTAGGTTTTACAATTTAGCATCAATGTGTTCGCAATAGAATTCTCTACAGGACTAAAGGCATATAAACTCCAAAAGCCCGGCTTACCATCCGCAACAAACAGAGAAAGCAAGAGCGTGTTACCAGGGAGCGCACAAGAGCGATAAAATGTATACACTCTTTTCATTCTGGTCACCTTAATTGTCATCCTAGGTCTTGCATTTTGGTATCAATGTGTTCGCAATAGAATTTCCAACTGGAATATATGCATGAAATGTCAAAAACAGCAGCGTGCTCCACCCGCTGACGTGATGAAAGCACGGCGGACCATCCGCACAAAACAGAGAAAGTGAGAGAAAGTAACCCGGGAGCACTCTAGTGCAATGTAATGTGAACACTCTTTTCACTTTGGTTACCTCAATTCTCGTCATATGTCTTTCATTTTGGTATCAATGTGTTCACAATTGTATCTGCTGGCATTTTACCCTTTGCTTGGATCTGAAGGGTTTTAGGCTCACCACGATGCAATCTGATAGTACCACACGTGTATATACCTATCTTCAAGCAGCAATTCACTCATTCAAACCGACTTATAATAGTTATCCATATATAAATGGTAATCTTTGTTCTACCTGTTAACCTGTCATATGAAGAAAGATTGTCAAAGCTTATATTACATTCTCTAGAAAAGCAAAGAATTAGGAGTGACATATGGTAGAGGTGCACAATGGGATGAATGGACATAACAAAGGGGACATTAATGGGGTATTAAAAGTAGCAACACAAGACAGAACTCGAAACAAAGTGTAAAAATTGGAAAAATTTAGATTTAGGAAAGAACTGCATGGGTAAATACACTGGGTTTGTACCTTAAGGTTCTTGTATGCAATATTACAGAGTTCCAATTAACTCCCATGCATGCTGTTAATTTATGTTATGTTCATGTTTTTTATGTTAAAATGTTTTTGTTGATTTGTTTGTATATTTTCATAAGTAAAGCATGCTTACCGTCTTATTCCAAGTTTTATGATAACTTTACAAGGTTTAAAACATAAAGTTCAATATATATTCTGGTTTTCACACAGGAATTATACGTTAATATAACATCATAATAACGTAATGATGTCGTGTAAATAACGTTATACTGACGTCATATAAATGTTATATTTAAGTTATAAGAACGTAAACTGGATAGCTTTACAGAAAGTAAACAAAAAAAACTAAATGTTGACTGAAAATTATTTATTCTTAAATATAAAGCATGAAAACATTATAATTCCATAGCATTTACTATTATTTTTAAATTTTTACATGAATCTTAAAAAACTCTGTCTCAAGAATATATGTTTTTAGTTATATCCTTTGGTTTTAAGAATGTCAGATATACGTATTTATGTCAAAAGTTACAGTATTACCTTTGTGGCACCATTTAAAAACGTCCACAAACGTTCTGTGTTTGCTGGGATGTGGCATTAACACAAGACAGAACAAGATGTGGTATTAATAGGGTATTAATTTCATCAACACAAGACAGAACAAGAGTATTAATAGGGTATTAATTTCATCAACACAAGACAGAACACGAAACAATGGATATTGAATAGAAGTGTTTGTAGAAAGCCTATTGGTCCATATTTCTTGATGCTTCTATATTGGAGCGGAGTCTTGAGGTTGGTAGAATATAGTTGTGCAATAATTGGCTGTTGATTGCTGGTGTTGACTTCTTGATGTGTAGTGCCTCGCAAACGTCAAGCCGCCTGCTATCGCTGTATCTATCGATGATTTCTGTGTTGTTTACTAGGATTTCTCTAGCGATGGTTTGGTTGTGGGAAGAGATTATATGTTCCTTAATGGAGCCCTGTTGTTTATGCATCGTTAAACGCCTAGAAAGAGATGTTGTTGTCTTGCCTATATACTGGGTTTTTTGGAGCTTACAGTCCCCAAGAGGGCATTTGAAGGCATAGACGACGTTAGTCTCTTTTAAAGCGTTCTGTTTTGTGTCTGGAGAGTTTCTCATGAGTAGGCTGGCCGTTTTTCTGGTTTTATAGTAAATCGTCAGTTGTATCCTCTGATTTTTGTCTGTAGGGATAACGTTTCTATTAACAATATCTTTCAGGACCCTTTCCTCCGTTTTATGAGCTGTGGAAAAGAAGTTCCTGTAAAATAGTCTAATAGGGGGTATAGGTGTTGTGTTAGTTGTCTCTTCAGAGGTTACATGGCTTTTCACTTTCCTTCTTATGATGTCTTCGACGAAACCATTGGAGAAGCCGTTATTGACTAGGACCTGCCTTACCCTACAGAGTTCTTCGTCGACTTGCTTCCATTCCATATATATATATATATATATATATATATATATATATATATATATATATATATATATATATATATATATATATATATATATTGATAGATAGATAGATAGATAGATAGATAGATAAAAGTGAATATGAAACTCTTTATATTCACTTTTCTCAACTCTGCGCATGTAGTGCATCGACTGTGGAAGAGCTATTTCCTTCAAAAAGTATAATCGTGTGGCTTTATGTTTAAAGAAACAATTTCAAGCACATTCTTTGATTGAAAAACATGAATATAAATACAAGTGTTAATTATAAATGACCAGTTATAAACAAAAATAAGAAGTAGGAAAAATGATATGTGGAACCAGACAAAAACATTGGAACGCTCAGGTGATGAGATTGTAAACAACCGCCACCATTTTAGCAGCACCCGCCAGTGATGTCCAGCACGAGCATTAAGGGAAAACCTTGACACAAACTGCACCTATCATAAAGAAGAAGCACCACCATTCATCGCCAAGTGCTCACATCAAGTCTAACTCTAAGAAACAACACTCAAGCCTTGACGCTTCTCCCAACATCCGGGGGAGAAAACCTTCACACAAACTGCACTTGTCATAAAGAAGATGAAGACTCACCAGTGTCCACAGTGTCAGAAGGTATTCACCCGTCCTGTAGATGTGAAACGTCACATGTTAGTGCATTCAGGTGACAAACCTCATGAGTGTCCAGAGTGTGGGAAGAGATTCAATCGTCTTAGTGATATGAAGCGTCACATGATGGTGCATGTGGATGAGAAACCTTTTCAGGGGTCCATAGAATTACCCAAGTCGGCCCAAATCAGGCCAAAACTACCCAAATCGTCCTAGCATTACGTAAGTAATGAAGAAATATGGTATATTTACTTACTATATGTGGTGTTTGTGTGTTACTGAGGAAGTCTTGGTTGTAGGGTTGATGTAAAGTCATGACTTGGTTACTGACTTTAATACTTAATATGATTACATGACTAGTGGCTACCAAGCTTGGCGGGCGTCCTGTACGCTCTATTGTTTACCTCCAATCTCTCTCTGGCGTCTCAGCCGCCGCACATAGAAAACGGATGGTACCATTTTCTGTGAACATGACATCCCTCCTTTTCTTTAAAAAGAATGAATACAGGATGTCTACCATGCTTGTAGCACAAAGCAAAGTTATTGACACAAAGTAAGTTATTAACATATCAAGAGATACTGCATACATTTAATATTAATTAAACACACAAAGAATTTAAACAACTTAATCTTTTCCACAAAGGATTTCAATGTTAAAAATACATATGCAATGTTAAACAAACATGAAAGAAACTGTACTACAAAGTTACAAAATATTGAATGAGATATCTGCATTATTCAAACAATATTAAATTTAGTTTAGCACAATAAGTAAATACTTTTCATTACATAGGAACACAATTAATCATCAAATCGTGTAGGGCGTTTAACATGACGTTTAGGACGAGAGTCCTTAAATGCAATAACATCCCTTGATGAATTGTTTGTCGGGTTATAACTATTTTTTTCTTTTTCTTTTGCACGACTTTGCACTTCATCATTTTCTACACTAGTTGGAATCACTTTGAAATAAGCCATATTACGTGTTATACTATGATCTCTATTACTAGCTGTTACCATAGTTCCTTTTACACTAATCACTTTATATGGTTTTGTATCATACGGCATATCTAACTTTCCCTCTTTTTTCTTTTTAACGAGAACAGTGTCACCAACCTTTATGAACTGTTCCTTTGCACGTTGATCATGAGCAATTTTCATTTTGCCCTTGGCTAGTGCATCCTTCTGAGCGAGACGTTTATCCGTTACCTCGGCTGGCATGACGGGTAGTGCGATTCTCATAGGACGTCCAAATAAAAGTTCGCCAGGCGACTTGCCCAGTGTTCCATGTGGTGTTGCACGGTAGTTCCTGAGAAAAGCATACATAGCTTGTTTCCAGGATCGTCCTTCGGCATGAGCACAGCGTACCGCTTTCATGAGAGGTTGCATGAATCTCTCAACTTCTCCATTTGCTTGGGGATGTAGTGGCATCACACGGCGATGTTTGAATCCAATATGCTCAGAAAAGTTGACGAAGTCTTGTCCATTGAATGGCGGTCCATTGTCTGTCTTGACAACTTCGGGAATGCCAAAGTTTGAAAAGATCTTGTCAAGTTTCGGGATGACGGCCTTTGCAGATGTGGAATTGATGATTTCTACTTCTGGATAACGTGAGTGATCATCAATGACTACCATCAAGTACTCTCCAGTTGGTAGTGGTCCGCAGAAGTCCATTGATACTTCCGTCCATGGTGCAGCAGGTAGTGGTGAAGGTTGTAGAGGTGTTGGTCTTGAAGTATCCACTGCAGCTTGGCAAGGGACACAGGCATCATGCATATCCTTTGCTTGACGATCAATGCCAGGAAACCACACCTTTTCTCGTAGCAGCTGTTTGGTCCTAACAAAACCTTGGTGTCCTTGATGTGCAAGCTTCAGAGCACGTTGCTGGAGAACAACTGGAATAACGATACGAGTACCTCGCAGCACAGTGTCGCGTTGTTGCGTAACACTTAATTCTGTCTGGATGCGTTCAAGTGCTTTGAATGCATCTTGGTCAACTCCTGAGGGTGGGATGCGTGGAAACTTTTTCTTAGTCAATGCATCCACTGTTGCTTGCAGAGTTGGGTCCTCTAGGGTTGCAGTACGGATTTCATCAAGAGTAAGAGCCTTAGGGACTGCATCACAGGTTACAGAGTGTACATATTCCTCGGCAACTTGCTGATGCTTGGTGATGGTGAAACTGTTGGCAGGATGTCGACTGATGTAATCAGCGGGATTGCCTGCACCCGGCTTGTATTTCACCGTAAAGTTGTATGGTTGCAGACGAAGAGCCCATCTCTCAATGCGAGCTGGTGGTTTGGACTTTGGATTATTAAAGATGGTCTCCAACGGTTTGTGGTCAGTGACTATCGTGGTGAAGGGTGCACCAAGCAGATACACATTGAAGTGTTCACAGCCCCATACAAGAGCAAGAGCTTCCTTCTCTGTCTGACTGTATCGTTGCTCAACATCTGTGAGAGAACGGCTGGCGTAGGCAATTACTACTCGGGAATCTGGTTGACCAGGTTTGTGTTGGGCTAAAACAGCACCTAATCCAGCAGGACTAGCATCCACCGTTAACTCAGTGTCCATTGATGGATCAAAGTATGCAGCAGTCGCATTCTCTACTAGTGCATCTTTCACAGCATCAAATGCATTTTGCTCGATATCGCTCCAGTACCATGATGCGTTTTTCTTCAGGAGCTCACGTAGAGGCTTCGTAATGGTAGCAAAATCTGGAATGAAGCGAGAACAGTAGTTTGCCATTCCCAGAAAACTATGTACTTCAGTGGACGTTGAAGGAGGTGCAGCATTCTTGATATCTGCAACTTTCTTAGGATCTGGAGACAGACCTTTGTCACTAAGTACATGTCCAAAGAATTCAATTTTATGTTGATTGAACTCACACTTTGCTCGGCTTAACGTCAGATTCTTTTCTCGTAAGCGTTGCAATGTTGCACGAAGAGCTTTGTCGTGTTCAGCTTGGGTACGGCCATAAACAATGATGTCATCAGACATGTTGTCAGCATTAGGTATGTCTTGCAATACCTGGCTGATGATGTGCTGGAATACCTCGGCAGCACTGTTGATACCAAAACTCAGGCGCTTGTACCTATACAGACCTCGATGTGTCGTAAACGTTGTGATGAATCGACTCTCCTCATCAAGTTCAAGCTGATGATAGCCCTTGTTTAAATCTAACTTGCTGAATACAGTTGCACCATTCAAGCGGTAGATCATATCATCTACAGTCGGTGTAGGATGGCGTTCACGCATTATTGCCTTGTTGGGAACACGCATGTCCACACAAATGCGTATCTCATCTGGATTCTTCGGCTTTGGTGGAGTGACAATTGGGCTTACCCATGGTGTTGGGCCTGTTACTGGTTCAATGATATCTAGTTCTATCAGCCTATCCAGTTCGGCATCGACTTTCTTGCGAGTATGGAATGGTTGTCGGCGATGTGGTTGGGCAACTGGAATTACATCTGGGTTGATATGCAGATGTACTTTGCTATCAGTATAACAACCTATGGATTTAAATCGATCAGAAAATTCAGCAACAATACCATCAACATTGTTTGCAGATTCCACTGCTACAGCATTAGAAAGCTGAAGTAGCCCCAATTTGGTTGAAGTCTTGTAACTGAGTAAAGACTCCTTTGCATTCCTAACAACATGGAATGTAGTATTGAGCATTGCATTCTTTGACTTAATCTCTGCAGTGAAAGTTCCAATCACTGGCAAGGCTACCTTTGAAGCATAGGCAGTGGCTTTGCCATTATAGTTCTCAAGCTTTGGGAACTGTTTTTTAAATTTTTCATAGTGGCACTCAGCAATGGTGTCAATGTTTGATCCAGTGTCAATGAGAACCTTGAGACAAATACGAGCAATGAATACACATGTCTCTGGGTTGTTTGGAAGATCATTCCATTCTGTGATTGCTTGTACTCAATAAGTATAATCACATTCACTGTCATCTGAGACTGGTTGTAATGAAATGTTGTCTTGTATATTATTAACATTCTGGATATGAGGTGCAATATTGTGTTTACCACCTCGACCCCTATGACCTGATCCTCGTACAGTGCTTTTATTCATTGACTGTGGTTTCTTTAGTGCGGAACGACACATAGCACCAAAATGACCTAGTTTTCCACACTCATAGCACTTCTTACCTTGAGCAGGACAAACATTATCTTGGTGTGGGTAGTCTCCTCCACAATTGTAACATTTATTGTTGACACCCTCTGATGTGGGTCGTTGTGACTGCTTGAGCCTTGTTCCTTGACCCCAGTTGTGACGTGGTTCTCGGCTAAATTTACTGTTAGGTTTGCCATGATATCTTCTTTGATTACGATGTCCTCCCTGAACCTTACATACCTCATCACTGTTAGTAACAGTGGCAGAACCGTTATTGGCACTGCACTCCATGACACGAGCATCACGTGCAGCATCTTCCATTCGACGAGCAATATCCAGTATCTTGGTAAGAGAACTTTCATCATCAACAAGTTCTAGAGCTCTTCGACGAAGACGTGTAGATGTGCATGTTTCAATTATTTGCTGTTTGATTTCTTTGTCAACATCAGCAAACTCACAATGGGCTGCTAAACCCTGCAGACGTGTGTGGTATTGATCCACAGTTTCATTAGAGAGTTGTTTTGCTCTCCTGAAATGCATAATTTCCATAGCAGTATTTTGCCTTGGTTTGAAATGCTCTGTTAGTTTGGCTTTGGCAGTGTCATAATCTTTGGCACCACCAGTGTCTTTCAGTGTGTCAAAGATGTCACAAACTCTATCACCTGCATAATGAAGTAGAAAGGCACGCTTTCTTTCAGGACTTTTGATGTCAGAAACTATCAACAAATTTTCAAACCTTTTAAGCCATTTGACCCACCTCTGTGACAGGTTTGTTTGGTCACAGTCAGGATCAAATGCAGGAAACTGAGGTATATTTGCCATTTTTTACTGAATAAATGTAAACTTATGTAAATGTTCCTCAGAATATTAAACACTTACTGCACTGAATATGTTAGTCAAGAATTCACTGTAATTACTTTAATTTTGCAAAGCACACAAGCATTTTAATGCAAAAGTTCACACCAGTGCACAATATAGCAGCAACTGACTTCTTACCTAGCCCTTGTGTACATGTGTTGTTGCTACTCACAGCAGCACAGCAGTTGGTACAGCAGCAGTTGGTACAGCAGTTGGTGCAGCAGTTGGTACAGCAGTTGGTACAGCAGTCAGTTCAGTGTGATGAATTTTGTAGCACGAAGCGTCGTTTCGTAACCAAAACATCAGGTTTTGTACACATCAATGCGTCGTTTCGTACACAACGTCGGCAGATTCCTCAGTAAACAGTTTCTTCAGCACAGCTTGGGTAGCACACAGCTTGGGTAGCACACAGCATTGGTTAGCACACAGCATCGTTTAGCACACAGCATTGGTTAGCACACAGCATCAGTTAGCATACAGCATCGGGTATGGCGCTCACAGCTTCTCTTCCTCCTCCAGGCAGCATGCTTCTCCCTTGTGTTTGAAACTGAACAAATACCTGCGTTCACAGTTCATCCTCGTCGCCAATGCGGTGTTTGTGTGTTACTGAGGAAGTCTTGGTTGTAGGGTTGATGTAAAGTCATGACTTGGTTACTGACTTTAATACTTAATATGATTACATGACTAGTGGCTACCAAGCTTGGCGGGCGTCCTGTACGCTCTATTGTTTACCTCCAATCTCTCTCTGGCGTCTCAGCCGCCGCACATAGAAAACGGATGGTACCATTTTCTGTGAACATGACACTATAATGTTGGTGCTACACGTAGAACATGATCAAACCTATTTTTACTCTGAAATAATCTAATTTCATAACGAAATGAGACGTAAATATGTGAGAGGTGACGCCATAGGAAGTCGACGGTCCAAGCGACAATTGTGTGGAGCGACTTATCCAAGATATATGGTCGCCTGGAGAGTGTTTGCTGCCATAACAGCCTCCTGTACACAGTGATCCAGTCGTATTTCATGGCTCAAATTGTCGCAAATTTAATTTGTAATATTAACAAGTAGAATGTGTATTTATAATAATATTTTTCATAAACAGCCACAAAATATTTAATATTTATTAAAAAAAAAGTGTCTGGAAGTTAAATCAATTCCACATGACAATAAATTTGTTATATAGATACTAGCGTTATTCGTTGGTATGCGTTCGCTATTTAAACTACTCCAGTCCTTTTCGTTCATAGAACACCGAACCCTACACGCTCTCTGATATATTGCTTAATTAACAAATATTCACAAATAAAGATTATATTTATATATGTTATCAGAAAGGCAGATATAAAATAGTTTGTGTTAATGCATCACAGAGATTATACCTTATTAGAGAGGAAAAATATTCATATTTTAAACAAGGCTTCTTGGTCGACGCTCTCCCTTTCGATGGGAACTATGACCTTTTGAAAATCAATGTTAATTGAATCTATATATTGTAAAAAACGAAGTTTTTTATGTCATCAGAAAGACATATAAGCTGCATGTTAATACTTTGGTATAAATATAACTGAAGTGAAAGTGAAGATATATGCCTTTTTATAGTTACTTGATGGCTCGCTCAGGGAGTGTGAAGGCCTGCACACAAGCCAATCAATTTTATAATTAATGTACATATATGCAAAGTAACGTCAAAGGTTTTTATTTCAGAATAAAGACAGATGTAGACGATAATGTAAATACATTTCAAGGAAAACATATCTTAAATGAAAGCAAAGATATGGTCAAATAAATAGGCAATACCACACCATCGCCAGTGTCCGGACACATGAATATTCGCATTAGGTAGGTGAAAGGAAATGTACCCAACCATTTCCATTTACGCGACCAGTTTCCGTTCTTATGTTCTTACATTTATTGAAATTTATCATCATCATCATTTACAGAAATAAATTAACATAAAAATGTAGTAATTTTAATACACAAAACAGAAGTAGATATGTATGTAAATTTTGACGCAGGATAGGATCACTATTGCAGAACTATTCGCATACTTTGCGTCATTATATACAGTACTGGAATTTAAAAAAAATCGCGGAATTCAGAGATAACACCATCATTGGTGTCCAAGAAAAGTGTAAGTACTTCATTTATAATGATGTGCTGCCCGAAATCTTAGCGAAGTATCTAAAATTTGCTTACTGTAAGTAATTCATGCAAATGATTGTAAAGCCGTCGCCCAGTTGGGTGGGTGTGGAGCACATGACTGTTAAGCTGCCGCCCAGTTGGTTGGGTGTGGAGCACATGACTGTAAAGCTGCCGCCCAGTTGGGTGGGTGTGGAGCACATGACTGTTAAGCTGCCGCCCAGTTGGGTGGGTGTGGAGCACATGACTGTAAAGCTGCCGCCCAGTTGGGTGGGTGTGGAGCACATGACTGTTAAGCTGCCGCCCAGTTGGGTGGGTGTGGAGCACATGACTGTTAAGCTGCCGCCCAGTTGGGTGGGTGTGGAGCACATGACTATAAAGCTGCCGCCCAGTTGGGTGGGTGTGGAGCACATGACTGTTAAGCTGCCGCCCAGTTGGGTGGGTGTGGAGCACATGACTGTTAAGCTACCGCCCAGTTGGGTGGGTGTGGAGCACATGACTGTTAAGCTGCCGCCCAGTTGGGTGGGTGTGGAGCATATGACTGTAATGCTGCCGCCCAGTTGGGTGGGTGTGGAGCACATGACTGTTAAGCTGCCGCCCAGTTGGATGGGTTTGGAGCACATGACTGTTAAGCTGCTGCCCAGTTGGGTGGGTGTGGACCACATGACTGTAAAGCTGCCGCCCAGTTGGGTGGGTGTGGAGCACATGACTGTTAAGCTGCCGCCAAGTTGGGTGGGTGTGGAGCACATGACTGTAAAGCTGCCGCCCAGTTGGGTGGGTGTGAAGCACATGACTGTAAAGCTGCCGCCCAGTTGGGTGGGTGTAGAGCAAGACTAGTAATTGGACGACTCACCATAGATGTAAAGTGCCTAGTATAGTGACTTGTGAGCCTCTTGTTGAATCACTTGTGATACAAAGATTATTGATGTGTGTATTTGTGTGGGTGATTGAATATGTATGTGAATGTATATGTATGTATATGTATATATGCAATTGACGATCACGAAACAATAATCATTTGTATGCGGAAAATTCCATATTTCATTTCTCTGGATTTACCACATATGTATATATATGTACATGTATGCATGATTATGTGTACATGTATATATAACATTAATAAGAGGAAATGAAGATGAAGAAATTATAAAAAGAATGGCAATAGTGGATAGTAGTAACACACTTAAGAATTATTCAGTAATAAATACAAACTCGTCCTTCACTTATGATAAAGGAAAGTCAACTTGGAAGGATTCAATTTACATGAGATTAAGATTAGGATACAAATATATCTGGCAATACGGAGTTGATGTCAGTGAAAAAGATAAGGAGTGTAAATTATGTAGTATGTCGCACGCCCACACCTTAGAACATTATGTATTAGAGTGTCAACTTATTGATAACTATAGAAATAAGGAAATAAGTAATGTACCACATCAAATTGTTTGTATGTGTGATAATGGTATGATAGACAGTATACTTAGGAGCTACAAAAATTTTGCCCCAAGAGTGTAACAATTGTATGCTGTACTTACTATATTAACCTGCAATGTTAAATGGGATTCTTGTAATGTTAATTGTCTATTTGTACTTACTGAATTTGTGCGCCCCTTGAGGAACTTGAAGTAGAGGGGGGTAGAAATAGCCTAAGCTACTCTATCCCTTTGAGATGTATTTTTTTCTTGTCTCAATAAACATACTTGAACTGTAAATATTTGTGGCTTCCTGACCATAAAGTTACCGCCGCAGAGGGTAAGAGACCGGATGTACCCAGTATACAAGCCGCACTAGCTATTAGTTCATAAAAGCTGACAACTTACCCAGATAAACATTACTTCCTAATTATATATATATATGCAAATAATACAATTAAAATGTTTAAAACGTGATTATATATATGTATCATGTGGACAGTTTTTAATGTAATTTTTTCTCCTGATATTCGGGTTCTTTATTATGCTTCATCTTGAGGCAAAGCCCAATACCTTACGCCATATTGATGCTCTGTCTACGGATCATTCTCTCTCTCTCTCTCTCTCTCTCTCTCTCTCTCTCTCTCTCTCTCTCTCTCTCTCTCTCTCTCTCTCTCTCTCTCTCTCTCTCTCTCTCTCTCTCTCTCTCTCTCTCTCTCTCTCTCTCTCTCAAATCATATACATTGATGGTTTCCTACACCGCCACACGGGTGCAGCTGCAAGTGCAGTTGCCTCTACCCATCAGACAGAACTATTTGCCTTGCTTGTTACACTAAAATGTGTACAAGTGTGTGTGTCTATGTATGTATTAACACGATGTACTGAATGGGGTGAGAATAGCTTGAGCTACCTCATCCATTTGTGTGTATTTTACCTCAATAAACTTATTTCAATTTCAATTTCAATTCAAGTCTCCAAACTTGATGCATTAATTGTAAGTGATTTTCTACCATCCTGCATTAATTGTAAGTGATTTCTATCATGCTTAATTGCACGCAACTCTCTAAGACACAATTGTAACATGACCGTGTCTGAAGCTAGACAGAAAACACAACATTATTAGTAATGGTAACATAAGCCATTTCATGTGAATTCCATCTTCGTTGACCTCTGAAACTTGAGGAATGGTCCAGAAAATAGCTACTAAAGTTTAAGTCAAGTGTGAAGATACTTTAGTTGATACTTAGATACTTCCAATAAGTGTAAACATAAGTGCTGACGATGCTACCTTCCTCTATTCAGACCCCAACCCAAACGCACTATATAATAATGAAAATAATAGATTTAAAAAGTCCACTCATGGATGTAAATTAACAAAATCATATCAAACATAAAAAAGACCGACTACTATTTTTGTTCGAAAGTAAATCCTGAAACCAAATTCAACTTCAGATACACAATGTTAACATTAGCAATAATGATTATGGAAAGTTCCTTGACCTATACATAGACAAGAGACTGAACTTCAGCATCCACATACAACACATATGTGAGTGGTGAGAGAGAGAGAGAGAGAGAGAGAGAGAGAGAGAGAGAGAGAGAGAGAGAGAGAGAGAGAGAGAGAGAGAGAGAGAGAGAGAGAGAGAGAGACAGACAGACAGACAGAGAGACAGACAGAGAGAGAGAGAGAGACAGAGAGAGAGAGTGAGAGAGTATTCACCTAGTTGTGCAGGCGCGGGTTGAGCTCTGCTCATTCGGCCCGCCTCTCAACTGTCAATCAACTATTACTGACTAACTAATTTTTTTTCTCTCGCACACACACACACACACACACACACACACACACACACACACACACACACACACACACACACACACACACACACACACACACACACACACACACACACACACAAACAATAGACCGGGTAAACAAGGATAAACTATTCAACACGGGTGGGACGCGAACAAGGGGACACAGGTGGAAACTGAGTAGCCACATGAGCCACAGAGACGTTAAAAGGAACTTTTTTCAGTGTCAGAGTAGTTAACGGATGGAATGCATTAGGCAGTGATGTGGTGGAGGCTGACTCCATACACAGTTTTAAATGTAGATGTGATAGAGCCCAGTAGGCTCAGGAATCTGTACACCAGTTGATTGACAGTTGAGAGGCGGGACCAAAGAGCCAAAGCTCAACCCCCGCAAGCACAAATAGGTGAGTACAAATAGGTGAGTACACACACCAGGAAGCAACCCGTAGCAACTGTCTAATTTCCAGGTACCTATTTACTGCTCGGTGACATCACATTATCATTTACAGAGAGTAGGGAATTAATTAGGTATCTGGGAGCTAGTTAACTGTTGTGGGATGTATATCTTGAGGTACTGTATACAATGTTCACAACAGAGCAATGTATAATCATTTCATTGTATACAACACATTGAGAAAGAATGAAGGTTAGATCCAAAAATTATTGTGTGGCTCTCTCATGACTTGTTTCCGGCGCGAAGAGTTGTGAATTTACATGAAAATGTACCAACAAAATCTTGTTACATAGCAGTAGCAGTAACATTTACTCCCTAGGTCCACGAGTCTAGAGCGCTGTCCACTCGGCCACCACCTCCCTTATGAGAGGGAGAGAGTGAGTGTGTGTGTGTGTACTCACCTAATTGTGCTTGGGGGGTTGAGCTCTGGCTCTTTGGTCCCGCCTCTCAACTGTCAATCAACTGATGTACAGATTCCTGAGCCTACTGGACTCTATCATATCTACATTTGAAACTGTGTATGGAGTCAGCCTCCACCACATTACTGCGTAATGCATTACATCTGTTAACTATTTTGACACTGAAAAAGTTCTTGTACTTGAGGTACAAGGGACAGAGACACCAAGGTATTTGAAAGAAGAGACATAGTCTATTGGTATGTTGTCTATCTTAAGTTTTCGTGGTCCACTTTTGCGGTTGCCAATTTGTCTGTTAAATACCTTAGTTTTAGCAGCGTTGATTACAAGACCAAGGCTCTCACAAGCTGTATGTATACAATTTAAGACTGTTTGCATTTTGCGGTGGGTTTTAGTATGCACAAGGATGTCATCTGCATAGCTGATAGTGATGTTTGCCGGACAAGTTGGGATTGATTTTAGTAAAGCATTAATTAGAACATTAAACAAGGTAGGACTAAGTACTCTTCCATGTGGGGTGCCTAGTTGCATTACTTTAGTTTCACTCTTGTAGCCTTGGAACAGCGCAGAGGACTTCCGGTTGGTAAGATAGCCTCGTATCCACTGTAATAAATGTCCCCCTATATCCATTCTCGCTAATTCATACATAATCACTTCCCTATTAGCAATATCAAAGGCATTTTTTAAATCAAGAAATGTTGTGTACTTGTGCCTTTTATCTCCATGAACAGTAAGAAAGGTTGTGATACAGTTGTGTACACTTTTACCATGTGTGAAACCATTGATATCAGGTGACATGTGCTCTTTAACTCTATACAATAATCTATTAAGCACCATTCTCTCAAAGGTTTTGCACATGCAACTGGTCAGTGAGATGGGACGGAAAGCATCAGGTTGGCCAGGCTTTGGTACAGGTACCGTAAGACTGGTGGTCCATGATACAGGCAACTGCCCAGAGACATAGCTGGCATTAAACAATTCTAATAATGGGTTACCGGGTACACGATGTAGGAGTCTTAGAATATCATAGGTGATACCGTCCTCACCAGGAGCAGTGCTACTGCCCCTGGAGAGGGCTGCATCCAATTCATAATCTGTATATGGAACATCACATTCATCATGTTGCTTGCTCAACATGAAATTTATGAGAGAATTTCTGTCTGTGGACCTCGCCTGCAATTTCTCCCCAGTGCTAGCTGGTAGCATTCCAAGGCTGGAAACCTGAGCCCATTTTGCAATTAACTGATTGGCTTTCTGTAGCGGGTTTGGGTGTGAAACTTGTCTACTATTTTTACCAATAATTTTGTTTATGCCTTTCCAGGCTTTGCCCAGGGGAGTATGCAGGTTAAGTCCACTAACAAAACCCTCCCATTCATTTTGTCTCAGTTCAGTCATTCTCTCCCTTGCCGCTGCAAGCGCGGCCTGAAACAGTTTTAACATTTGAGGAGTTCTAAGGCTCTTATATGCTTTACCTGTCTGTCTAGCAATTGATTTAAGCTCTTTCAGTTTAGCATCATCATAGTACTGGTTGTGTCTGACCTGTTTACCAGTACTTCTTTGTGTTTGGCGTGACTCACTATTTTTGATGGCCTCATAGGTATATGGGTACATCCGGTCTCTTACCCTCGACCGCGTCGGTACCTTTATGGTCAGGCAGCCACGGATATTTACAATGGGGCTCGGTCAGTCAATATGATTCCTTTGACATCACTCAACTTATGTATTCTGTTCTCGTATTGACAATTTGAATGATATCAAGAATATTTTGAATATCTTCTGACATAGATGGTGCTGTAGTTGATTGTTGTTCATGACCTGTCCAGTGGGTCGAGACTGGTCTCATTAGCATCTCTCAGATTAGTGGGAAGAAATTCTTGCTGCAAGAATGTGTGTTCTCAGAGCTAACTAGGGTAACTAAAATACTTATTTCCTAAATAAATACTTTAATTGTAAATATTTGAAAATATATGGTATGTTTCCGAATTTCTGACGATATAAAACATATTGTGGTTTATAATTAAGTTCTTAATAGTGATCCTATCCTGCATCATAATTTACATAATATCTACTTCTGTTTTGTGTATTAAAATGACTACTTTTTATGTTAATTTATTTCTGTAAATGATGATGATAAAGTTCAATAAATGTAAGTAAGAACATAAGAATGAAGGTAACTGCAAAAGACTTATTGGCCTATACGAGGCAGCTCCTCGTATGGAGCTGCCTTTGATAAGTAATTACCAAAGAAGGCACCAAGCCGGGAAGGCTGTGTAGCACAATAAAATAAGTCTACTGCTCCTGAAGAGGACGGTATTACTTACAGTTTACTGAGATTAGTCTCACAAGTACCAGGTAATCCACTTTTAGTGTTGTACAGAATGAGTTTAAGTGAAGGAGTATTACCTGATGATTGGACAGTGTCATTGTTCCCATCCCCAAAGCACACTCAGATAATTATAGACCCATATCTCTAACATAATTTTGTCTATTAGCACAGTTTTCGGCGTGAATGCATTTTGGTTCTACAAGGTAGCCAACTCCATCAAAATATTAAATATGTACCCAACTCAATTGACGATTAATCAACCAATTACTCCATGGGATAACTTGGATCTAGCAGTTGATTTTGTAAATGCACCCAAGAAAGATAATGTACACTCTACATTATTAAAACAGTTAACACTGTGAAGCATCACTGAAAGTACTCAGAGTATGGGTAACGATGTGTATCAGTGCTATACCGACGGTTCTGTAGAAGAAGGTGGACGATGTACCGGATGTGCATGTAATATATTTGAACAATCTTCTCTCGTACATACATGAATGAAGCGCTATGCTGAACTGTGTAATTACTATTTGAGTACTGGAACACTTGATGATATATTGAACTTGTACCCTAGATTGACCATGTAACGTATCAATTATACAATGAATGTATGTGATGTAACTCTATAACCTGAGCTTGTGAAAGCACCTTAATCACCTTCAGTGATTAAGTGCTTAATTGCACACTAGTTTCTCTATCAGTTATCTCACCTTGTCAGAGTAAAAGAGACAAATATATGTGTATGTATGTGTGTATATATGTATGTATATATATGTATACGTACGCATACGTCTGTGTGTGTATATGTATGTGTATAAAGTATATGTGGAAGCTGGTCAGAATTCAATTTCACCTTTGTAAATGCACGTTAATGACACTATGTAAAAGACACATCGAACACTTTATGTAGGGCATACGTAAATCTGTGTATTTATGTATTTACGTATGTAGCTTAGCCTAGCATTTTAAAAACACTACAATCACCTTATGTGGTTGATTGTTCAATAAATCCCTGAACTATATGTTTAACAAATCTCTAACCCTATCAATGGAGTTAGTTAGTTTAGTTCTTATATTGTGCACCCTATACCCATCTTGTGGGCGGTAGTGGAAAGGGTTAGAGTCCATGGCGGACTGAAGAAAATGTATATATGCTGGTTAGCATTGTTAATGTGTGGCCACGTCTGTGGTAGAAAATAATACAAAAAGTCAAATAAAGGTATTATTGAAACTTTATAGGAAAACATTAAATCCTAAATATATCTTTAATATTATACTTGAAATATTGTATACTTTGCTCTCTCCATCGTACTTCTGCACCTGCTGGCAAGTGGTTCGGTGCAGTGTGCAGGTGATGTTCATTACTGGGTGAGCTGGCAGGTGGTGCTCACCTGCCAGCTCACCCAACGAAAATTTGGTTTTTAATACACTTACACATTTATTGGGTCTTTTCTTCACCTTCATTCAAGCACTAGGGTATTACAGTAAGTGTTTTAATTATAATATTTATTAACGTTATTATTTTTAATTTTTATTATTATTAGTATTATTATTAACAGGAGAGGAGTGTGTGTGTGTGTGGGGGGGGGGTATAATGGTACACATGTCCACATCCCAATGCCCGCCCTTCCCGGACTGGGGGTGCGGGGGTGTACAATAAACTATACCCACATCCGGCGGCAGCTTGTCGAAGGCGGAAGTGTAGCCTAGAGAATTTGTCATGATAATTAGTGATGACTCTTATTTTGATTATGGGTCCGTAATCCAGTTAAGCTTTTATTCTTAATTTATATTACAATGCTGGTAAAATACACTTCTTGATGATGAGTATGGAGTACAAGTGAACTCATTGTGTACCCAAGTTCAAGTTCAAGTATGTTTATTGAGATAAGCAATAAATACATCTCAAAGGGATAGAGTAGCTTAGGCTATTTCAACCCCCCTCTAATTCAAGTCCCTCAAGGGGCGCACAAATACTGTGACTACAAATAGACAAATAACATTACAAGAATCCAAACAAGAATTGTGTACCCTATACTCACAGGATGAATATAGGGTACACAATAAACTACCACTCACATCATGGGTATGGGTTGCACAAGAAACTATCGC
Organism: Procambarus clarkii; assembly: GCF_040958095.1. Lineage (NCBI taxonomy): Eukaryota > Metazoa > Arthropoda > Malacostraca > Decapoda > Cambaridae > Procambarus > Procambarus clarkii. The sequence goes on from NC_091164.1 coordinate 39,464,501, forward strand.
GCAGAGGATGAATATGGAGAGCAAAGTAAACAAAGATTCACACGATGAGAAAGGGTTGCGCAATGTCCTATGACTCACAGAATGAGTATTAGCTGCACAATAAACTACAGGTCACAGGATAAGTATGGGTTGCACAATAAATTACAGGTCACAGGATGGGTATGGGCTGCACAAACTACCGGTAACAGGATGAGTATGGGATGCACAATAAATTACGGGTCACAGGATAAGTATGGGTTGCGCAAACTACTGGTAACAAGATGAGTATGGGATGCACAATCAATTACCGCACAGAGGATGAGTATAGGGTGCACAAACTGGTTGGGTAAATGGAAATGGTTGGGTACATTTCCTTTCACCTAATGCGACTATTCATGTGTCCGGACACCGGCGATTGTGTGGTATTGGCTATTTATTTAACCATAACTTTGCATTCATTTAATAATTATATTAAGATATGTTTTCCTTGAAATGTAGTTACATTATCGTCTACATGGCTTTATTCTGACATAAAGACCTATGGCGTTACTTTGCATATATGCAAAGTAATTATAAAATTGATTGGCTTGTGTGGAGGCCTTCACACTCCCTGAGCGAGCCATCAAGTAACTATAAAAAGGCATATATCTTAACTTTCAATTCAGTTATATTTATGCCAAAGTATTAACATGCAGCTTATATTTATGTCTTTATGATGACATAGAAAACTTCGTTTATTACAATATCTAGATTAAATTAACATTGATCTTCGGAAGGTCATAGTTCCAGAGCCAGAACCAGAGTTAGAATTAGAACCAGAGACTGCTATGGGGAGTATATCTTCGCCAGCTTCAGAGTCAAGGGTGCCGAGTCTGTCCTGACTGTGGGTGCAGTTTATAGAATTCCTAACACTGATGTGTCCGAATTCAACTCAAACCTTAGAAATCTAATACTTGATAACAGACTGAACAAAAACCACCTAATTATTGCAGGGGACTTTAATATTGACCTCTGCGAGCCTGAACACCCCACTGCTGTTAGCTTCCTCAACTGTATGAATTCCTGCTTCCTCATACCCTTAATCACTAGACCTACTAGAATCACTGATAGCACTGCCACGACGCTCGATCACATCTGGACAAACATAACCTCTCCGCTTACTTCAGGTATAATCACCGATAGCACTACAGATCATTACCCCACATTTCTCTTAACTAACATCAGCAAACCACCTCTTGAGTCAAGAGTGATACGTTTTAGACTACACAATGAAACTGCTATAGACAATTTTATAACTGCTGCTGATAATGTCAACTGGGAGTCCGAGTTAGGTAACATAGTGGACATCAACCTAGCAGTGCAATCTTTTCTTCAAAAAACTCTTAGCCTTTATAATACCCACTGTCCTATGCTTACAAAACAAGTCACAACCAAAAGGCTTAACAATCCCTGGCTTACAAAGGGAATACTTAAATCTATTAATAAAAAACATGACCTTGAGAAGAAGTATAGGTTAGGAATTGTCTCCAAGGAATTCTCAAAGAATTACTCATTATTGCTGTCTAAGATAATTAGACGAGCCAAAACTAAATACTACGAAGATAAATTTACCCAAATAAAGAGCAACATTAAACAAACTTGGAGAACAATTTCTCAAATATTGGGATCAAAGAAGTCTTTAAATAACAAACCGACTCTCCTGTCTAATAACGATGGTCAGCTTTCAGCCTCTGATTCTGCTATTGAGTTCAATAGGTTCTTCTCTTCCATTGGTTCATCCCTTGCAAATGATATTCCATCTTCCAGTACAGACATTAATGACTATCTTTCAGGTAACTATCCACAGTCTCTGTACCTAAAGCCTATTAATTCCACTGACGTCAATGAGATAATCCTTTCCCTTAAAACCAAGTCTGGTGCCCTTGAGGAGATACCAACTTTAATTTACAAAAAAGCCTCTAGATCTTTAGCCCCTGCTATTGCTTTGCTCTTCAACAAGTCACTTGAACTCCAAACCTTCCCAGATATTCTAAAAAAAAGCGAGAGTAACGCCTGTCCACAAATGTGGTAATCTCACAGATGTTAACAACTACAGACCTATATCTATCCTGCCAAACTTGTCAAAAAATTTTGAAAAACTAATCTATAAGCAGCTTTACTCATATCTAGCCAAACTCAATATACTTAGCCCTTGCCAATATGGCTTCAGACCCAAAAAAAGCACTAACGATGCACTTATTAGTATGCTTAACTCGATTCATACAGCTCTTGATAAAAATGAGTTCCCTGTTGGGTTGTTTGTGGACCTGCGTAAAGCTTTTGACACTGTCAACCACCAAAACCTTCTTCTTAAATTACATCATTATGGAGTCAGAGGACACTCCCTACAATACCTCAAATCCTACCTTACTGACAGGCTCCAATATGTTTCTGTGAATAATACAATTTCTCCCACCCTACCCATCAACATTGGTGTTCCACAGGGCAGCATACTTGGCCCTCTCCTCTTTCTCATCTACATTAATGACCTTCCAAATGCCTCCCAACACCTCAAACCAATTCTATTTGCTGACGACACAACCTTCATTTACTCCAGTCCTGATCCCCTTGCTCTAAATGCCACAGTAAATACTGAGCTAAATAAAGTCCATCTGTGGCTAACTGCCAACAAACTCACCCTTAACATTGACAAAACCTTTTATATTCTGTTTGGCAATAAATCCTCTAATCAAATAAATCTCAAAATAAACAATACCCAAATTTGTAACAAATTAGATGGCAAATTCCTTGGCATTCTCATTGACCACAAGCTTAATTTCCAGGGACACATTCTAAACATATCAAAAAAAGTTTTAAAAACTGTGGGCATTCTTTCTAAGATCAGATATTATGTACCACGCCCTGCCCTGGTGACTCTCTATTACTCCCTTATCTATCCATATCTCAACTATGGTATTTGTGCTTGGGGCTCTACTACCCAAAATCACTTACGTCCTCTAATTACTCAACACAAAGCTGCTATTAGGACAATATCCAATTCTGGCCCCAGACATCACTCGGTACCCCTACTTAAATCTCTGAATATGTTAGACATTAAGTCACTGCACATTCTCTCGTGTGTATTATACATATATAAAACGCTAAACTATAATGCCAATCCTGATCTCAAAAGCTTCATAGAAGGTTGTATCAGAACCCATGAGCATCACACCAGAAATAAATACAGTTTTGATATTCCTAGAGTACGACTTAATCAAACTAGAAATGCTCTACAAATCAAGGGGCCCAGAATGTGGAATGACCTTCCCAACCATGTTAAAGACTGTACCTCTCTCAACCAGTTTAAGTTAAAAGCGAAGCTATTCCTAATAAATTCCCTGTAACCTACCTTACCCTTCTATTGTCAACCAATGTCTGTTTTTTTCTTTATAGAGCGCTGTTTGTCGACATAATTGTATTTGTGCTGCTTTTTCATCTATGTTTTCATTTCTTGTTTTCATTCTACTCATTATGCTCAATTAGTATTAAGCTTGTCATTTAAGTTTATCATGCCCGAAACGCTTTGCGTAATAGTGGCTTTAGGCATTGTATGTACTAGCTCTACCTATAAGTCAAACAATCCTTGTAAATATTTATTGTATGTATGTACCTTACCTAAATAAAATTGTATTGTAAAATTGTATTGTATTGTTCCCATATCGGTAAGGAGAGCGTCGGCCATGAAGCCTTGTTTAAAGTATGAATATTTTTCCTCTCTAATAAGGTATAATCTCTGTGATGGATTCACAAAAACTATTTTATATCTGCCTTTCTGATAACATATACAAATATAATCTTTATTTGTGAATATTTGTTAATTAAGCAATATATCAGAGGGCGTGTAGGGTTCGGTGTTCAATGAACGAAAAGGACTGGATCACTGTGTACAGGAGGCTGATATGGCAGCAAACACTCTCCTGGCGACCATATTTCTTGGATAAGTCGCTCCACACAATTGTCGCTTGGACCGTCGACTTCCTATGGCGTCACCTCTCACATATTTACGTCTAATTTCGTTATGAAATTAGATTATTTCAGAGTAAAAATAGGTTTGATCATGTTCTATGTGTAGCACCAACATTATAGTAAGTAAATATGCCATATTTCTTCACTACTTACGTAATGCTAGGATGATTTGGGTAGTTTTGGCCTGATTTGGGGTGATTGGGGTAATTCTATGGACCGCTTTTGGGTGTGCCGAGTGTGGGAAAAAATTTAGACTACGTGGAAATATAATAAGCCACATGTTATTGCATTCAGGTGACAAACCTCATGAATGTCCAGAGTGTGGGAAGAGATTCAGTCGTCTTGGAAGTATGAACCCAGCAAACACAGAACGTTTGTGGACGTTTTTAAATGGTTCCACAAAGGTAATACTGTAACTTTTGACATAAATACGTATATCTGACATTCTTAAAACCAAAGGATATAACTAAAAACATATATTCTTATGACACAGTTTTTTAAGATTTATGTAAAAATTTAAAAATAATAGTAAATGCTATGGTATTATAATGTTTTCATGCTTTATATTTAAGAATAAATAATTTTCAGTCAACATTTAGTTTTTTTTGTTTACTTTCTGTAAAGCTATCCAATTTACGTTCTTATAACATAAATATAACATTTATATGACGTCAGTATAACGTTATTTACACGACATCATTACGTTATTATGATGTTATATTAACGTATAATTCCTGTATGAAAACCAGAATATATATTGAACTTTATGTTTTAAACATTGTAAAGTTATCATAAAACTTGGAATAGGACGGTAAGCATGCTTTACTTATGAAAATATACAAACAAATCAACAAAAACATTTTAACATAAAAAACATAAACATAACATAAATTAATTGCATGCATGGGAGTTAACTGGAACTCTGTAATATTGCATACATGAACCTTAAGGTACAAACCCAGTGTATTTACTCATGCAGTTCTTTCCTAAATCTAAATTTTTCCAATTTTTACACTTTGTTTCGAGTTCTGTCTTGTGTTGCTACTTTTAATACCCCATTAATGTCCCCTTTGTTATGTCCATTCATCCCATTGTGCACCTCTACCATATGTCACTCCTAATTCTTTGCTTTTCTAGAGAATGTAATATAAGTTTTGACAATCTTTCTTCATATGACAGGTTAACAGGTAGAACAAAGATTACCATTTATATATGGATAAATATTATAAGTCGGTTTGAATGAGTGAATTGCTGCTTGAAGATAGGTATATACACGTGTGGTACTATCAGATTGCATCGTGGTGAGCCTAAAACCCTTCAGATCCAAGCAAAGGGTAAAATGCCAGCAGATACAATTGCGAACACATTGATACCAAAATGAAAGACATATGACGAGAATTGAGGTAACCAAAGTGAAAAGTGTGTTCACATTACATTGCACTAGAGTGCTCCCAGGTTACTTTCTCTCACTTTCTCTGTTTTGTGTGGATGGTCCGCCGTGCTTTCATCACGTCAGTTGGTGGAGCACGCTGCTGTTTTTGACATTTCATGCATAAATTCCGGTTGGAAATTCTATTGCGAACACACTGATACCAAAATGAAAGACCAAAGATGACAATTGAGGTGACCAGAATGAAAAGAGTGTATACATTTTATCGCTCTTGTGCGCTCCCTGGTAACACGCTCTCGCTTTCTCTGTTTGTTGCGGATGGTAAGCCGGGCTTTTGGAGTTTATATGCCTTTAGTCCTGTAGAGAATTCTATTGCGAACACATTGATGCTAAATTGAAAATCCTAGGATGAGAATTGAGGTAACAAAGTTGAAAAGGGTATACACTTTTCAGTATTATCACGCTCAGCTTTCTTTTTCTGGTACCCTTGGCCTACATTCATCTTGTCGGCGGGTGGAGCGCGCTGCTGTCTTTGACATTATATTCACATAGTTCTGTTGGGAATTCTATTGCGAACGCATTGATACCAAAATGAAAGACATAGGACGAGAATTAAGGTGAGAAAGTTGAAAAGAGTATACACTTTTCAGTATTTCCGCACACTACCAGGGAATGTCCAAAAAAAATGGAGAGAGTGGAGGGGTAACTTGCCCAAAACGCGAAATTGTTTGGGGAGATTAACTTTCGTTCAATACTATTATGCAAGAGGAGCGACACATCTATGGTTCATCCAATAAAATCAGCAGACTTCTAGATGTTACTACTGCTCGGCTTAGACTCGGTTACAAGTATTTCTGGGAATTCTCATTATCTGCCGATGTAGACCTGACCAAATGTTAACTGTCAACAAAATTATTCGCACACCCTCCGTCACTATGTGATAGTGAATTCAGAGGCAATTTTATAACCAATGTACCAACGATGTGTCAATATTTCATTCAAAATTATCTGGTACCAGAAATTTTAGCCAAATATCCCCAGTTTGCTAACTGTAAGTAGTAACAAAGTGATTGTAACCTATCCACCGCTGCCCACTGGATGAGGGGCGGTGTGCAGGACAAACATATCAATTGTGACACTAGCTCTCCACATATGTCAGTTGCTTAATTTAGAAACTGTACTTGTGATCGATCTCGAACCCATTGTTGATGTGACGACTTATACTGAATTTTGTAACTAGCTCATCAAGATTGTAACTTGCTTAGCTAAATGAATTGTGGGGTTCAGTCCCTGAGCCCATTATGTGCCTCTGCAACCCTTTCCACTACTGCCCACAAGATGGGTATGGGGTGCATAATAAATGAACTAAACTAACTTTAAGGCATCCTGAAAGAAAGCTTGGAGGGCTTGAAAAATTGCAGAACGAAGCCGTGAGGATAATCCTTGGGTGCCCTCGTACCACAAAGATACTTAATATGAGAAAGGAACTTAATATTCCGAGCGTTGTTTATCGTGTTACTGAAAATAACTGTCAAATTGGTATAAAAATGCTTAGGCTAGCTCATCCTAACCCTTGCACAGAAGCCCTCCAGAATTTCTTTATTGAATGTTGAAAACAACCCTCAAGTTGACTATTTCCGTAACAGCATGCACTCCTGTATGCTAATCCCCACAATCACCAAGCCCACCCGAGTCACTCAAACATCTGCCACTACCCTGGATCACCTTTGGACTAATATAACAGCTCCCCTTACATCTGGGGTAATTTATGACAGAACAACTGACCACTATCCTACTTTCCTCATAGCAAACATTGACACATCACCACCAGAAACCAAAAAACTTTCATTCAGGCTACATAGTGAATCAGCTTTAGGCAATCTCTCTAATGCACTTCACAATATTAACTGGGAATCTGAATTTAATAATTCACAGGATATAAACTCATCAACTAACCTCTTTCTCTACAAAACTCTAAGCCTCTACAACACTCACTGTCCCCTCCTTACCAAACAAGTAACTGATAAAAGAAAAAATAACCCGTGGCTCACAAGTGGCATAATCAAATCAATCAACAAAAAACATGAATACGAAAAGAAATTTAGGAGTGGCCTAATTCCAATGGAAGTAGTTAAAAGGTACTCGTCAGTGCTTACCAGTATCATAAGAAAAGCAAAACTTTCATACTATGAGACTAGATTCAAAGAAGCAAAAGGCAACATGAAAAGCACATGGAATACCATCTCTAACATCCTGGGAACTAAACAACACTCCCACAACCAGATAACACTCTCTAAGGATGGCCTTACACTGTCATCTGACTTAGAAATGGCGAATGAATTTAATAGCTTCTTTTCATCGATTGGTGCTAACCTTGCAAGTAAAATCCCACAGAGTCAGACACATATCAACACACATCTCTCAGGCAGCTATCCAAACTCTCTTCTCCTCTCACCAGTCAGCCCGTCAGATGTTGTGTCCATCATACATTCACTAAAAACCAAAGCTGGGAACATCAGTGAAATCCCATCCATTGTATACAAGAGCGCCTCCAATGCCCTTGCGCCACCTATAGCTCTGCTGTTCAACAAATCCCTTGAGTGTCATACCTTCCCTGATATCCTTAAAAACGCAAGAGTAACGCCAGTTCATAAAGGAGGTAGTGGATTATGTTGCATCTCTGCTTGCCTTGATGACTGAAAGAAAGCTTAAAGGGCTTGAAAACTTGCAGAACGAAGCCTTGAAGATAATCCTTGGATGTCCCTAGTACCACAAAGATACTTAACATGAGGAAGGAACTTAATATTAACTTAATAATAGAATATGAGTGCATATTCTACTGCATTACTATTTGTAATGATCCTCATATTGTGCTTCAGTAATCCAATGTATAACCCTGAGATGTTTTCCTAATTGTACTTAGGATTCCTTGTTCATTATTGTGTATTGTTCTGATCTGCTTTTGTGTCGAAAATTCTTGCATCGTACCTGTAAACAATTTTTTGACAATTTTACTGTAATTATCCTACTTAAAATCATCTGTACTTGTAAAGTAAAGCTGTAATGTACCTGTTAAACACTTTTTATCAATTTTACATTTAATTATTTCTCTAAAACTCTGTTTAAGAATTTGCTCAAAGATTAGTTTAAGGACTTGCCCGAAACGCTATATATGCAAGCTAGTGGTTTTACAAGATTATAATTCTAACTTAAGCTCTATGTTGTCTCTTAACCCCCCAATGTACGTTCTTGTATATATATATATAAATAAATAAAATAAATAAATAACGAGGGATCGAGGCATTAATGCGCAGTACGTGCTTCCCTCATCTGTGACGTCACAGCGCCATCTGACGACAGCATAAACACAGGCGGCCATTTTATGTTCCACCAAGATTAAAAAAAAAATAATTTTGCCCCGAGGGGCGAGTTTATTGGGCAGCGCCCAATGTGTTCGCAATAGAATGTTCTACAAGAACATGTATAAAATAAGTGACACAGAGATTATTGATGTGTGTATTTGTGTGGGTGATTATAAATATGCATGTGTATGTATATATGTATACGTATATATATATATATATATATATATATATATATATATATATATATATATATATATATATATATATATATATATATATATATATATATATATATATATGTACATGTATGTATGAGAGTGTGTACATGTATATATAACATTAATAATTTTGTAACTAGCGTCAAAAATTGTTATTTGCTTAGCTAAACAAACTAGAGAGTTCAGTTCCTGAACCCATTATGTGCCTCTGTAATCCTTTACACCACCGCCCACGGGATGGGTATGGGGTGCATAATAAAGAAAGAAATTGAAATAATAAGGGTATGAAATGTATCAACATAAAACATTAATGTTAATGGCCATCAGGTAAAATCAGGTTATTATTTGTAAAGAATTTAAATGAGTTAAACTAAATACGAACTTAATATGTTTTGCTAACGCAAAAATATATTCCCGAGGTATTGTAATTGCAAATAAATATTTAATACAATTATTTGTATCATTTTTTTTATTTTAGATTTCCGTATTGCTTGATAATATATAATAGCGTTTAGATAATGCTAGCGCTGGACATTCTTTAGGCTCGTTGCATGTTGTGGTAGTCGCCGCCATTTTAAAACCGTGTCGAGAGGGACTGCTGCTGGCTTATCCACAAAATCCTGCTGCATCTTCAATAGTTAAGGTAACTGTTTTCTTTTATTTGCTCTTAGACATGTGTAGTATATTTATAAGCTTGTGGTGGTAGGCTGCATGGTGTGTTGATGGTGGTGTTGTGTTGATGGCCCTGAAGGTGTGTTGGTGGCCCTGGCTGGAGGTGTGTTGGTGGCCCTGGCTGGAGGTGTGTTGGTGGCCCTGGCTGGAGGTGTGTTGGTGGCCCTGGCTGGAGGTGTGTTGGTGGCCCTGGCTGGAGGTGTGTTGGTGGCCCTGGCTGGAGGTGTGTTGGTGGCCCTGGCTGGAGGTGTGTTGGTGGCCCTGGCTGGAGGTGTGTTGGTGGCCCTGGCTGGAGGTGTGTTGGTGGCCCTGGCTGGAGGTGTGTTGGTGGCCCTGGCTGGAGGTGTGTTGGTGGCCCTGGCTGGAGGTGTGTTGGTGGCCCTGGCTGGAGGTGTGTTGGTGGCCCTGGCTGGAGGTGTGTTGGTGGCCCTGGCTGGAGGTGTGTTGGTGGCCCTGGCTGGAGGTGTGTTGGTGGTGGTGTTGTGTTGATGGCCCTGGAGGCGTGTTGATGGCCCTGGCTGGAGGTGTGTTGGTGGCCCTGGCTGGAGGTGTGTTGGTGGCCCTGGCTGGAGGTGTGTTGGTGGCCCTGGCTGGAGGTGTGTTGATGGCCCTGGCTGGAGGTGTGTTGGTGGCCCTGGCTGGAGGTGTGTTGGTGGCCCTGGCTGGAGGTGTGTTGATGGTGGTGTTGTGTTGATGGCCCTGGAGGCGTGTTGATGGCCCTGGCTGGAGGTGTGTTGGTGGCCCTGGCTGGAGGTGTGTTGGTGGCCCTGGCTGGAGGTGTGTTGATGGTGGTGTTGTGTTGATGGCCCTGGAGGCGTGTTGATGGCCCTGGAGGTGTGTTGGTGGCCCTAGCTGGAGGTGTGTTGATGGCCCTATATATACATATATATATATATATATATATATATATATATATATATATATATATATATATATATATATATATATATATATATATATATATATATATTATATTACGAATATCAGAGGTCCCAGGACAATTATTGTGCATGTGTAGTATGTATATTTATGTAGTATATTTGGCATATTTAATGGCATTTAGTTAATGCCACTTAGTGGCATGTCTCTGCACCGTTTCCAGTTTGTTGATATGCTTTCTAAGATATGGGCACACCATACAACTGCTGCATACTCCAACTTTGGTGTAAAAAAAATTGTGAACAATTTCAAAATTTCTGTTGAAGAAATCCTGTTTCCTAGTTCTGCATCTGTTTTGGTATAACACCTCCTTTTTTACTAGGCCTGCAATTATGAATGCCTTTATAACCAGCTAAGTTGTAGAGTTGGGTATAGTCTTTACTTAGCCAAGTTTCTGTTAAAATGAGGGTCCGTCTAATTACCACAAGCTACCACAAGCTACACAAGCTTCACAAAGCTTCCTGGCAATACGTTAGTAATGAATAAATATAATAGGTTAGGTTGACCTAACTTAACCCAACCGACGCTTGGATCGTCGACTTGATTTGGCGTCACCAGCTCTTTATTTTCGTCTAATTTCTTTATAAAAAAGATCCTTTTTCAGATTAAAATTATGTTTTTTCGTGTTGTACATTCAGCACCAACATTATAATGAGTAAATATATCATATTTATTCATTACTAACGTATTGCCAGGAAGCTGAGTGGGTAGGTCTCGATAAATTTCCTGGTATAATATTATTGTTTGCTATTCTCCATCTTAGACTAGGCAAGTTGAAGTCACCTAGGAAGATAATATGAGGTATCGAGTTCTCCATTTTGTTTATCTGTTCTGTGAATTCCTCGGCCGTTGCATCTGGCGGTTTGTATTTTAGAATAATCACTAAATTTATTTTCTCTATTTTTAATCCCAATACCTCTACCACCTCATTTGTAATGTTAAGGAGCTCCGAGCATACAAGGTCTTCCATAGTATACAGACCCACTCCTCCATGTGACCTAATTTTCCTATCACAGTTGTGTACTTTTCGAGACTACATTTCAAATATTCCCTAACATACATGGCTTCTCCCCCCTCTTTGTGTAAAATAGTTTAAATCCATTTATGGGACATTCAGCAAATAGTTCTCTATTTTTTACATTCATCAATGTTTCGGTACGTGCAATAGTATGTATTGTTTCATTGCAGATAACAGCATTTAAATTTTTTTTGTTTCTTAGACTTAGACTCGTACTACTAAGTTGCTGTTGGCAATTGGATAATTTTTTTATGAAGTCATTTGTTATTTTTTCCCCTACTTTAGTAATTTATGCTTTTGATCTCAATTAGTTTTATATCCTAGCTTTTTAATTTTTTCCCCTTATATATTGCCA
>NC_091164.1:39486441-39503941 GCF_040958095.1 Procambarus clarkii
TAGGATGTCCATTTCTTTCTCAGATATGTCTTCTTTCTTTCTCTCCCTTTCTATTTCAGATATGAATTAAAAAATTATTATACCCTAATTTACCCTAAACGTTTTAATGTAGGTAATTAAAAGATTATAAAAAAGTTTTTAGAAATGTTAATTATTTACGTTCTAAGGTTGTATATAAAAGTTCTCAAAAAACCTCTTCTAAACGTAATTATAAACGTGCTGAAAACAATGAAATGTCGTTTTTAGGATGTTTTAAAAACATGAAAATGTTTGCTGGGTGAAGACTCACATGTTTGTGCATTCAGGTGACAAATCTCACGAGTGTCCAGAGTGTGGGAAGAGATTCAGTTGTCTTGGAAGTATGAAGACTCACATGTTAGTGCATTCAGGTGACAAACTTCACGAGTGTCCAGAGTGTGGGAAGAGATTCAGTCATCTTGGTAATATGAAGAGGCACAAAATGATACATGCAGATAATAGGCTAAACACTTAGAGTGTCGAAGGTAATTAAGAGAATGTTGAAGGATAATGAGGCACATACAAGTATAGTAATTTAACTTTAATCTAACAGTGTGCTATCACAATGTCAGTTGGATGTTCTTCAAAGGTAATTCTATTTTGTTTGAGAAATACACTTCACCATGAAAGGTAAAGATCAAGATATTTTATTCTATTGTTCTTTTATGAAAGTTAGATGACCAAGCAAGAACTAGAGAAGCTGTCACTAGAGGAAAATTCAAAATTGCTTATAAGTATAGAAATATCTCTTTAGTTTAGCAAAGATAAATCAAAGCTTTAAATGTTTTTCTTCATATTTATGTAAATAATAATGTGCTTTCTGTTTTTGTTCTCTGTGAAAATTTATTTAAAATGTAATATACTCTGTAGCTAAGTTATGGACATTATTGTTGTAATATTATTTAGCATTGGTGCTGGTGAAGAAGACAGTCTGAGACGTACTTAAGATGAGACCATTTCATTGATAGGGAAATGTAGGTTAATCAAGGAATTTTCTCATCAGATTCATATGCAAACTGATGTCTATTTTATATTTTTTGTTTAGGCATATTTATGAATAATACTCTTGATTATAAATATTTCACCGAAAAGTTTATTGAAGGCAGATTGGCATTTATAACTGTCAGTCAAGTTAATATGAAATTTAAATTTATATTACTCTAGAAATTTACATCACTCTAAATTTACCAGAAATTTATATTACTCTAGCCTAACTTTATCAGTTATGCTGTAATTGTCTTGGAATAATATATTATCCAATTTACCTGAGGGCCACTAACCCTAGTGGCCTCGATAAAAACAAGAAGCTGGCAGCTTGTTGAAGGTTCCCTTCCCCCCCCCCCCCCAATTTTCCTTGATTTTTTCCTGGTATATTTTGAAATTCAGCACATTTTGGCAGTTATGGCGTTGGTGGGTAGTCGGTTCCATCGATCAATAACCCTGTGGGTGAAAAAGCCTGTTTCAAAATTATATTAGCTTGATTAGCAATGATATTATCCTGATTCGTATAATCCTCTGTCAATTATATTAAGATGATTGTGAATTACATAAACCTTACTGGCAATTATTCTGCACATTCTCTCTTGTGTATTATACATATATAAAACGCTGCACTGTAATGCCAATCCTGACCTCAAAAGCTTCATAGAAGGTTGTAACAGAACCCATAAGCACCACACCAGAAATAAATACAGTTTTGATATTCCTAGAGTACGACTTAATCAAACTAGAAATGCCCTACAAATCAAGGGACCGAGAATGTGGAATGACCTTCCCAACCATGTTAAAGACTGTACCCCTCTCAACCAGTTTAAGATAAAAACGAAGCTATACCTAATAAATTCCCTGTAACCTACCTTACCCCTCTATTGTCAACCAATGTCTGTTTTTTTTTAAATGACGCTGTTTGGCGACCGAATTGTATTTGTGCTGCTTTTTCTGCCATGTTCCCCACTTTTATCTCTTTTTTTTTATTTGTTCTCAACTCATTTTATTCTTCATGCTCAATTAGTATTAAGCTTTAGTCATTTAAGTTTTTCATGCCCGAAACGCTTTGCGTAATAGTGGCTTTAGGCATTGTATGTACTAGCCCTAACTATAAATCCATCACTCTTTGTAAAATCTCTTGTATGTATGTACCTTACTTAAATAAACATTTTGATTTTGATTTTTTTTTATTTGATTATATTAGCATGACTGTCAATTTATATCAAACAGATATTTATTTATGTTGTGGTGCTCGTGGGTTCTATTACATCTATCAATGGAGAGTTTCAGATCAGGATTAGCATTTAGGAACAAGGTTTTGTACATGTAAATAGCACAAGAGAATGTGTAGAGTGAGTGTATATTTAGCATGTTCAGAGATTTAAACAGAGAGGCTTTGTGTTGTTTGAAGACAGTTTTATTGTTCTGATAGCAGATTTTTATTGGGTGGTGATGAGCATCAGGTAATTTGCAGTGGATGAATGAACCCCATGCACAGATACCATATGTTCACATACCAACCCTAATTTTCAAAGAAACCTCTAAATTTTTAGCTCCAGCCATTTCATTGCTCTGCAACAAATCATTTGAACTCCAAACCTTTCCTGATATTCTAAGGAAAAAAAAAAAGCAAGAGTAACCTTAGTCCATTAAAGTGTCAATCTCACTGAAGTCAACAATTATAGACCAATATCAACTCTGCAGATTTTGTCTAAAATATTTTAAAGAGTTAATCTACAAGCAGCCTTAATCCTATTTAGCAAAACAAAATTTACTTAGTTCTTGCCATAATGGTTTCAGGCCCAAAAAAGGACCAATCATGCACCGATTAGTATGATTAACTTAATATATGCAGCTCTTGGAAGAAATGAGTACCCTTGTTCATTTATTTGTTGACCTACATTAAGACTTTTTTACACTGTTAACACATTAACTTTTTTAAAATACAACATTACTTGATGGTCAAGAGGAACACCACTTGAATATGGCGTTGCTTGTGTGGGTGTGGTGGCGAAGTGATCTGGCCGCAGCGGTGCGACCCATCGTGGCTGTACTGATTTACGTGCTGGATGATCCCGGAAGCGCCTGAGTCGGACCTTGGCGTGCATCTTATCCCGGACACAAGTTTGAACCCTCATTACGGCCTTTGTGGATTTGTTCATTAAATGTATCATGATACTGTGATTTCTGTATCACAAGTGATGTTCTTTTCCTTAAGAATGTATTCCATGATTTGTATACAGATAAAGGTTTGATTGATAACAGTTGTGTACCTCAATTTTTCTTGATAATAAACAACAAAAGTATATTTGAGTTTAAAAACTTATTATTGCTGTCAAGTTTCATAATTTCTGGAGTACAAGACGACTGGTATTGCCCCTTTTAACCCCTCCGTGGTGCCTCCTTGCCGTGGTGAGGGGCTCACGTACACTGCCCTGTGACCGGTGTATGTTGCCTTTGCCCCCTCTCCTGCCCCTTTTTGTGTGGTGGAAGTGCTGAAGGGCACCACGTAGAGGCCTTATGAGCCATTGGACCACCCGCTGGAGGGGTCGCCTGTGAGGGGCCGCCCTGAGTGGATGGTTGGGTGTCCAGGCTGGGGCGATAGGGGGAATGGGGTCTTAGCACCAGTGTGGGAGAATGGACGATGTAGTAGGACTCCCCTGTTGAAAAGGGGGAGCACCGCTGGGGACAACGCACCCTTCCTGCACTGGCCCGCGCTTAGTCTCCCTGGCTGCCCTTGTAGGTGACATCTCTTGCTTCCAGGTCGCAAACTTTTTATACTGTTTGCTGCATGGATGACGACACGACTTCTCTTACCCAGGCTCATGGGGTGGGTGACTAGGCCCCTGAGTCGGACCGTCCTGGAAAACCAGGATCTGTAGCCCCCGCTACAAGGCCCGGTTTAAGCCCAGACCAGACTCTTCCTTCCTGCTCCCCTCCCTCCTCTGTGGTTGGGTCAATCCCCAAGCCTGCTGTGGTAACCGCCTCGTCCCCTTGCATGGCTCCATCTTATTGTGACTACTGCGCCTTTTGACCCATCTCTCTCTAAAGGTTCTCATCGCCGTCCCCGCCACGACTACTCTCGTATGCTCCCTTCCCATACTAATTTGTACCATGCTTTGTTTGGTCCTGCTTCATGGACTAAGTACTTTGACCTCCATCCTTTACATTCAACTCCTGACAATTTTTCCCTTCATAGGCATCTTGTAGATTCCGTAGATGCCTCAGTTACCTTCAACCCCACCCGTCCTGGTACCTGTGTCATTGCTGCTCCTCAGGATGCAGCCACCCGCTTGGCCGCCATATCCTGCCTTGGCGAGACCCCTGTTCGGGTCACAAAGAGCGCTCGGGTAAATGCCAGTGTTGGCACTGTTCTCCTCCCACACCATGTTGCGACTGGTGTTAGGAATCTAAAAGACTGAAAAGACCACGAGGATATCAAGCATATCCTCAAGGCCCAGGGTCATTCTGTCCTCCAGGTGGATATGTTTACTCATCCCCCTCATGGTTATCGCCGTCTGCCCCTTCGGGTTGTGAAGAATAACTTTGATGGCAGGACGCTTCCGCTCTCTGTCATTCTTGCTGGTGCCAGATGCTCCATTCAGGAGTATATTCCATCTCCTCGGCTCTGCAAAAAGTGCTGGAGGTTTGGGCATGGTGCCCTCAAATGCTCTAGTCCTGTCTCTGTCTCATGTGTGGAGGCGAGGGTCACTCTAAGCTGGAGTGCACTTCTCCCTAGGTCCGCTGCCTCAATTGCGATGAGGCCAACCCTACCTTCTCCCGCACATGTATATGTTACAAACTTGAGTCGGCTGGCCTCAACTTGAAGCACCGGGACCATTTGTCTTTTTCTGAGGTTCGGCGCTAAGTTCATTGTCTCCCCTCTTTCGCTGGCGTATCTTATGCTCACGTGGTGTGCTATTCCTCTCCTCGTCCTTCCCACCTTACTCAGTCTCTCAACCTTTTCCAAGCCTTAGACCCGGACACACCCACCACCACCTCCCTTGTTTCCCTCCGTTCTGTCCCAGAGGGTCCCCTCCCCTTCTGGTTCTCTGTCTAGGGTATCCCTTCTTTCTACCCAGTCTGTCATGTCTCCTGTGTCTTCTTTCTCCTCTCCTTCTGGTCTTCCTTCCCGTCATTCTCCTCCGTCTCTTGGTTCACCACGCCACCTGACAGTGCGGGCCGATGTCCATCGCTCTCCTGGTGGTCATGTTGTTCGCTCGCGCTCTTCTTCTCCTTTCGAGATGCTGGAGTATGTTGCCCAGTACATTGCTGCTGGGAAACCTGTCTCTTTGAGTCAGAAGCGGAAACCTGGCTCCTCACCTTCCTCCTTCCCGGTAGGTAAGAAGGCTTCGCTTTCTTCTCAACCCCCTATCTCTGATTCTTTCGTTCCTTCCCCTCCCGCTTCGGGGGTGGAGCTCCCTGTTCCTACTGTGGGGGTTTGTTTAGCCCCCGGTTCCGTCTCGGATATTGCCCCTGCTGAGGTGCGCTCCCCTCTTTCTGCCCCTCCTCCTCCTCCTCTTCCTTTTCCTCCTCCAGACCCTGTTCGTCCACCTCTGGTCTGTCCTCCCACTTCTTTCCCTCCTTCTTTACTCAGTTTACCCATGCCCCCTAACCCTGACTTCGCTGATCCTGACCCTGTGCTTCTTTCACATGCTGTATTCCCTTTTCACCTTTGTTTCTTCTTTAATCTCTGTTGCAATCCTTTCTCTTTTTGCCAATGTCTATTCTTCCGTGGAACATCCGTGGATAATACGCCAATTTCCTTGACCTCCAACTTCTAATTTCACAGTTTTCGCTCCCCTTTGAGTCTGTCTCCAGGAGCCGATGCTTGGTGCTCGTCCTGGTCGCTTCTGTGGCTATTCTTTTCTCTCACCCCCCCCCCCCCAGCTGTTGCTGGGGCCCATAACCCTTCTGCTCTCTTGATTCACTCAGATGAATCTTCGTCCCTTCGTCCCCTTACTTTTTCCTCGCCTCTCCACTGTTCTGCTGCGTGTGTCTTTGTGCGTAAGTGGTACGTGGTTTGTTCCATTTATCTCCTCCCCACTGTCCCACTTTCTCTTCCCGATCATAAACACCACCTAGACTCCATGCCAGAACCTGTGCTTCTGCTGGGTGATTTCAATTGTCGTCATGCCTTTTGGGGTGATGTGCTGACAAACACCCAGGGTCACCTCCTTGAACCTTTCCTCCTCTCTTCTTCCCTGTCTCTTCTTAATTGTGGTGAGCCCACTCATTTGGACTCTCGGACTTGCTCCCTTTCCTGTCTCGATCTTTCTCTGTGCTCGTCAACCCTTTCCTCAGATTTTGGGTAATGGGTCCTTGATGACTTCCATGGCAGTGACCATTTTCCTATCCTTGTTAGTTTTTTCTCTTTTCACCCTCCTCTCTCCTTCCCTAGGTGGCGGTTTGCAGAGGCTGACTGGTGCCTCTTTACTCTCCATGTTACTATTTCCGACCTCTCCGTTCTGCCTCTCCCTCATGCCCTCCTTCTTTTTCATGACACTGTCTTTGATGCTTCCCTCCACTCTATTCCTCGCTCTTCCTCTTGGGGAATGTGGAAGTGCGTTCCCTGGTGGAATGTGGACTGTACTCGGGCTGTAAGAGTGCAGCCTGGAAGAGACATCGCCGCCGGCAGAAAGTTGAGTCTTTTGTTTTGAAAGGCGAGTGCGGTGGCCCGTAGGACCATCCGTTCGGCTAAACGTGCTTGCTGGATGTCTTATGTCTCCACCGTTATGTCCAAAACTCCTCTACCACTGGTCTGGAAGTGTATTCGCAAGATTACGAACTTACCCGTGTAAGTTCGTTCCCGATGTCTCGCCGGTCCTTCGCCTCCGTGGTGTTCTTGTGGCGGACCCATTGCAGGTCGTGACCGAACTGGGTTCCCTCTTTTCATGTTCTGGTTCTCATCTTTCCCAATCCTTCCTTCTTCGTAAGCCTATTCTTGAATCTCGTCCTTTAAATTTCTGTACTCATCTTCGCCTTCCCTATAATGATCCCTTCTCTCTCTCTGAGCTTCAGTCTGCCCTAGCCCTCTGTGGTTCTATGGCAGTGGGCTCCAATGGCATTCATTATGAAATGCTTTGCCATCTCTCTCCGTGCACGTCTCAGTATTTACTGAGTCTGTAAAATCGGGTCTGGGAGTCGTCGTCAGTCCCTGAAGACTGGCTCGATGCTCTTGTCCTCCCTGTTCGGAAACCAGGGTCTCTCGGGGTCATCCCCCAACGACTTTCCCCCTATTGCCATCACGAGTTGTGTCTGCAAGCTCTTTGAACGTATGGTTAACGTTCATTTGATGTGGTTCTTAGAATACTATCACCATCTCTCCCCTTCTTAATATGGTTTTCACAAGTGCTGCAGCACAACGAATGTCCTGGTGAACTTGGAGGTCTATATTCATACTGCTTTTGCTGCGAAGACCTCCGTTGTTGCCATCCTTTTTGACCTAGAAAAGACTGACGACACCACCTGGCGGTATCATATTGTCTCAACTGCATTCTTTTGGCCTTCGTGGTCATCTCCCTCTCTTTCTCCAGAGTTTCCTCTCTCGTCATTCTTTTCGTGTGCAGCTTGATACCACTCTCTCTGCCCCTTTTCGGCATTATGAGGGTGTACCCCAGGGTAGTGTTATGAGCACTACTCTTTTTCTAGTTGGCCTCAACGGTCTTTCCTTTCTTCCTTCTGGCGTCTTCTCCGCTCTCTATGTTGAGGATCTTACCCTTTGTTGTTAGGGTGATGATTCGCCTCTCCTTCAACGGCGGCCTCAACTTGCGATTGATGTCGTGTCGTCTTGGGCCACTGATCATGGCTTCAAGTTCTCTGTGTCTAAGACTTGTGCTATGACTTTTACTCGGAAGCATGTCGTTCTTCGTCCCTCTTTGTCACTTTATGGTCATCACCTTGTGTACAGGGATTCCGCTAAGCTTTTGGGGTTAATCTTTGACACTCGTTCGTCTTGGTCAGCCCATATCTCTTACCTCTGAGTTGAATGCTCTAAGGCCCTTAACCTCCTTAAGGTTTTGTCCCATACTTCTTGGGAAGTGCCTCGTAGCCTGAGGGGCCTCGTAGCCTGGTGGATAGCGCGCAGGATTCGTAATTCTGTGGCGCGGGTTCGTTTCCCGCACAAGGCAGAAACAAATGGGCAAAGTTTCTTTCACCCTGAATGCCCCTGTTACCTAGCAGTAAATAGGTACCTGGGAGTTAGTCAGCTGTCACGGGCTGCTTCCTGGGGGTGGAGGCCTGGTCTAGGACCGGGCCGCGGGGACACTAAAAAAGCCCCGAAATCATCTCAAGATAACCTCAAGAAGTGGATAGGCGCACGCTCCTCTATTTCCACTCCTCTCTCGTTCTGTCTAAACTCGATTATGGTTGCCCTGCATACTCTTCTGCTTCTCCTTCTACTCTTTGCCGTCTTGATGCTTTGCACCATACTGGGTTGCATCTCAGCTCTGGTGCCTTTCGTTTGACTCCCGCCCTCAGTTTGTATGTTGACACTGGCATCCTCTCTCTCCAGGACCGCCGTGATCGCTACTGTCTTTGCTATCTTGAGCGGTCCTTACAACATCCTTCCTCTCTCTTCTGTCGTGCTTTAACTTTTACCCCTCCTGTGGTTCCTGTTCTTCATTGCCTCCCTCTTTTTGTCCGGTTATCTCGCTTACAGGATTCTCTTTCTGTTCATATTTCTAATGTTTCTCCTCGTATTATTCCATCCTTGCCTCCGTGGAGAGTTCCTGTAGCAAAGTTTTGTATGTCCTTGACTCGCGTCACTAAAGCTTTTACCCCTCCTACGATTCTGAAACGCCTTTTCCTTGAGCATTTTTCTTTGCTCTCCAACTCTATTTCCGCCTTCACCGATGGGTCTAAGTCTCCGGACGATGTGGACGACTCTGTTGCTTTTCCTGACCGCACTTATATATGTCGCCTCCCTTCGAAGGCTAGCGTCTTCACAGCAGAACTTTATAAACAATAAATAAATAAATAAATAAATGTTTATTTAGGTAAGGTACATACATACAAGAGATTTTACAAAGATTGATGGATTTATAGATAGAGCTAGTACATACAATGCCTAAAGTCACTAATTACGCAAAGCGTTTCGGGCATGAAAAACATTAATGACTAAATCTTAATACTAATTGAGTATAAAGAATAAAATGTGTTGAGAAAAAATAAAAATAGATAAAAAAAAGGGGGGAACATGGCTGAAAAAGCAGCACAAATACAATTAGGTCGACAAACAGCATTATTTAAAAGAAAACAGACATGGATTGAGAATAGAGGGGTAAGGTACAGGGTATTTATTAGGTAGTGTTTCGTTTTTATCTTAAACTGGTTGAGAGAGGTACAGTCTTTAACATGGTTGGGAAGGTCATTCCACATGCATAGAGATTAGCATTATGCTAATCTCTATGCTCTCCGTCTCTTGCTTTCTCATTGTCATTCCTCCTTTGTGGTTGTAGTTGACTCTCGTAGTGCCCTCATGGCTCTAGGGTCCTTTAATCCTGTCCATCCGCTGGTCATCGAGATTCAACATTGGCTGTTTCTTATTTCTAGTAAATTTAAATCAGTAGAGTTTTGCTGGGTTCCCAGCCATATATGTGTTTCTTTAAATGAGCGGCAGATGCTGCTGCTAGGGACGCTATTTGTTCTTATCCCATCTCCCGTAAAGGAATTCCTTATTCCGACTTTTATCCTGTTATTGATTTCTCCATCCTTGCCCGTTGGCAGGGTTGTTGTACCTCTGTAGTTAGTAACAAGCTGCGTACTCTCAAACGTAGTGTGTCCCTGTGGCCTTCCTCCTACCACTGTAATCAATGGTGGGAAACTGCTGTGGCAAGACTGCAGATTGGCCATACTCGCTTAACTCACGGTCACTTAATGGAGCGCCGCCCTGCTCCTTATTTCCCAAATTGCGTTGTCCCTCTTACAGTTGTGCATATTCTTCATGAGTGTCTTGACTTCCAGGACGAGCGTGTGTTTTGCTTTCCAACCGTCCGTCGCGGTCACTTGTCACTCGATAGAATTCTTGGTGAATCGGATACTTTTGATATCGCTCGCCTTATGCGTTTCTGTTCCCGTATTGGTGATATTGGTGATATTTTGCGCCCTTTGACTATTTCGCACTCTGATGGAGCTACATAGCCTTTCTGGTTTGGTGCCTTCTTTTGATAATTACCTTACCTTGCCCTCTTTTAAGTACTGTGGTATATGTGTTGTTATTTGTAAGTAGGTATTTAATAAGTAGGCAGGCAGGCAAGTAGGGGCTTGATGGCTGAATGGACAGTGCTTCGGATTCGTAGTCCTGAGGTTCCAGGTTCGATCACCAGTGGAGACGGAAATAAATGGGCAGAGTTTCTTTCACCCTGATGCCTCTGTTACCTAGCAGTAAATAGGTACCTGGGAGTTAGACAGCTGCTTCGGGTTGCCTCCTAAGGATGTGTAACAAAAAGGAGACCTGGTCGAGGACCGGGCCGCGGGAACGCTAAGCCCGGAAATCATCTCATGATAGGTACTGATATATCAAATCTTTGATCAGTAATGTTTTTGCTTAACACTGTATCAAGCAATGGTAAATTATATATATGACTAATTGTGCAGCCCAACCTTCTATTTTGGTAGTACTGATAGTAATGAGGAGGACCATAGTATATATACCAACGTACAGCAAAATTAGAAAGTAGAAATTTGAAGTATTTAGCTGGACAAACCGGAATTTTGTTATTTTACTTGTGTTGCTTTGACAAACTGAACTAACCCAACCTCCATAGGCCTAATACACAATATCTGAGGCCTAATATAGTACATGTGTATGCTATACTAGGCCTAGGAATATGTAAGTTTGTTTTTTGCTTCATTTAAACTTAAAATAATTCCTTACTAGTCAGTATACTACTATCTAAAAGCCAAGTACGTACGAATTCTGACTATTGACGATTTTCACAATAGTTACTATGTAAACAGGAGGATGGGTCGAGTGTTGACTAGTTATTTAACAAACTTCCTGGAGTAGTAGTAGTAGTAGTAGTAGTAGTAGTAGTACAGTATTCTCAAGAGGCAGAGAAGGAGGGAATTATCAGGGGAAAGTGTCAAGCCATTACGACTATATAGCTCTTGGAAGAGGGGGGTCAGGATAAGGATTAGGGATGGGACGGTGGAGAAGGAATGATGCCCAATCACTGGGAAGTGGGGTCAGGATAAGGATTAGGGATGGGATGGGGGGGAAGGAATGGTGGCTAACCACTGGGAAGTGGGGTCAGGATAACGATTTGAGGTTCTATAAATTAAATTTGGGCAGTGTGCACCTGGAGAGAGACAATGGATAATGTATCCCAACTTCGGATCAAACACCCTTGAAGTCGGGCAAAAAAATAAGAATGTAAAACCCCAAACTAAACATAAAATGCAGTCAGGTCACACAACAAATGGGAAAAGCAATAATTCTGCAATATAAATGATTTGGGAGTAATTATGTTGGAAGGCCTCGCTTTAAAAGAACATAATATAGTGGCTGTTACAAATTGCAAGAAAAAGGACCGCCGTATAACAAGAACATTACAAACAAATGCCACACCAATTATGGTACTTTTTAAGACACGTGTGTTGATAGTGTCTTAATATTGTAGATTGAATATTGTTGCACACTAATGACTCGACTTCAAGCTGGAGAAGTAGCTAATCTGCTGAGAACTATTTTTACCCGAATCTCAAATCAAATCAAATCAAATCAAAAGTGTATTTAGGTAAAATACATACATACAAGGGGTGATACAAATATTGATGAATTTATAGATAGAGCTAGTACATACAATGCCTAAAGCCACTATTATGCAAAGCGTTAAGGGCAGGAAAACACTAATGACTAAAACTTAATACTAATTGAGATTAAAGTATAAAATGTGTTGAGAAAATATAAAAATATAAAAGGTGGGAACATGGCAGAAAAAAACAAAAATAGAATTTGGTCGACAAACAGCATTGTTTAAAAATAACAGACTTGGGTTGACATTATAGGGGTAAGGTAGGTTACAGGGAGTTAATTAAGTAGTGCTTAATTTTTATCTTAAACTGGTTGAGAGAGGTACAGTCTTTAACATGATTGGGAAGGTCATTCCACATTCTGGGTCCCTTGATTTGTAGAGCATTTCTAGTTTTATTAAGACGAACTCTTGGAATATCATAAAGGTATTTGTTTCTGGTGTGGTGCTCATGGGATCTGTTACAACCTTCAATGAAGCTTTTAAGGTCAGGATTGGCATTACAGTTCAGCGTTTTATACATATATATATATATATATATATATATATATATATATATATATATATATATATATATATATATATATATATATATATATATATATATATATATATATATGTATATATACATATATATATATATATATATATATATATATATATATATATATATATATATATATATATATATATATATATATATATATATATATATATATATATATATATATATATATATATATATATATATATATAATATTATATTTTCGTAGCAGTCTTTCCTGTAGACATATATTATTATATATGACCGAAAAAGTAAGATTAATAATTCTATCACGAATTTTCTCAATATTTCTTATGGTTCTTTTCACTGTTGATGGTAATTGAAAAATCAATTCTCCAAAATTAATTTTTATTTCTAGTCTGACGCGACACTTGAACGCGTTTCGTATTAACTTATTACATTTTCAAAGACTTTAGTTTACACACACACAACTATAACCTGCAAACACTAAACAGAGTTTAAACAGCTTTGATTTTATACCTGAATTTGGGTGAGGTGATATGTTACAACAGTTTTGGATGAGGTGAAAACAAACTTTCAACAAAAGACAGAACACGAAACAATGGGTATAATATTTTGTAAGTTAAATGGAAGAATGGAAGTAAGTGCAAAGGGCCTATTGGCCCATATTTCTTGATGCTTCTATATTGATGCGGAGTCTTGAAGTGGGTAGAATATAGTTGTGCATTAATTGGCTGTTGATTGCTGGTGTCGACTTCTTAATGTGTAGTGCCTCGCAGATATTATATGTTTTTTCGTTAATCTCATTTATTACCTAGGTTGCCTAGCCTAGCCATACTCCCTTACTCCATTGTACCCCTGTAAGCCCCTTTTGAGTTTGCTTTGTTCTGTTTTGTGTACATCTTTTTCCCTATTTTATAGCTTATTTCTACCTTGTTATTTGCCTTTCTTCCCTTGTTTTTCCTGCAATCAGCTTTTTTTATGCAGACAAGTATAGACCCTGAACTTAACCTCTTATCCACTATCTATGACAATTATCACTTTAATGATCTAAATTGCAGATATTTTGCAGCACATGATGTAAACAATGTATTAACTCATAATCACAATATCTCTGTAATCAATTTGAACGTTAGATCCCTAGGTAAACACTTCGATGATGTTAGTGCCTTGATTGAAGCTATTGACAACAAATTCTCTTTTATTATACTTACTGAAACATGGTTGAAAGAGGATACTACTCAGCTCTTTAACATGCCTAACTACTCAGCAATTCACAACTGCCGTCAACTTCAGAGAGGTGGTGGCACTGCTCTTTACTACCACCAAGAACTAACATGCTTAAAAGAAATTAGAACCAGAGACTCCTATGGGGAGTATATCTTCGCCAGCTTCAGAGTCAAGGGTGCCGAGTCTGTCCTGACTGTGGGTGCAGTTTATAGAATTCCTAACACTGATGTGTCCGAATTCAACTCAAACCTTAGAAATCTAATACTTGATAACAGACTGAACAAAAACCACCTAATTATCGCAGGGGACTTTAATATTGACCTCTGCGAGCCTGAACACCCCACTGCTGTTAGCTTCCTCAACTGTATGAATTCCTGCTTCCTCATACCCTTAATCACTAGACCTACTAGAATCACTGATAGCACTGCCACGACGCTCGATCACATCTGGACAAACATAACCTCTCCGCTTACTTCAGGTATAATCACCGATAGCACTACAGATCATTACCCCACATTTCTCTTAACTAACATTAGCAAACCACCTCTTGAGTCAAGAGTGATACGTTTTAGACTACACAATGAAACTGCTATAGACAATTTTATAACTGCTGCTGATAATGTCAACTGGGAGTCCGAGTTAGGTAACATAGTGGACATCAACCTAGCAGTGCAATCTTTTCTTCAAAAAACTCTTAGCCTTTATAATACCCACTGTCCTATGCTTACAAAACAAGTCACAACCAAATGGCTTAACAATCCCTGGCTTACAAAGGGAATACTTAAATCTATTAATAAAAAACATGACCTTGAGAAGAAGTATAGGTTAGGAATTGTCTCCAAAGAATTCTCAAAGAATTACTCATTATTGCTGTCTAAGATAATTAGACGAGCCAAAACTAAATACTACGAAGATAAATTTACCCAAATAAAGAGCAACATTAAACAAACTTGGAGAACAATTTCTCAAATATTGGGATCAAAGAAGTCTTTAAATAACAAACCGACTCTCCTGTCTAATAACGATGGTCAGCTTTCAGCCTCTGATTCTGCTATTGAGTTCAATAGGTTCTTCTCTTCCATTGGTTCATCCCTTGCAAATGATATTCCATCTTCCAGTACAGACATTAATGACTATCTTTCAGGTAACTATCCACAGTCTCTGTACCTAAAGCCTATTAATTCCACTGACGTAAATGAGATAATCCTTTCCCTTAAAACCAAGTCTGGTGTCCTTGAGGAGATACCAACTTTAATTTACAAAAAAGCCTCCAGATCTTTAGCCCCTGCTATTGCTTTGCTCTTCAACAAGTCACTTGAACTCCAAACCTTCCCAGATATTCTAAAAAAAGCGAGAGTATCGCCTGTCCACAAATGTGGTAATCTCACAGATGTTAACAACTACAGACCTATATCTATCCTGCCAAACTTGTCAGAAATTTTTGAAAAACTAATCTATAAGCAGCTTTACTCATATCTAGCCAAACTCAATATACTTAGCCCTTGCCAATATGGCTTCAGACCCAAAAAAAGCACTAACGATGCACTTATTAGTATGCTTAACTCGATTCATACAGCTCTTGATAAAAATGAGTTCCCTGTTGGGTTGTTTGTGGACCTGCGTAAAGCTTTTGATACTGTCAACCACCAAAACCTTCTTCTTAAATTACATCATTATGGAGTCAGAGGTCACTCCCTACAATACCTCAAATCCTACCTTACTGACAGGCTCCAATATGTTTCTGTGAATAATACATTTTCTCCCACCCTACCCATCAACATTGGTGTTCCCCAGGGCAGCATACTTGGCCCTCTCCTCTTTCTCATCTACATTAATGACCTTCCAAATGCCTCCCAACACCTCAAACCAATTCTATTTGCTGACGACACAACCTTCATTTACTCCAGTCCTGATCCCCTTGCTCTAAATGCCACAGTAAATACTGAGCTAAATAAAGTCCATCTGTGGCTAACTGCCAACAAACTCACCCTTAACATTGACAAAACCTTCTATATTCTGTTTGGCAATAAATCCTCTAATCAAATAAATCTCAAAATAAACAATACCCAAATTTGTAACAAATTAGATGGCAAATTCCTTGGCATTCTCATTGACCACAAGCTTAATTTTCAGGGACACATTCTAAACATATCAAAAAAAGTTTCAAAAACTGTGGGCATTCTTTCTAAGATCAGATATTATGTACCACGCCCTGCCCTGGTGACTCTCTATTACTCCCTTATCTATCCATATCTCAACTATGGTATTTGTGCTTGGGGCTCTACTACCCAAAATCACTTACGTCCTCTAATTACTCAACACAAAGCTGCTATTAGGACAATTTCCAATTCTGGCCCCAGACATCACTCGGTACCCCTACTTAAATCTCTGAATATGTTAGACATCAAGTCACTGCACATTCTCTCGTGTGTATTATACATATATAAAACGCTAAACTATAATGCCAATCCTGATCTCAAAATCTTCATAGAAGGTTGTATCAGAACCCATGAGCATCACACCAGAAATAAATACAGTTTTGATATTCCTAGAGTACGACTTAATCAAACTAGAAATGCTCTACAAATCAAGGGGCCCAGAATGTGGAATGACCTTCCCAACCATGTTAAAGACTGTACCTATCTCAACCAGTTTAAGTTAAAAGCGAAGCTATACCTAATAAATTCCCTGTAACCTACCTTACCCTTCTACTGTCAACCAATGTCTGTTTTTTTCTTTAAAGACCGCTGTTTGTCGACATAATTGTATTTGTGCTGCTTTTTCATCTATGTTTTCATTTCTTGTTTTCATTCTACTCATTATGCTCAATTAGAATTAAGCTTGTCATTTAAGTTTATCATGCCCGAAACGCTTTGCGTAATAGTGGCTTTAGGCATTGTATGTACTAGCTCTACCTATAAGTCAAACAATCCTTGTAAATATTTATTGTATGTATGTACCTTACCTAAATAAAATTGTATTGTATTGTATATCAAGCCGCCTGCTATCGCTGTATCTATCAATGATTTCCGTGTTTTTTGTTAAGTCTGCTCTGGTGATGGTCTGGTTGTGGGAAGAGATTATATGTTCCTTAATAGAGCCCTGTAGCTTATGCATCGTTAATCCCCTGTAAAGAGAAGTTGTTGTCTTGCCTATATACTGAATTCTTTGAGGCTTACAGTCCCCAAGTGGGCATTTGAAGGCATAGACGACATTGGTCTCTTTTAAAGCGTTCTGCTTTGTGTCTGGAGAGTTTCTCATGAGTAGGTTGGCCGTTTTCTTGGTTTTATAGTAAATCATCAATTGTATCTTCTGATTTTTGTCTGTAGGGATAACGTTTCTATTAACAATATCTTTCAGGACCCTTTCCTCCGTTTTATGAGCTGTGGAAAAGAAGTTCCTGTAAAATAGTCTAATAGGGGGGGTACAGGTGTTGTGTTAGTTGTCTCTTCAGAGGTTGCATGGCGTTTCATTTTCCTTCTTATGATGTCTTCAATGAAACCATTGGAGAAGCCGTTGTTGACTAGGACTTGCCTTACCCTACAGAGTTCTTCATCGACTTGCTTCCATCCTGAGCTGTGGCTGAGAGCACGGTCGACATAAGCGTTAACAACACTCCTCTTGTACCTGTCTGGGCAGTCACTGTTGGCATTGAGGCACATTCCTATGTTTGTTTCCTTAGAGTAGACTGCAGTGTGAAAACCGCTCCTTTCCATGACTGTTACATCTAGAAAGGGCAGCTTCCCATCCTTCTCCATCTCGTAAGTGAAACGCAACACAGAATTCTGCTCAAATGCCTCCTTCAGCTCCCGCAGATGTCTGACATCAGGTACCTGTGTAAAAATGTCGTCAACATACCTGCAGTATATGGCCGAACACAACACCTGTACCCCCTATTAGACTATTTTACAGGAACATATTGCTCCTCTATTATTCAACAGGAATATTTTGCACTTTCAGACAAGTCTTGTAAAGAATGATTTCC